>NC_135540.1:84640600-84940600 GCF_045843805.1 Urocitellus parryii
GCCCACCTGAGCTCAGGATCAGCAGTGCACTGACTCCGCCCCTACTTGACCCCAGCTCAGGCTCCGACCTGATCAGCCAGGTCCTGCTGCCCAGAAGCCTGGGCAAGGGGAAGCACAGTTCCATCCCACCACCAGGGGACCCCCGTGCGGGTCAGGCCCAGGCCTGATCCGCCCTGCTGAACTACAGGCCAGCTTGGGCAGAGGGTAGTCACAGGGCCATCCCGCCTCAGGCTGACCCCTGCTGGAACTCCGACTCCGCCCAGGAATGACTCCGCCCCCTGTCAGTGGCCCACCAGAGCTCAGGATCAGCTGTGCACTGACTCCGCCTACTTGACCCCAGCTCAGGCTCCGACCTGATCAGCCAGGTCCTGCTGCGCAGAAGCCTGGGCAAGGGTAAGCACAGTTCCATCCCACCACCAGGGGACCCCCGTGCGGGTCAGGCCCAGGCCTGATCCGCCCTGCTGAACTACAGGCCAGCTTGGGCAGAGGGTAGTCACAGGGCCATCCCGCCTCAGGCTGACCCCTGCTGGAACTCCGACTCCGCCCAGGAATGACTCCGCCCCTGTCAGTGGCCCACCAGAGCTCAGGATCAGCTGTGCACTGACTCCGCCTACTTGACCCCAGCTCAGGCTCCGACATGATCAGCCAGGTCCTGCTGCCCAGAAGCCTGGGCAAAGGGAAGCACAGTTCCATCCCACCACCAGGGGACCCCCGTGCGGGTCAGGCCCAGGCCTGATCCGCCCTGCTGAACTACAGGCCAGCTTGGGCAGAGGGTAGTCACAGGGCCATCCCGCCTCAGGCTGACCCCTGCTGGAACTCCGACTCCGCCCAGGAATGACTCCGCCCCCTGTCAGTGGCCCACCAGAGCTCAGGATCAGCTGTGCACTGACTCCGCCTACTTGACCCCAGCTCAGGCTCCGACCTGATCAGCCAGGTCCTGCTGCGCAGAAGCCTGGGCAAGGGGAAGCACAGTTCCATCCCACCACCAGGGGACCCCAGTGCGGGTCAGGCCCAGGCCTGATCCGCCCTGCTGAACTACAGGCCAGCTTGGGCAGAGGGTAGTCACAGGGCCATCCCGCCTCAGGCTGACCCCTGCTGGAACTCCGACTCCACCCAGGAATGACTCCGCCCCCTGTCAGTGGCCCACCTGAGCTCAGGATCAGCTGTGCACTGACTCCGCCTACTTGACCCCAGCTCAGGCTCCGACCTGATCAGCCAGGTCCTGCTGCCCAGAAGCCTGGGCAAGGGGAAGCACAGTTCCATCCCACCACCAGGGGACCCCCGTGCGGGTCAGGCCCAGGCCTGATCCGCCCTGCTGAACTACAGGCCAGCTTGGGCAGAGGGTAGTCACAGGGCCATCCCGCCTCAGGCTGACCCTTGCTGGAACTCCGACTCCGCCCAGGAATGACTCCGCCCCCTGTCAGTGGCCCACCAGAGCTCAGGATCAGCTGTGCACTGACTCCGCCTACTTGACCCCAGCTCAGGCTCCGACCTGATCAGCCAGGTCCAGCTGCGCAGAAGCCTGGGCAAGGGGAAGCACAGTTCCATCCCACCACCAGGGGACCCCCGTGCGGGTCAGGCCCAGGCCTGATCCGCCCTGCTGAACTACAGGCCAGCTTGGGCAGAGGGTAGTCACAGGGCCATCCCGCCTCAGGCTGACCCCTGCTGGAACTCCGACTCCGCCCAGGAATGACTCCGCCCCCTGTCAGTGGCCCACCAGAGCTCAGGATCAGCTGTGCACTGACTCCGCCTACTTGACCCCAGCTCAGGCTCCGACCTGATCAGCCAGGTCCTGCTGCGCAGAAGCCTGGGCAAGGGGAAGCACAGTTCCATCCCACCACCAGGGGACCCCCGTGCGGGTCAGGCCCAGGCCTGATCCGCCCTGCTGAACTACAGGCCAGCTTGGGCAGAGGGTAGTCACAGGGCCATCCCGCCTCAGGCTGACCCCTGCTGGAACTCCGACTCCGCCCAGGAATGACTCCGCCCCCTGTCAGTGGCCCACCAGAGGTCAGGAACAGCTGTGCACTGACTCCGCCTACTTGACCCCAGCTCAGGCTCCGACCTGATCAGCCAGGTCCTGCTGCCCAGAAGCCTGGGCAAGGGGAAGCACAGTTCCATCCCACCACCAGGGGACCCCCAGTGCGGGTCAGGCCCAGGCCTGATCCGCCCTGCTGAACTACAGGCCAGCTTGGGCAGAGGGTAGTCACAGGGCCATCCCGCCTCAGGCTGACCCCTGCTGGAACTCCGACTCCGCCCAGGAATGACTCCGCCCCCTGTCAGTGGCCCACCAGAGCTCAGGATCAGCTGTGCACTGACTCCGCCTACTTGACCCCAGCTCAGGCTCCGACCTGATCAGCCAGGTCCTGCTGCCCAGAAGCCTGGGCAAGGGTAAGCACAGTTCCATCCCACCACCAGGGGACCCCCGTGCGGGTCAGGCCCAGGCCTGATCCGCCCTGCTGAACTACAGGCCAGCTTGGGCAGAGGGTAGTCACAGGGCCATCCCGCCTCAGGCTGACCCCTGCTGGAACTCCGACTCCGCCCAGGAATGACTCCGCCCCCTGTCAGTGGCCCACCAGAGCTCAGGATCAGCTGTGCACTGACTCCGCCTACTTGACCCCAGCTCAGGCTCCGACCTGATCAGCCAGGTCCTGCTGCCCAGAAGCCTGGGCAAGGGGAAGCACAGTTCCATCCCACCACCAGGGGACCCCCGTGCGGGTCAGGCCCAGGCCTGATCCGCCCTGCTGAACTACAGGCCAGCTTGGGCAGAGGGTAGTCACAGGGCCATCCCGCCTCAGGCTGACCCCTGCTGGAACTCCGACTCCGCCCAGGAATGACTCCGCCCCCTGTCAGTGGCCCACCTGAGCTCAGGATCAGCAGTGCACTGACTCCGCCTACTTGACCCCAGCTCAGGCTCCGACCTGATCAGCCAGGTCCTGCTGCCCAGAAGCCTGGGCAAGGGGAAGCACAGTTCCATCCCACCACCAGGGGACCCCCGTGCGGGTCAGGCCCAGGCCTGATCCGCCCTGCTGAACTACAGGCCAGCTTGGGCAGAGGGTAGTCACAGGGCCATCCCGCCTCAGGCTGACCCCTGCTGGAACTCCGACTCCGCCCAGGAATGACTCCGCCCCCTGTCAGTGGCCCACCTGAGCTCAGGATCAGCAGTGCACTGACTCCGCCTACTTGACCCCAGCTCAGGCTCCGACCTGATCAGCCAGGTCCTGCTGCCCAGAAGCCTGGGCAAGGGGAAGCACAGTTCCATCCCACCACCAGGGGACCCCGTCCTTGTCAGGCCCAGGCCTGATCCGCCCTGCTGAACTACAGGCCAGCTTGGGCAGAGGGTAGTCACAGGGCCATCCCGCCTCAGGCTGACCCCTGCTGGAACTCCGACTCCGCCCAGGAATGACTCCGCCCCCTGTCAGTGGCCCACCTGAGCTCAGGATCAGCAGTGCACTGACTCCGCCTACTTGACCCCAGCTCAGGCTCCGACCTGATCAGCCAGGTCCTGCTGCCCAGAAGCCTGGGCAAGGGGAAGCACAGTTCCATCCCACCACCAGGGGACCCCCGTGCGGGTCAGGCCCAGGCCTGATCCGCCCTGCTGAACTACAGGCCAGCTTGGGCAGAGGGTAGTCACAGGGCCATCCCGCCTCAGGCTGACCCCTGCTGGAACTCCGACTCCGCCCAGGAATGACTCCGCCCCCTGTCAGTGGCCCACCTGAGCTCAGGATCAGCAGTGCACTGACTCCGCCTACTTGACCCCAGCTCAGGCTCCGACCTGATCAGCCAGGTCCTGCTGCCCAGAAGCCTGGGCAAGGGGAAGCACAGTTCCATCCCACCACCAGGGGACCCCCGTGCGGGTCAGGCCCAGGCCTGATCCGCCCTGCTGAACTACAGGCCAGCTTGGGCAGAGGGTAGTCACAGGGCCATCCCGCCTCAGGCTGACCCCTGCTGGAACTCCGACTCCGCCCAGGAATGACTCCGCCCCCTGTCAGTGGCCCACCTGAGCTCAGGATCAGCAGTGCACTGACTCCGCCTACTTGACCCCAGCTCAGGCTCCGACCTGATCAGCCAGGTCCTGCTGCCCAGAAGCCTGGGCAAGGGGAAGCACAGTTCCATCCCACCACCAGGGGACCCCCGTGCGGGTCAGGCCCAGGCCTGATCCGCCCTGCTGAACTACAGGCCAGCTTGGGCAGAGGGTAGTCACAGGGCCATCCAGCCTCAGGCTGACCCCTGCTGGAACTCCGACTCCGCCCAGGAATGACTCCGCCCCCTGTCAGTGGCCCACCAGAGCTCAGGATCAGCTGTGCACTGACTCCGCCTACTTGACCCCAGCTCAGGCTCCGACCTGATCAGCCAGGTCCTGCTGCGCAGAAGCCTGGGCAAGGGGAAGCACAGTTCCATCCCACCACCAGGGGACCCCCGTGCGGGTCAGGCCCAGGCCTGATCCGCCCTGCTGAACTACAGGCCAGCTTGGGCAGAGGGTAGTCACAGGGCCATCCCGCCTCAGGCTGACCCCTGCTGGAACTCCGACTCCGCCAGGAATGACTCCGCCCCCTGTCAGTGGCCCACCAGAGCTCAGGATCAGCTGTGCACTGACTCCGCCTACTTGACCCCAGCTCAGGCTCCGACCTGATCAGCCAGGTCCTGCTGCCCAGAAGCCTGGGCAAGGGGAAGCACAGTTCCATCCCACCACCAGGGGACCCCCGTGCGGGTCAGGCCCAGGCCTGATCCGCCCTGCTGAACTACAGGCCAGCTTGGGCAGAGGGTAGTCACAGGGCCATCCCGCCTCAGGCTGACCCCTGCTGGAACTCCGACTCCGCCCAGGAATGACTCCGCCCCCTGTCAGTGGCCCACCAGAGCTCAGGATCAGCTGTGCACTGACTCCGCCTACTTGACCCCAGCTCAGGCTCCGACCTGATCAGCCAGGTCCTGCTGCGCAGAAGCCTGGGCAAGGGGAAGCACAGTTCCATCCCACCACCAGGGGACCCCCGTGCGGGTCAGGCCCAGGCCTGATCCGCCCTGCTGAACTACAGGCCAGCTTGGGCAGAGGGTAGTCACAGGGCCATCCCGCCTCAGGCTGACCCCTGCTGGAACTCCGACTCCGCCCAGGAATGACTCCGCCCCCTGTCAGTGGCCCACCAGAGCTCAGGATCAGCTGTGCACTGACTCCGCCTACTTGACCCCAGCTCAGGCTCCTACCTGATCAGCCAGGTCCTGCTGCCCAGAAGCCTGGGCAAGGGGAAGCACAGTTCCATCCCACCACCAGGGGACCCCCGTGCGGGTCAGGCCCAGGCCTGATCCGCCCTGCTGAACTACAGGCCAGCTTGGGCAGAGGGTAGTCACAGGGCCATCCCGCCTCAGGCTGACCCCTGCTGGAACTCCGACTCCGCCCAGGAATGACTCCGCCCCCTGTCAGTGGCCCACCAGAGCTCAGGATCAGCTGTGCACTGACTCCGCCTACTTGACCCCAGCTCAGGCTCCGACCTGATCAGCCAGGTCCTGCTGCGCAGAAGCCTGGGCAAGGGGAAGCACAGTTCCATCCCACCACCAGGGGACCCCCGTGCGGGTCAGGCCCAGGCCTGATCCGCCCTGCTGAACTACAGGCCAGCTTGGGCAGAGGGTAGTCACAGGGCCATCCCGCCTCAGGCTGACCCCTGCTGGAACTCCGACTCCGCCCAGGAATGACTCCGCCCCCTGTCAGTGGCCCACCAGAGCTCAGGATCAGCTGTGCACTGACTCCGCCTACTTGACCCCAGCTCAGGCTCCGACCTGATCAGCCAGGTCCTGCTGTGCAGAAGCCTGGGCAAGGGGAAGCACAGTTCCATCCCACCACCAGGGGACCCCCGTGCGGGTCAGGCCCAGGCCTGATCCGCCCTGCTGAACTACAGGCCAGCTTGGGCAGAGGGTAGTCACAGGGCCATCCCGCCTCAGGCTGACCCCTGCTGGAACTCCGACTCCGCCCAGGAATGACTCCGCCCCCTGTCAGTGGCCCACCAGAGCTCAGGATCAGCTGTGCACTGACTCCGCCTACTTGACCCCAGCTCAGGCTCCGACCTGATCAGCCAGGTCCTGCTGTGCAGAAGCCTGGGCAAGGGGAAGCACAGTTCCATCCCACCACCAGGGGACCCCCGTGCGGGTCAGGCCCAGGCCTGATCCGCCCTGCTGAACTACAGGCCAGCTTGGGCAGAGGGTAGTCACAGGGCCATCCCGCCTCAGGCTGACCCCTGCTGGAACTCCGACTCCGCCCAGAAATGACTCCGCCCCCTGTCAGTGGCCCACCTGAGCTCAAGATCAGCAGTGCACTGACTCCGCCTACTTGACCCCAGCTCAGGCTCCGACCTGATCAGCCAGGTCCTGCTGCCCAGAAGCCTGGGCAAAGGGAAGCACAGTTCCATCCCACCACCAGGGGACCCCCGTGCGGGTCAGGCCCAGGCCTGATCCGCCCTGCTGAACTACAGGCCAGCTTGGGCAGAGGGTAGTCACAGGGCCATCCCGCCTCAGGCTGACCCCTGCTGGAACTCCGACTCCGCCCAGGAATGACTCCGCCCCCTGTCAGTGGCCCACCAGAGCTCAGGATCAGCTGTGCACTGACTCCGCCTACTTGACCCCAGCTCAGGCTCCGACCTGATCAGCCAGGTCCTGCTGCGCAGAAGCCTGGGCAAGGGTAAGCACAGTTCCATCCCACCACCAGGGGACCCCCGTGCGGGTCAGGCCCAGGCCTGATCCGCCCTGCTGAACTACAGGCCAGCTTGGGCAGAGGGTAGTCACAGGGCCATCCCGCCTCAGGCTGACCCCTGCTGGAACTCCGACTCCGCCCAGGAATGACTCCGCCCCCTGTCAGTGGCCCACCAGAGCTCAGGATCAGCTGTGCACTGACTCCGCCTACTTGACCCCAGCTCAGGCTCCGACATGATCAGCCAGGTCCTGCTGCCCAGAAGCCTGGGCAAAGGGAAGCACAGTTCCATCCCACCACCAGGGGACCCCCGTGCGGGTCAGGCCCAGGCCTGATCCGCCCTGCTGAACTACAGGCCAGCTTGGGCAGAGGGTAGTCACAGGGCCATCCCGCCTCAGGCTGACCCCTGCTGGAACTCCGACTCCGCCCAGGAATGACTCCGCCCCCTGTCAGTGGCCCACCAGAGCTCAGGATCAGCTGTGCACTGACTCCGCCTACTTGACCCCAGCTCAGGCTCCGACCTGATCAGCCAGGTCCTGCTGCGCAGAAGCCTGGGCAAGGGGAAGCACAGTTCCATCCCACCACCAGGGGACCCCAGTGCGGGTCAGGCCCAGGCCTGATCCGCCCTGCTGAACTACAGGCCAGCTTGGGCAGAGGGTAGTCACAGGGCCATCCCGCCTCAGGCTGACCCCTGCTGGAACTCCGACTCCACCCAGGAATGACTCCGCCCCCTGTCAGTGGCCCACCTGAGCTCAGGATCAGCTGTGCACTGACTCCGCCTACTTGACCCCAGCTCAGGCTCCGACCTGATCAGCCAGGTCCTGCTGCCCAGAAGCCTGGGCAAGGGGAAGCACAGTTCCATCCCACCACCAGGGGACCCCCGTGCGGGTCAGGCCCAGGCCTGATCCGCCCTGCTGAACTACAGGCCAGCTTGGGCAGAGGGTAGTCACAGGGCCATCCCGCCTCAGGCTGACCCTTGCTGGAACTCCGACTCCGCCCAGGAATGACTCCGCCCCCTGTCAGTGGCCCACCAGAGCTCAGGATCAGCTGTGCACTGACTCCGCCTACTTGACCCCAGCTCAGGCTCCGACCTGATCAGCCAGGTCCAGCTGCGCAGAAGCCTGGGCAAGGGGAAGCACAGTTCCATCCCACCACCAGGGGACCCCCGTGCGGGTCAGGCCCAGGCCTGATCCGCCCTGCTGAACTACAGGCCAGCTTGGGCAGAGGGTAGTCACAGGGCCATCCCGCCTCAGGCTGACCCCTGCTGGAACTCCGACTCCGCCCAGGAATGACTCCGCCCCCTGTCAGTGGCCCACCAGAGCTCAGGATCAGCTGTGCACTGACTCCGCCTACTTGACCCCAGCTCAGGCTCCGACCTGATCAGCCAGGTCCTGCTGCGCAGAAGCCTGGGCAAGGGGAAGCACAGTTCCATCCCACCACCAGGGGACCCCCGTGCGGGTCAGGCCCAGGCCTGATCCGCCCTGCTGAACTACAGGCCAGCTTGGGCAGAGGGTAGTCACAGGGCCATCCCGCCTCAGGCTGACCCCTGCTGGAACTCCGACTCCGCCCAGGAATGACTCCGCCCCCTGTCAGTGGCCCACCAGAGCTCAGGATCAGCTGTGCACTGACTCCGCCTACTTGACCCCAGCTCAGGCTCCGACCTGATCAGCCAGGTCCTGCTGCGCAGAAGCCTGGGCAAGGGGAAGCACAGTTCCATCCCACCACCAGGGGACCCCCGTGCGGGTCAGGCCCAGGCCTGATCCGCCCTGCTGAACTACAGGCCAGCTTGGGCAGAGGGTAGTCACAGGGCCATCCCGCCTCAGGCTGACCCCTGCTGGAACTCCGACTCCGCCCAGGAATGACTCCGCCCCCTGTCAGTGGCCCACCAGAGCTCAGGATCAGCTGTGCACTGACTCCGCCTACTTGACCCCAGCTCAAGCTCCGACCTGATCAGCCAGGTCCTGCTGCGCAGAAGCCTGGGAAAGGGAAGCACAGTTCCATCCCACCACCAGGGGACCCCCGTGCGGGTCAGGCCCAGGCCTGATCTGCCCTGCTGAACTACAGGCCAGCTTGGGCAGAGGGTAGTCACAGGGCCATCCCGCCTCAGGCTGACCCCTGCTGGAACTCCGACTCCGCCCAGGAATGACTCCGCCCCCTGTCAGTGGCCCACCAGAGCTCAGGATCAGCTGTGCACTGACTCCGCCTACTTGACCCCAGCTCAGGCTCCGACCTGATCAGCCAGGTCCTGCTGCGCAGAAGCCTGGGCAAGGGGAAGCACAGTTCCATCCCACCACCAGGGGACCCCCGTGAGGGTCAGGCCCAGGCCTGATCCGCCCTGCTGAACTACAGGCCAGCTTGGGCAGAGGGTAGTCACAGGGCCATCCCGCCTCAGGCTGACCCCTGCTGGAACTCCGACTCCGCCCAGGAATGACTCCGCCCCCTGTCAGTGGCCCACCTGAGCTCAGGATCAGCTGTGCACTGACTCCGCCTACTTGACCCCAGCTCAGGCTCCGACCTGATCAGCCAGGTCCTGCTGCGCAGAAGCCTGGGCAAGGGGAAGCACAGTTCCATCCCACCACCAGGGGACCCCCGTGCGGGTCAGGCCCAGGCCTGATCCGCCCTGCTGAACTACAGGCCAGCTTGGGCAGAGGGTAGTCACAGGGCCATCCCGCCTCAGGCTGACCCCTGCTGGAACTCCGACTCCGCCCAGGAATGACTCCGCCCCCTGTCAGTGGCCCACCTGAGCTCAGGATCAGCTGTGCACTGACTCCGCCTACTTGACCCCAGCTCAGGCTCCGACCTGATCAGCCAGGTCCTGCTGCGCAGAAGCCTGGGCAAGGGGAAGCACAGTTCCATCCCACCACCAGGGGACCCCCGTGCGGGTCAGGCCCAGGCCTGATCCGCCCTGCTGAACTACAGGCCAGCTTGGGCAGAGGGTAGTCACAGGGCCATCCCGCCTCAGGCTGACCCCTGCTGGAACTCCGACTCCGCCCAGGAATGACTCCGCCCCCTGTCAGTGGCCCACCAGAGCTCAGGATCAGCTGTGCACTGACTCCGCCTACTTGACCCCAGCTCAGGCTCCGACCTGATCAGCCAGGTCCTGCTGCGCAGAAGCCTGGGCAAGGGGAAGCACAGTTCCATCCCACCACCAGGGGACCCCCGTGCGGGCCAGGCCCAGGCCTGATCCGCCCTGCTGAACTACAGGCCAGCTTGGGCAGAGGGTAGTCACAGGGCCATCCCGCCTCAGGCTGACCCCTGCTGGAACTCCGACTCCGCCCAGGAATGACTCCGCCCCCTGTCAGTGGCCCACCAGAGCTCAGGATCAGCTGTGCACTGACTCCGCCTACTTGACCCCAGCTCAGGCTCCGACCTGATCAGCCAGGTCCTGCTGCGCAGAAGCCTGGGCAAGGGGAAGCACAGTTCCATCCCACCACCAGGGGACCCCCGTGCGGGTCAGGCCCAGGCCTGATCCGCCCTGCTGAACTACAGGCCAGCTTGGGCAGAGGGTAGTCACAGGGCCATCCCGCCTCAGGCTGACCCCTGCTGGAACTCCGACTCCGCCCAGGAATGACTCCGCCCCCTGTCAGTGGCCCACCAGAGCTCAGGATCAGCTGTGCACTGACTCCGCCTACTTGACCCCAGCTCAGGCTCCGACCTGATCAGCCAGGTCCTGCTGCGCAGAAGCCTGGGAAAGGGAAGCACAGTTCCATCCCACCACCAGGGGACCCCCGTGCGGGTCAGGCCCAGGCCTGATCCGCCCTGCTGAACTACAGGCCAGCTTGGGCAGAGGGTAGTCACAGGGCCATCCCGCCTCAGGCTGACCCCTGCTGGAACTCCGACTCCGCCCAGGAATGACTCCGCCCCCTGTCAGTGGCCCACCAGAGCTCAGGATCAGCTGTGCACTGACTCCGCCTACTTGACCCCAGCTCAGGCTCCGACCTGATCAGCCAGGTCCTGCTGCCCAGAAGCCTGGGCAAGGGGAAGCACAGTTCCATCCCACCACCAGGGGACCCCCGTGCGGGTCAGGCCCAGGCCTGATCCGCCCTGCTGAACTACAGGCCAGCTTGGGCAGAGGGTAGTCACAGGGCCATCCCGCCTCAGGCTGACCCCTGCTGGAACTCCGACTCCGCCCAGGAATGACTCCGCCCCCTGTCAGTGGCCCACCAGAGCTCAGGATCAGCTGTGCACTGACTCCGCCTACTTGACCCCAGCTCAGGCTCCGACCTGATCAGCCAGGTCCTGCTGCGCAGAAGCCTGGGCAAGGGGAAGCACAGTTCCATCCCACCACCAGGGGACCCCCGTGCGGGTCAGGCCCAGGCCTGATCCGCCCTGCTGAACTACAGGCCAGCTTGGGCAGAGGGTAGTCACAGGGCCATCCCGCCTCAGGCTGACCCCTGCTGGAACTCCGACTCCGCCCAGGAATGACTCCGCCCCCCTTTCAGTGGCCCACCAGAGCTCAGGATCAGCTGTGCACTGACTCCGCCTACTTGACCCCAGCTCAGGCTCCGACCTGATCAGCCAGGTCCTGCTGCGCAGAAGCCTGGGCAAGGGGAAGCACAGTTCCATCCCACCACCAGGGGACCCCCGTGCGGGTCAGGCCCAGGCCTGATCCGCCCTGCTGAACTACAGGCCAGCTTGGGCAGAGGGTAGTCACAGGGCCATCCCGCCTCAGGCTGACCCCTGCTGGAACTCCGACTCCGCCCAGGAATGACTCCGCCCCCTGTCAGTGGCCCACCAGAGCTCAGGATCAGCTGTGCACTGACTCCGCCTACTTGACCCCAGCTCAGGCTCCGACCTGATCAGCCAAGTCCTGCTGCGCAGAAGCCTGGGCAAGGGGAAGCACAGTTCCATCCCACCACCAGGGGACCCCCGTGCGGGTCAGGCCCAGGCCTGATCCGCCCTGCTGAACTACAGGCCAGCTTGGGCAGAGGGTAGTCACAGGGCCATCCCGCCTCAGGCTGACCCCTGCTGGAACTCCGACTCCGCCCAGGAATGACTCCGACCCCTGTCAGTGGCCCACCAGAGCTCAGGATCAGCTGTGCACTGACTCCGCCTACTTGACCCCAGCTCAGGCTCCGACCTGATCAGCCAGGTCCTGCTGCCCAGAAGCCTGGGCAAGGGGAAGCACAGTTCCATCCCACCACCAGGGGACCCCCGAGCGGGTCAGGCCCAGGCCTGATCCGCCCTGCTGAACTACAGGCCAGCTTGGGCAGAGGGTAGTCACAGGGCCATTCCGCCTCAGGCTGACCCCTGCTGGAACTCCGACTCCGCCCAGGAATGACTCCGCCCCCTGTCAGTGGCCCACCAGAGCTCAGGATCAGCTGTGCACTGACTCCGCCTACTTGACCCCAGCTCAGGCTCCGACCTGATCAGCCAGGTCCTGCTGCCCAGAAGCCTGGGCAAGGGGAAGCACAGTTCCATCCCACCACCAGGGGACCCCCGTGCGGGTCAGGCCCAGGCCTGATCCGCCCTGCTGAACTACAGGCCAGCTTGGGCAGAGGGTAGTCACAGGGCCATCCCGCCTCAGGCTGACCCCTGCTGGAACTCCGACTCCGCCCAGGAATGACTCCGCCCCCTGTCAGTGGCCCACCAGAGCTCAGGATCAGCTGTGCACTGACTCCGCCTACTTGACCCCAGCTCAGGCTCCGACCTGATCAGCCAGGTCCTGCTGCGCAGAAGCCTGGGCAAGGGGAAGCACAGTTCCATCCCACCACCAGGGGACCCCCGTGCGGGTCAGGCCCAGGCCTGATCCGCCCTGCTGAACTACAGGCCAGCTTGGGCAGAGGGTAGTCACAGGGCCATCCCGCCTCAGGCTGACCCCTGCTGGAACTCCGACTCCGCCCAGGAATGACTCCGCCCCCTGTCAGTGGCCCACCAGAGCTCAGGATCAGCTGTGCACTGACTCCGCCTACTTGACCCCAGCTCAGGCTCCTACCTGATCAGCCAGGTCCTGCTGCGCAGAAGCCTGGGCAAGGGGAAGCACAGTTCCATCCCACCACCAGGGGACCCCCGAGCGGGTCAGGCCCAGGCCTGATCCGCCCTGCTGAACTACAGGCCAGCTTGGGCAGAGGGTAGTCACAGGGCCATCCCGCCTCAGGCTGACCCCTGCTGGAACTCCGACTCCGCCCAGGAATGACTCCGCCCCCCTGTCAGTGGCCCACCAGAGCTCAGGATCAGCTGTGCACTGACTCCGCCTACTTGACCCCAGCTCAGGCTCCGACCTGATCAGCCAGGTCCTGCTGCCCAGAAGCCTGGGCAAGGGGAAGCACAGTTCCATCCCACCACCAGGGGACCCCCGTGCGGGTCAGGCCCAGGCCTGATCCGCCCTGCTGAACTACAGGCCAGCTTGGGCAGAGGGTAGTCACAGGGCCATCCCGCCTCAGGCTGACCCCTGCTGGAACTCCGACTCTGCCCAGGAATGACTCCGCCCCCTGTCAGTGGCCCACCTGAGCTCAGGATCAGCTGTGCACTGACTCCGCCTACTTGACCCCAGCTCAGGCTCCGACCTGATCAGCCAGGTCCTGCTGCGCAGAAGCCTGGGCAAGGGGAAGCACAGTTCCATCCCACCACCAGGGGACCCCCGTGCGGGTCAGGCCCAGGCCTGATCCGCCCTGCTGAACTACAGGCCAGCTTGGGCAGAGGGTAGTCACAGGGCCATCCCGCCTCAGGCTGACCCCTGCTGGAACTCCGACTCCGCCCAGGAATGACTCCGCCCCCTGTCAGTGGCCCACCAGAGCTCAGGATCAGCTGTGCACTGACTCCGCCTACTTGACCCCAGCTCAGGCTCCGACCTGATCAGCCAGGTCCTGCTGCGCAGAAGCCTGGGCAAGGGGAAGCACAGTTCCATCCCACCACCAGGGGACCCCCGTGCGGGTCAGGCCCAGGCCTGATCCGCCCTGCTGAACTACAGGCCAGCTTGGGCAGAGGGTAGTCACAGGGCCATCCCGCCTCAGGCTGACCCCTGCTGGAACTCCGACTCCGCCCAGGAATGACTCCGCCCCCTGTCAGTGGCCCACCAGAGCTCAGGATCAGCTGTGCACTGACTCCGCCTACTTGACCCCAGCTCAGGCTCCGACCTGATCAGCCAGGTCCTGCTGCGCAGAAGCCTGGGCAAGGGGAAGCACAGTTCCATCCCACCACCAGGGGACCCCCGTGCGGGTCAGGCCCAGGCCTGATCCGCCCTGCTGAACTACAGGCCAGCTTGGGCAGAGGGTAGTCACAGGGCCATCCCGCCTCAGGCTGACCCCTGCTGGAACTCCGACTCCGCCCAGGAATGACTCCGCCCCCCTTTCAGTGGCCCACCAGAGCTCAGGATCAGCTGTGCACTGACTCCGCCTACTTGACCCCAGCTCAGGCTCCGACCTGATCAGCCAGGTCCTGCTGCGCAGAAGCCTGGGCAAGGGGAAGCACAGTTCCATCCCACCACCAGGGGACCCCCGTGCGGGTCAGGCCCAGGCCTGATCCGCCCTGCTGAACTACAGGCCAGCTTGGGCAGAGGGTAGTCACAGGGCCATCCCGCCTCAGGCTGACCCCTGCTGGAACTCCGACTCCGCCCAGGAATGACTCCGCCCCCTGTCAGTGGCCCACCAGAGCTCAGGATCAGCTGTGCACTGACTCCGCCTACTTGACCCCAGCTCAGGCTCCGACCTGATCAGCCAGGTCCTGCTGCGCAGAAGCCTGGGAAAGGGAAGCACAGTTCCATCCCACCACCAGGGGACCCCCGTGCGGGTCAGGCCCAGGCCTGATCCGCCCTGCTGAACTACAGGCCAGCTTGGGCAGAGGGTAGTCACAGGGCCATCCCGCCTCAGGCTGACCCCTGAAGAAACTCCGACTCCGCCCAGGAATGACTCCGCCCCCTGTCAGTGGCCCACCAGAGCTCAGGATCAGCTGTGCACTGACTCCGCCTACTTGACCCCAGCTCAGGCTCCGACCTGATCAGCCAGGTCCTGCTGCGCAGAAGCCTGGGCAAGGGGAAGCACAGTTCCATCCCACCACCAGGGGACCCCCGTGCGGGTCAGGCCCAGGCCTGATCCGCCCTGCTGAACTACAGGCCAGCTTGGGCAGAGGGTAGTCACAGGGCCATCCCGCCTCAGGCTGACCCCTGCTGGAACTCCGACTCCGCCCAGGAATGACTCCGCCCCCTGTCAGTGGCCCACCAGAGCTCAGGATCAGCTGTGCACTGACTCCGCCTACTTGACCCCAGCTCAGGCTCCGACCTGATCAGCCAGGTCCTGCTGCGCAGAAGCCTGGGCAAGGGGAAGCACAGTTCCATCCCACCACCAGGGGACCCCCGTGCGGGTCAGGCCCAGGCCTGATCCGCCCTGCTGAACTACAGGCCAGCTTGGGCAGAGGGTAGTCACAGGGCCATCCCGCCTCAGGCTGACCCCTGCTGGAACTCCGACTCCGCCCAGGAATGACTCCGCCCCCCTTTCAGTGGCCCACCAGAGCTCAGGATCAGCAGTGCACTGACTCCGCCTACTTGACCCCAGCTCAGGCTCCGACCTGATCAGCCAGGTCCTGCTGCGCAGAAGCCTGGGCAAGGGGAAGCACAGTTCCATCCCACCACCAGGGGACCCCCGTGCGGGTCAGGCCCAGGCCTGATCCGCCCTGCTGAACTACAGGCCAGCTTGGGCAGAGGGTAGTCACAGGGCCATCCCGCCTCAGGCTGACCCCTGCTGGAACTCCGACTCCGCCCAGGAATGACTCCGCCCCCTGTCAGTGGCCCACCAGAGCTCAGGATCAGCTGTGCACTGACTCCGCCTACTTGACCCCAGCTCAGGCTCCGACCTGATCAGCCAGGTCCTGCTGCGCAGAAGCCTGGGCAAGGGGAAGCACAGTTCCATCCCACCACCAGGGGACCCCCGTGCGGGTCAGGCCCAGGCCTGATCCGCCCTGCTGAACTACAGGCCAGCTTGGGCAGAGGGTAGTCACAGGGCCATCCCGCCTCAGGCTGACCCCTGCTGGAACTCCGACTCCGCCCAGGAATGACTCCGCCCCCTGTCAGTGGCCCACCAGAGCTCAGGATCAGCTGTGCACTGACTCCGCCTACTTGACCCCAGCTCAGGCTCCTACCTGATCAGCCAGGTCCTGCTGCGCAGAAGCCTGGGCAAGGGGAAGCACAGTTCCATCCCACCACCAGGGGACCCCCGTGCGGGTCAGGCCCAGGCCTGATCCGCCCTGCTGAACTACAGGCCAGCTTGGGCAGAGGGTAGTCACAGGGCCATCCCGCCTCAGGCTGACCCCTGCTGGAACTCCGACTCCGCCCAGGAATGACTCCGCCCCCCTTTCAGTGGCCCACCAGAGCTCAGGATCAGCTGTGCACTGACTCCGCCTACTTGACCCCAGCTCAGGCTCCGACCTGATCAGCCAGGTCCTGCTGCCCAGAAGCCTGGGCAAGGGGAAGCACAGTTCCATCCCACCACCAGGGGACCCCCGTGCGGGTCAGGCCCAGGCCTGATCCGCCCTGCTGAACTACAGGCCAGCTTGGGCAGAGGGTAGTCACAGGGCCATCCCGCCTCAGGCTGACCCCTGCTGGAACTCCGACTCCGCCCAGGAATGACTCCGCCCCCTGTCAGTGGCCCACCAGAGCTCAGGATCAGCTGTGCACTGACTCCGCCTACTTGACCCCAGCTCAGGCTCAGACCTGATCAGCCAGGTCCTGCTGCACAGAAGCCTGGGCAAGGGGAAGCACAGTTCCATCCCACCACCAGGGGACCCCCGTGCGGGTCAGGCCCAGGCCTGATCCGCCCTGTTGAACTACAGGCCAGCTTGGGCAGAGGGTAGTCACAGGGCCATCCCGCCTCAGGCTGACCCCTGCTGGAACTCCGACTCCGCCCAGGAATGACTCCGCCCCCCTTTCAGTGGCCCACCAGAGCTCAGGATCAGCTGTGCACTGACTCCGCCTACTTGACCCCAGCTCAGGCTCTGACCTGATCAGCCAGGTCCTGCTGCCCAGAAGCCTGGGCAAGGGGAAGCACAGTTCCATCCCACCACCAGGGGACCCCCGTGCGGGTCAGGCCCAAGCCTGATCCGCCCTGCTGAACTACAGGCCAGCTTGGGCAGAGGGTAGTCACAGGGCCATCCCGCCTCAGGCTGACCCCTGCTGGAACTCCGACTCCGCCCAGGAATGACTCCGCCCCCTGTCAGTGACCCACCAGAGCTCAGGATCAGCTGTGCACTGACTCCGCCTACTTGACCCCAGCTCAGGCTCCGACCTGATCAGCCAGGTCCTGCTGTGCAGAAGCCTGGGCAAGGGGAAGCACAGTTCCATCCCACCACCAGGGGACCCCCGTGCGGGTCAGGCCCAGGCCTGATCCGCCCTGCTGAACTACAGGCCAGCTTGGGCAGAGGGTAGTCACAGGGCCATCCCGCCTCAGGCTGACCCCTGCTGGAACTCCGACTCCGCCCAGGAATGACTCCGCCCCCTGTCAGTGGCCCACCAGAGCTCAGGATCAGCTGTGCACTGACTCCGCCTACTTGACCCCAGCTCAGGCTCCGACCTGATCAGCCAGGTCCTGCTGCGCAGAAGCCTGGGCAAGGGTAAGCACAGTTCCATCCCACCACCAGGGGACCCCCATGAGGGTCAGGCCCAGGCCTGATCCGCCCTGCTGAACTACAGGCCAGCTTGGGCAGAGGGTAGTCACAGGGCCATCCCGCCTCAGGCTGACCCCTGCTGGAACTCCGACTCTGCCCAGGAATGACTCCGCCCCCCTTTCAGTGGCCCACCAGAGCTCAGGATCAGCTGTGCACTGACTCCGCCTACTTGACCCCAGCTCAGGCTCCGACCTGATCAGCCAGGTCCTGCTGCCCAGAAGCCTGGGCAAGGGGAAGCACAGTTCCATCCCACCACCAGGGGACCCCCGTGCGGGTCAGGCCCAAGCCTGATCCGCCCTGCTGAACTACAGGCCAGCTTGGGCAGAGGGTAGTCACAGGGCCATCCCGCCTCAGGCTGACCCCTGCTGGAACTCCGACTCCGCCCAGGAATGACTCCGCCCCCTGTCAGTGGCCCACCAGAGCTCAGGATCAGCTGTGCACTGACTCCGCCTACTTGACCCCAGCTCAGGCTCCGACCTGATCAGCCAGGTCCTGCTGCGCAGAAGCCTGGGCAAGGGGAAGCACAGTTCCATCCCACCACCAGGGGACCCCCGTGCGGGTCAGGCCCAGGCCTGATCCGCCCTGCTGAACTACAGGCCAGCTTGGGCAGAGGGTAGTCACAGGGCCATCCCGCCTCAGGCTGACCCCTGCTGGAACTCCGACTCCGCCCAGGAATGACTCCGCCCCCTGTCAGTGGCCCACCAGAGCTCAGGATCAGCTGTGCACTGACTCCGCCTACTTGACCCCAGCTCAGGCTCCGACCTGATCAGCCAGGTCCTGCTGCGCAGAAGCCTGGGCAAGGGGAAGCACAGTTCCATCCCACCACCAGGGGACCCCCGTGCGGGTCAGGCCCAGGCCTGATCCGCCCTGCTGAACTACAGGCCAGCTTGGGCAGAGGGTAGTCACAGGGCCATCCCGCCTCAGGCTGACCCCTGCTGGAACTCCGACTCCGCCCAGGAATGACTCCGCCCCCCTGTCAGTGGCCCACCAGAGCTCAGGATCAGCTGTGCACTGACTCCGCCTACTTGACCCCAGCTCAGGCTCAGACCTGATCAGCCAGGTCCTGCTGCGCAGAAGCCTGGGCAAGGGGAAGCACAGTTCCATCCCACCACCAGGGGACCCCCGTGCGGGTCAGGCCCAGGCCTGATCCGCCCTGCTGAACTACAGGCCAGCTTGGGCAGAGGGTAGTCACAGGGCCATCCAGCCTCAGGCTGACCCCTGCTGGAACTCCGACTCCGCCCAGGAATGACTCCGCCCCCTGTCAGTGGCCCACCAGAGCTCAGGATCTTTGTGAGGTTATCAAGTGTTGTATCTATGCAAGTCATTCCTTAACTCTCTTTTGAGTTCTGTCACTCTGTTCCCAGTTGCCATCTTTCTGAGTTTTCAATTCACTGTGTGATGATACCTCTTGATGCTAAATCCCTGACTTTTTTTTTTTCCAAAATGGTACTTTGGTGTTGGGCATGATCCCCTATGCCTATAATACATAAATTGTGTTCGTTTTTAGTAGGCTGCTGGTTAAGTGGATGAATGAGGGGGTTTATCCAGGCCTTCGGAGTGCAAGGAAGTGGTTCACACACCATGCTGGATGCAGGGACTAGGGCTATAGTAGTAGCTTTGCCAGAGTGTCATGTGAACTTGCATCACTAAGCAGAGGCAGAAGATGGATGTGCATGGAATGGACTTGGTTCCTTTTTTTCCTTTGGTTTAGGGAATCTTATGTTGAAAGAGGAGGAGGAGATCACCAGTGATGTCGAACCAAGAAGGCAAAGAGATGTGAAGGCGTGTGGACCCCCAGACCTGCGGGCTCTGCATTCTTGGTTCCAGGTGGGGCCACACTGGGTGTGTGTGGCCAGAAGAAGCCTGAACCCTCTTTAATTACAAAAATGTCAACACAATCACACTCTCTTGCTCACACAGACTTGTACACATGCATAGCAAAAAAAAGAAAACCACACATACACGCCCTTCAACGCATACATATGTTCATCTTCAATGCATGCATAACACATACAAGAAGCATAGGCACACAAAGGTGCCACTCAATCACTACTTTATCCTGGAGAAGAAAACATAATTTCAACTCCCAAATCAATGCCCTTCACCACACACTCTACACACACATATCCCATCAGCAGCATGCACAGGACACACTGGCTTCTCAGCAGTGCAGGAAACACATACACAGTGTGCTTCTTTCTGAACATAAACATATGTTTTCATCTATGGAGAATCTGAGGTGCTGGTGGGCGACCCATGCAGGGCAGCTCTCAGTGACGGGCCAGAGCATGCAGCATCACAGGTTCAGGAGCTGAGGAGGGCTGGGGGGAGAAAGCAGAGGGAAACCAGACCTGAAGCATGACAAGAAATTCATTCATGAACAGCTGTGAAGAGTATTTGTCTATTCATTTTGCTGTAAGTGATGCCTTCATTTGCTTGTTTGTGAATTATCCTTTTGCTCCAGGGGAATCCCAGCTCACCCAAACACAAGTTTGTTATCTTCAAACTTCTTCTCTAGGGACTTGAATAAGGTCTGATATATACCTGTTCCCTTAGTGAGTAACTGCAGAGTCCTTAAGTGCCTACACAGCCCGCCTTGGGCTCTGAGGGATGTGAAGTGCCTGGCTTCTGACATGATGAGCTGCTTAAAACCATTCACGAGCAGGTAGGATCTTCTTCCCCTTCATAAGCAGAAGGTGAGATCGCTGTTCTTTGACCTGGGAAGTGGTTTGAAATAAGAAAGAACCAAGCTTCCAAACCAATTTGACTTTAAAGCTGTGAACAAGGCAGAGGTAGGGGGATGAAGAGGAGGACTATAGGAAGAGAGGGACAGAGAGGAGAGATGAAGGGGAGGAGACAGCTTCACAGAGGAATTGAAGAACAAAGACTGGATACCCTCAGGGTCAAGTGCCTATGGAATGATACAGCCCAGAGGACAGAGGGAAGTTGGGACAGTGTGTGGCTCACTAATCATGTGGTTTGTGTAAATCCTTTCCTGTTTCTGAGCCTCAGTTGTGCATAAACTCAGGGACTGGTCCAGGGCAGAGTTTTTCAAGGGTCCATTCTGGACACTGTTATAGTTTATGTATGAGGTGTTCCCCCAAAGGACATGTGTGAAGCAATGCAAGATTTGTCAGAGGAAAGTGATTGGATTATGAGTTGTGGACTAATTAATCCACTGATATGGATTAACTGGGCCTTAACTCTGGGCAGCTATGGTGTGGCTGGAGGAAGTGGGTTAATGGGAGTGTGCCTTTGGCAATCGTATTTTGTCCCTGGTGCATGGAGCTCTCTCCCTGCTTCCTTTTTGCCATGTCCAGAGTGGCTTTCCTCCATCACATCTTTCCACCATGACATTCTGCCTCTCCTCAGTCCTAGAGCAATGGAGTTGGCTAACCATAGACTGAACTTCTGAAACCATGAGACAAAATTAACTTTTGCTCCTCTAAGTTGTTCTTGCCCTATATTTTGGTCACAACAACAAAGATTTGACTAAAACAGGAATGTTTCATGGGGTTGTACAACAGAATTTATTTTATTAACTATCAGAACAAAAGAACTAGCAACAAGGTCATGATCAGGTTAACTAGAGAGGAGGCCTAAGACTGAGAATGTAGGTGATGTGCCCTGGGAGGAAGCAGCACCACAAACTGTGGGAAGAGGTGGATGCCCATGTGTGGGAAATACTGGCCTAAGTGACCTTCATGGAGCCTTCTGCTCTGTGGCTTTAAAGCACAAAGATCCTAGTCATCAGGCTGTGGACAAGTTATCTCAAGGGGGGCATTTAGGAGTTCTCTGCACCCCTCACCCACCCTGCTTTTGGAAGAGGAAGCAGATGTTACAAGGTCACCTCATGCTGTCCTCCAACTTCTGGAAGCCAAGAAGCATCCTGAGAGGTTGGGAACCATCCTGAAGGCCTTAGACTCTGCATAAGGTGGAATCTGAACCTTTGCCCTGATTGTTCCCTCCTGGGCCACTCTTCCCTGTGCTGTAATTTGGTCATCCTTGTCTTCAGCTCCCCACGCCTTTATCTTTGCTCTCTGAATGCTCCAATGGAACATACCCTTTCGAATCTTGAACTCAGTGTACAGGCTTGTCTCCCAGGCTGAAGCATATTGTTTACTTGATAACATGCTGAGGGCCCAGTGAATGCTGTGAGAGGAGAGGCAGTGTGGGAAGTTCACTGCTGATTCATAGCAAGGCTCTAGGTTTTCCTGGATAAACAAACAAGCTCCCACAGCCTAGTCTCCTGCCTCTGCCTCCCTAACATGCTATCTGATTCTTGTCCAAGCCACCCAGGACTGTTTCCTTTCTTCAGGGCAAATGTGGTGCCTTCATAGTAGAACCCTAGCTGGTGTTCGCCTATTTTAAAAATAGCAGCGGGAGCTGAGCCTCAGTCAACCAAATCCTGCGCCTAATGTTCCCAGAGATTTCATCAAGGGCTCCAAAAGGGTGTTCTGGCCCATTAGGCTCCATGGGGCCAGGAGGGCAGCTTCTTTCCCTCAGGACACCTGCAGATTTACTTATAGTGTTTGCATTCAACAAGTGACTTGGCAAAGACAAAATCTTAGCTGGTTGTTGTTGCACACACCTATAATTCCAGTGGCTCAGGAGGCTGAGGCAGGAGGATAGCAAGTGCAAATCCACCCTAGGCAAAGGCAAGGTGCTGAGAAACTCAATGAGAAGCTGTCTCTAAATAAAATATGAAACAGGGCTAGGCATGTGGCTCAATGGTTGAGTTTCCCTGATTTCAGTCCCCACTACAAAAGGGGAAAAAAGGCTTTACTGCCCAGGTACCCAGGAGGTTGCCCTGCTCACAATTCTCCAAGGAGACCACAGATGCACATATGTTCCCTTGCATTTCCTAGGCAGAGCATCTGCTCTGAATCCACAATGCAGGACCCAGAGCCTGTGTAATGGTCGCGGGTTGTGGGGAGCACCTCCCATGGGATTCCCTCTACCCATGGGAGAGTGGGGGAGAAAGGGATTTCTGTTCTATCCAGCAAGGGAATCCCTGAAAGCCTTGGAGATGAGGCCAAAGATGAGATGGGCAGATGGGACCCTTGGAAGACATAGGCCTGTGGTATCCAATGTGCACAAAACTCTCAGTCCTGTGAGTCAAGGGTTGGGAACCCAGGAAAAAGGTCCATGAGTTCCTGGGAGATGGAAGCAGCTTCTTGTCTTGGAGTATCGGTCCCAATAGCATAATTTCACCCAGCTCTCTGAAGCTCTTTAACTCTGTCCCATGCCAACCTCCATCTCTCTCCCCCTGCTCTTTGGTGTTCTCTTCCCTCCCACCCTCAGTCTCTTTTTCTGTCCCTTTCAGCCTGTCTTCCTTTGTGCACTTCTCTCTGTCTCTGTCACTCTCTTTTCATGTGTCTTGTTTCTGTACTTTTCTGGGCCCCACATACTGCCACAAACAGGGATCAGTTGTGTTAGGAGCTGGAGCAGAAGCTGCTTGGAATTGTTGAAGTTGGGTAAAGTTGGCTTTGACCTTGGTTGCTCCTGGTTGTCTTTGACCATGATCTTTCCCTGTGAGTCCCTTGCTCCTTTCCACTGGGCCCCTTTTGCAAAACCAAATAGTCTTCCACCTGGGCTCTGACTCTTGTCTCTCTGCACATGGTGGGAGGAGCCTGCAATTGCAGGAAACTTAAGTACATGCTTAGGACCCCTGCAGATGGGGAGTGACCTGTTTGACCTTGGGGATGTTTCTACCTCTCTAACCTCATAGCTCCCATCAGAAAACTATATCTACTCACTATGCCCAGATCAAAAGAGTAAAGGAAAATTAATTTGAAAAACATTCTTTGTACACCAAAATAGGAACATAAGCCCAGTCACCTTCAGGGCCAGACCAGGAACATGAATGAGGAGAGGGATGAGATGGCACACAGGGCAGCAGGCAGGTGGGGACTGTGGCAAACTGGAGAGCACACAGATCTGCCACTCTGCTCCAGCTGATTGCCACCATGCACAGGTATGTGGACTAAACATGGTCAAACTTCAGAATTTCTAAAATTGGATCAAAGATCTGTGTTAAAATTTGTTCATGATGATAGTTTCACTTTGTGGACTGGTATGGCCTGGTTTCCACCAGCCTTCCACTTCTGCCTGTGAAGATGTGGCACAATGGCCTCTCTGATCACCCACCTCTCCATGAAAAGGTCACAGGCTGAAGACTCACCTTCCCAGAGGATCCCTTTGGGTTAGTAACCTCTTTCACATTGAAAAGATTAACTTCACATTGGGATAGATTTATGTGGTGAGGACATAATCAGGAGTTGTGGTAGATGGTAACAGGGTGGCAGGTGAATGAGGGGTGCTTTCAGATGGGAAAGGTGATTGGTCTCCACTGGTGAAGTTACTGAGACCAGTCTGCATGTTGAGCTGACTTAAGGAGGCCTCACTCTCCCTTCTAGGAACTGAAGAGTGAGAGCTTGGCATCCATGTTGTGACTGTGAGGATGCAGGCAAGAGATGAAGACAAGAGCAGAATGCTGAAAGACCCTGAATCTACAGTGATATCACACTGATGCCACCCCATCCCTAGGAACTCAGGGCTTCAGGAGTCTTGTTTATATAGGACAAAAAGATATCTTGTAAATCCTAACACCGTTTGTTGGATGTTCTATAACTGCAGCCAAGCACATCCCAATGTTACAATATTTTCTCTTCAGAATGAGCTTTGATGAAGTCTTGCTCAGGAAGAAATCAACAAAAATGCTATTTATCCACACTTACAGGCTGGTCATTTTCTAGGCTCTTAGATTTTGAGATGAATTGAACTCAATCCCTGCTTTCACAAAAGCAGCAAACAGGGAGAAAACAACATGCAAAATGGTAAAGGCGTGCACATCTGCCATTGTTCATGGTGGCTCCACATGGGAGACATTGTGCTTGAGGATCTGCTGGATTCTGGGTGACCAACAATGATGACACATCCTATGCCTTGATGGATGGGGTGGATCTGGCCATAACCAATCCCAGGTCCATGTTGGTTCTGACTGAAAATAATTAAGAAAATTCTAGAAACCTCTGCATATGGACACTTGAGCCAATCAGGCCAAATTGGATTCCTATGTGTCCCATGCCTTGGTTCCCCTGGCTGGGAACATAATGGCCTCAATGGTGTGTGTGGCAGGAAGGTCACAAACAAATCTTTGCCCTCCCTGTAGCCCTTGCACTCTGAATACTCAGACTTGGGTATCTTCTCATTGTTGAAAGCTTTGCCCAGCCTGATGTGTGTCCCAGTTAAAATTATGCACAGTATGACTTTTGTAAAAACAATCTTTTATAACCAAACATCTTTGTTAAATTTGGGGAAAATATGTAGACACCAATGGATACACGAAGGAACTTAATTTCTGAAGTAGATAGTGGGTTCTTTTTAGAAAATATTCCAAGGCCTCTGTGGAAGTGAATGTACTTCAATTTATTTATTTATTGTTAGAATTTGGTAAGAATATTGAAGAGGGAAGCAGCCTCCTTCACTAACTTCCAGGTCACAACAGTGCGGCCTGGATATCTACAAGCCCAGCTCTCTAGATTTGCATCCTCCGCATCCCTGAAATTTTATCTCTGGTGATTAACATGTCCTTATGCCCCACCTTTGGCAACTCCCCTTCTACTCTCTGTGTATATGAGTTGGACCATCTTACAGACATCATGTGTGTGGAGTCCCACAGTGTTTGCTGTGGAACTGGCCCACTTCTTTTGGTCATCTGTGACTCCCTTGTGTTGTCCTGGACTGAAGGTATTATTTCTTTATTTGAAGCTTCATGTGTGATCAGCCATAATCTGTAAACCTATACATTTTTGATAGACATCTAGAATTGTTTCCACATCCCAACTCCTGTGATTAATGCTAGAATGAAGTTGGAAGTGCTAATACCTTTTTCAAAACTCAATTTCAGTTTTTTTTAATAAATACACAGAAATGGTGTGGCCAGTTCCTGAGAGTTCTAGTTCAATTTTTTTGAGGAACTGCCATACTAGTTTCCATAGCAGCCACACCATTTTTCACTCCCACCAATAGAGGGGTTCCAATCCCCCTAGTCTCCACTAGCACTTGATGTCTTTTGTGGGTTTTTGATAAGAAAACACAGAGCTGTAGCATGTGGTGTGATGTCTAATTGAGGTTCTGATTTTCATTTCCCTGAGCACCTCATAACAGTCATCTGTCACACACCAAATCAACTGAAACAAGGATGAAGATCACATGGTTATCAAATTCAACACCTTCATAACAAATATACACAATAAACTAGAAAGAGCCAGAAGTTAACTCAACCCCATAAAGGCCATATATGAAAACCTCATAATATAATCCTCAGTGGCAGTGGGAGCTGTTTATGTATGATCAGGAACAAGGCAAGAATGCCCAAGCTCACCACTTCTGTTCAGCAGAGTACTAGAAGCCCTAACCAGAGTAGCTAGGACTGTAAAAAAGAAAGAAAATACACCCCAATCAGAAAAGAAGTAAAAAAATGTCTCTATTTGCATATGGTGATCTTATGGACATAAAACCATAACAACTCCATAAAAAAATTTAGTGAGAAATAATATGCCCGCATGCCAAAAGATGAAACAAGATGCTTATCTTATGCCACATGCAAATCACTTTAAAGTGAGTGGAAGACTTAAATGTGAGATCTATGGCTGTAAACTTCCTAGAAAAAAAAAACCAGGAGGAAAAAACCCTTCATTGTCTAGTCATTCTCATTAGTCTCAGCAATGATTTCTTTCTTGTTTCTTTTTTGTTTTGTTTTTTGTTACAACATTTATAGCACAGACAACAAAACAAGAATAGATATTGGGCTGGGGATGTGGCTCAAGTGGTAGCGCGCTCGCCTGGCATGCGTGCGGCCCGGGTTCGATCCTCAGCACCACATACCAACAAAGATGTTGTGTCCGCCGAGAACTAAAAGATAAATATTAAAAATTCTCTCTCTCTCTCTCTCACTCTCTCACTCTCTCTTTAAAAAAAAAAAGAATAGATATTGGACAACATCTTCCCATACTGCAGAAGGGGACAAACAAAGTCAGGGCAGAAAACAACCTGCAATAGGGAGGAAATGCTTTCACACTGTGGATTTCCAAAATATATAAGAATGTCCTAGGGTTTAATAGCCAAAAAAGTTACCAATCCAATGAAATCATGGCTAAGGACTGGAAGAGACCTGTCTTTATTAACCTAAGCAACCTCCCTGGGAAAGGTATGGGTGTGAGCAGAGAAATGGTGCCCAGTGACTTTCCCCAGGAACCTGAGGTCTGATTCCCAGCTGGTTCGGACATTGGTTACAATGATCAATTTAAGAATTGCCACAATGACAATAAATAGGTTACTTAAATTGAAATTCTTGGCCAAAAGGTAAGCATGCACTTCAAATTTTGGTATATGTTCTAAAACTTCTCTGACAATTTGCATTGCAATTATCAGAGCATGAAAATTCCATTTTCCAACCCTGTCAATATTAGATTTTTCTCATTCTCTTTATTCTTTTATTAGATAGGAACATACACATACTTTATATATTTTTTGGATAGCTATATTAACATGAAATGCCATCTCAAGTTTATAGTATGTCATATTTTATAAATGACCTACATTTGTCTTTTCCCATTTTTAATAGGCTGTTTGTTACTTTTTCTTGAATTATAGGAGCTCAGTGTATGATTAACCTCTGGTGAGTGAGCTGTGCAGACACCCACATGAACATCACCAAAATACTGTTTTCAAGCAACTGTCAACAGTTTTGCCTCATGTATAGAGCTCTTTACCAGCTTGGAAATTCTGGTTCTTCTTATAAGTTTCCAGAGTGAAATCAAGTTTTTCAGATAAGATATTCTGGTGAATATGGTTGATATTGTTGACAAGTCAGAGAAGATAATTTCAATATTTCACAATCATGATTTATTTTTACACGGACAACATTTGGCCCACCCAATTCAGGATTAGGTTCTATAAATCTCTTGAATTAATGAATAGAGTCAATCCATGAAGTTCTACTGAAAGGAAATGCAAAAAAAATCAGGAATATGCATAATCTAGATTCATCTATCTATCTATATATCTATCTATCTATCTGGGCTATTTGTTTCTTGTTGAGCTCCTGGGGACTTTCCTGGTGGAGAGATTGACTTGCACTTTATCTGAGCCCTGGCAGCCATGCAGGTTGGCAAAGAAGATCTGGGCCAGTCCTGAGCTCCTGCAGGGGATCTCCTGGTGGCAGGATAGATCCAGGGCTATCCTGTGCAATGGGCTCCCATGCATGTCAGCAAGGCAGATCTTGGAGGAGCAAGAGCTCCTGCGGGGTTCTGCAGGTGGTGGGATAACCCTGGGCCTACCCTGAACTCTTGCTCCTGCACAGGTCGTTGAGGAGGACCTGGGCTGTGTATGAGCTCCAGAACATGTCTTCCTGTTGGCAGAGGCGATCCTGGGTGGATGCTAAGCTCCAGGCAGTGTATCCTGTTGGCAGGATGAACTTGGGCCTAACCTGTGCTGAGGCTCCCTTGCAAATCTGCATGGTCAATCTGGGCAGAGACTGAGCTCCTGCTGGGGTCTGCAGGTAGTGTGAAAGACAAGGGCTTACTCTGTGCTCCTGCTCCCGTTCAGGTCATAGAAGCTGATGTGGGCCAGTACTAAGCCCCAGCTGGTGTCTGTCTGTGGCCAGAGGAGATCCTGGGCCATGCCTGAGTTCTGGAGAGAGTTCCAGTGGGCAAAGGCATTCCTGAGCTCCAGCATGGTTGGCTGGTGGGTGCAGGTTGTCCAGACCAAACCTGAGCTCTGGTGGAGGTCTCACAGAGGTTTTATGGACCCCGGCTACCCTGTCCCCTGGCTCTTGGGCATGTTGGCAATGTAGATCTAGGCAGAACCTTAGATCCAGCAGGGGTCAGTTGGTAGAGGAATGGACCCTGTGTTACCCTGGGCACCATCTCCTGTGCAGGTCGGCAAGGTGGACCTGTGTGAGACCTATGGCTACAAATTTCCTAGAAAAAAACAGGAGGAAAAAAACCTTCATTGTCCAGTCATTCTCATTAGTCTTGGCAATGATTTCTTTTTTCTTTTTTTCTTCCGTCCTTCCTTCCTTCCTTCCTTCCTTCCTTCCTTCCTTCCTTCCTTCCATCCTTTCTCTCTCTCTCTCTCTCTCTCTCTCTCTTTCTTTCTTTCTTTCTATCTTTCTTGATACAACATCTATAGCACAGACAACAAAAGCAAGAATAGATAATGGACAACATCTGCCCATACTACTGAAGGGGACAAAAATCAGCGCAGGAGACAAGCTGTAGATGTGAGGAAACACTTGAATCTGAATTTCCAAAATATATAAGAATGTCCTAGAGTTTAATGGGAAAATGTTACCAATCCAGTGAAACTATGGCCCAAGAGCTGAGAGAGACATCTCTGAAAGGAGGGCTGTTTATGATTGTAAGCAACCCCCAGGAAAGGCATGGGTGTGAGCAATGCAATGGTGCCCAATGACTTTCCCCAGGGACCTGAGGTCTGATACCTAGCCAATGGGGACCTTGATTACAATGATCAATTTCATGGTAAAATTTAAAAATTTGCCATAATAACTATACATAAGTTATTTGAGTTGGAATTCTTGGGTTAAAGGAAAGTGTGCACTTCAAATGTGGGTATATATTTTAAACTTCTCTGCAGAAGGGTTATGACAATTTTTCATTGCAATTATCAGAGCATGACAATTCCATTTTCCAACACTGTCAACATTAGGTTTTCTCATTCTCTTTATTCTTTTTATGTGATATGCACACACACAAATGTACTTTATATATTCTTTGGATTACTATATTGACATGAAATGCCATCTCAAGTGTATGGTATGTGATATTTTATAAACAGCCTACATTTGTCTTTTCCCATTTTTATTAAGGTGTTTGTTTCTTTTTCTTGAATTTTACGAGCTCCGTATATGATTAACCTCTAGTGAGCTGTTCACAAACCCAAAGGAACATCATCAAAATACTGTTTTCTACCAACTGGGAACAATTTTGCCTCATGTAGAGAGCCCTTTGCCAGCTTGGGAATTCTGGTTCTATTTCCAAATTTCAGATGTGAAATCAAATTTTTCAGATGGGGTATTCTGGTGAATATGATTGATATTGGTGAAAGTCAGGGAAGAAATCTTCAATATTTTACAATTATGTTTAATTTTTACATGGATAACATTTGGGTCACCCAAATCAGGCTTAGGCAATATAAGTAAGTCTCTTGCATTGAAGAATAGAGTCAATCCATGATGTCCTACTGAAAGTAAATGTGAATAAAATCAAGAATATGAATGAACTAGTTTTCTTTCTTTTTCCTTTCTTCCTTTATTTATTTATTGTTTTGGCTATTTATTTATTCATCAGCTCCTGGGGGGTTTCCCCTGGTGGGATTGATCCATACCTAATTAGGGTTCTGGCAGCCATGCAGATCCATGAGGAGGATCTGGCCTTACCTGAGCTCCATTGGGAGTCTGCTGATGGGTGCATACAGTCCTGGGCCCTGCCTGAGTTTTGGAAGTGTCTGCCAGTGGACTGAGATAGTCCTGGGATGAGCCTCAAATCTGGTGAGGGTCTGCTGGACTCAGGCCTACCCTAGGTAAGGACACCCATGCAGTTGCAATAGGCTGATCTGGACAGAGCCTGAGCTCCAGAAGAGGTCATCCAGTGGCGGGATGTTCCTAGGCTTACCCTGAGCATGAGCTCAGGAGAGTTTGGCCAGGCAGATCAGATCTAGGCATAAGCTCCTGCAGTGGTTGGCTGGTGGGGGAATGGACCTGTGGCCATTCTGTGCCCAGGCTTCCACTGCAGGTCGTCCTCACAGATCTGGGGTGATCCTGAGCTCCCAAAGATGTCTGGCAATGAGTGGAGGAAGTCCTGGGCTAAGCCTAAGAACCACAGATGTCAGGTGGTGGCAGGTAGAACCAGGGCTTTCCCTGGGGCCTGGCTCCTGGGCAGAGCTTGAGGTCCAGGTGAGGTGTGCAGGTGGTGGGATGGAACCAGTCCTACACTTGCCAAGGTTCCCGTGCAGGTCGGTGAGGCAATCCTGAGCCAAGCCTAAGCTCCACCTGCTATCTAGCAGTGGAGAAATGAACTCAGGCCTACTACTGGACTCCCACAGGTGTACTAGGATAATGTGGGCTGAGCCCAAGCTCCAGCAGGAGTCAGCAAGTGAGCAGAGGCAGTCCTGGCCCGGGCCTGAGTCTGGTGTGCATCTGACCATAGATAGAGGTGGTATTGGGCTGAGTCTAAGCTCCAGCGGGGATCAGACACTGGCGGGATGGCACTATGTCTATCCATGCGTGGGCTCCCAAGTAGGTGGACTAGGCTGATCGGAGAAGAACCAGAGTCCAGAAGGTGTCTGCCTATAGGTTGAAGCGGTAGAGCATGTGGCCTGAGCTCTACCAGGGGCCTACTTGTGGCAGCTGATCCCAGGCCTACCTTGGACCAGGCTCCCACACCTGTCAGCACTGCTGATCTGGGTGGGGTTGAACTTGGGTGACTGATTGTCAGTGGGTAGAGTCATTCATGAGCAGAGCCTGAGCTTTGGTGCCAGTCTCATGATGACTAGATCGACTTGGGCTACCCTGGGATGTGGCTTTGTCTCCTGCCAGGACACTGAGTTGGATCTGGTTAGAGCTGGAGCTCTGGTGGGATTCTGCAGGTGGCCGGATGGAACTGGGCCTCCCCTTGCACAGGATCCTGCGCAGGTCAGCAAGGCCAATCTTGGCCATGTTTGAGCTCTGCCTGTGGGCAGAGACGGTCCTGTGTCTGGCCTTAGGGCTGCTTGGGGCCTGTTTGTAGCAGTTGGTCTAAGGCCTAACTTGGGGCAGGCTTGCTTGCCTGTCAGAGGGAGATCTGGACTGGGGCTGAACTTTGGTGACTGTCTGACAGTGGACAGTCATTTCTGGGAGGAGCCTGAGCTCAGGTACCAGTCTGAAGGTGACTTGATGGACTTGGGCTACCCTAGGCTCTGCCTCTGTCTCCTACCATGTTGTCGAGTTGGATCTGGGCAGAGCTGGAGCTCTGGTGGGGGTCTGCAGCTGTCAGGATGGAGCTCAGCCTCCCCTTGCCTGGGCTCTTGTGTAGGTCAGCAAGGAAAATATGGGCTATTTATGAGCAGCAGGGGACTGCATGAGGGTGGTGGTGGTCCTGGGCCAAGCCTGAGCTCCAGCAGGGCTCAGACAGTAGAGGAATGGAACATTCCTAACCTTTCCCTGGCTCTGGTGCAGATGCTCCAGCCAGACCTGGGCTGGGAATGAGCTCTGGAGAGTGTCTTGCCTGTGGGCAGAGTCGGTCCTGGGCCAAGCCTGAGCAGAGGTGGAGGTCTGGTGGTGGCCATATGTTCCCAGTGTTACCCTGTGCCAGGGCTCCTGTGCACATCTGCAAGGGTTAACTGGTTGGATGCTGAGATACAGCAGGGTGTCAGCTGTTGGCAGGAGGGAACAGGATCTACCCTGTCAGGACTTCTCAGTGGATCAGCAAGATGGATTGGGGCACAGATGAGCTCTGGCAGAGGTGGGCCTTTGGGCAGAGACTGTCTTGTTTCTGGCCTGAGCTCTGCTCAGAGCCTGCTTGTGGCAGTTGGGTCCAGGCCTACCTTGGGCCAGGTTCCTGCACCTGTCAGCAAGGCTGATCTGGGTGGCTGCCAAAATGACTTTTGGTAGGGTAGGCCTTTGGGCAGAGACTGCTAGTCTCATGGTTACTGGATTGCCTTGGGCTACCCTGGGCTAGGACTTCACCTCCTGCCATATCATGGAGTTGGATCTGGGTAGAGCTGGAGGTCTGGTGGGGTTTTGCATGTGGCGAGATGACATTGGGCCTATCTTTGCCTCTGCCTTCAAGCAGGTCAGCGGGGCCAATCTTGGCAGAATTTGAGCTCCACTTGTTGATCGGAGGTGGTCCCGTGTCTGGCCTGAGCTCTTCTTGGGGCCTGCTTATTTCAGCTGGTACCAGGTCTACCTTGGACTAGGTTCCCGTGCCTGTCAGTGAGGCTGATCTTGGTTGGGGCTGAAGTTCTGCAGCTGTCTGTCAGTGGGCAGAGTCGGTCCTGGGCAGAGCCTGAATTCCAATGCAAGCCTCTTGATGACTGGAAGGACAGGGCAACCCTGGACTCTGATTTTGTCCTGCCAGGTCTTTGAGTTGGATCTGGGCAGAGCTGGAGCTCTGGTGGGGTTCTGCAGGTGGCGGGTTGCAACAGGGCCTCCCCTTGCCTGGGCTCCTGTGCAGGGTAGTGAGGCTGATCTGGGACTTGTATATGCTCTGTCAGGGTTCTGCCTGTGGCAGAGTCAGTCCTGTGCTGAGTCTGAGCTCTGGTGGTGGTATGGCGTTGGACATATGCTCCCAGGGCTACCCTATTCCTGGGCTCCTGTGCCCATCTACAAGGCTAATCTGGTGGGTGCCTGAGATACAGCAGGGGTCTGCTGGTGGTGGGATGGACCAGGGCCTATTCTGGGCTTCAGCTACCACTCAGGTCGTCGAGGCTGAAATGGGCCAGGATTGGCCACCAGCGAGTATTTGTTGGTGGGCAGTCTGTCCTGGTCCAAACCTGAGCTCTGGAGGTAGCTGCTGGAGGGTGGAGGCAGTCCTGAGCAGAACCTGAACTTTGGTGCCAGTCTCAAGATGAGTGGATGGACTAGGGCTACCCTGGGCCCCGTCTCCTGCACAGGTCCTCAGGGTGACTCTGGACTGGATCTGAGCTCCTGCAGTGGTCTGCTGGTGGGCAGAGGCAGTCATGGCCCAAGGCTCAGCTCTGGGGAGGGTCAGCCAGTGTTGGGATGGACCTGGACCTACCCTTTCCAGGGCTCCATGCAGGTTAGTGAGGCTGATCTAGGCAGAGCCTGAGTTCCAACAGGTGTTTGCCAGTGTGGGGACGTGGTCCTGGGCCAGACTTGAGCTCGGTGCAGGTCTCCCAGTTGAGGGATGGACACTGGCCTACCCTGTGTCTAGCCTCCTGCCCAGGTCAGTGGGGGCAGATCTGGACTGTACATGAGCTCTGGTTGGTGTCTGCAGGTGAGTAGAAGCATTCTGGGCTGGGCCTGAGCATCCCACTGCAGCTCCAGTGCATCTGGGAAGGGCCTGAGCTCCGGTGGGTATCTCTGGACCTTTATTTTATTCATTTGTTCATAGAAGGTACTGAGAGTCAAACCCAATGCCTCACACGTGGGAAACAAAGGTTCTATCACTGAGTCACAACCTCAGCCCTATTTGCTTCTTGTTGACCTTTAATCATACCATCTTTTTGTTCTATATCATTTTTTTCATGCATGAATTTGAATTTTAATAAATAGCTATTATTTGATATCACCAGCAATGCTTCCCAAGCTGGCCCCAAATCAGACCTTGATCCTCAGCAGGATTACATCCCACACATCCACGTCGCCTCTGGCATAGGTGCGAAAGAGAGATAACTAAGACATGGTCCATGACTCTCAAGTTTTGGGAAAAATTGCTTTGAAGAGGTAAAGGGTAAGGCGACACTTGACAGAGATCTGCAGAATTCAGAGCAGGTATGTTTTTGAATAAGATTTATGTATTGATAGTTTGTTTATTTCCTTTTTGCTGATGTTGATTTATCTGTAATTTGTTTTTCATTTTTCTTTTTGGAACAGGGATCCAACCCATGGCTTTGGGAATGAGAGGCAAGCACTTTGCGGCTTTGCCATTGATCGCTTCCCAGGCCATTCATTCATTGTCAGCGTGGGAATTTGGGGCTGATTCTATGAATGAATCTACTATGAATATTAAAAAGAGACTGACCAATGGCATTAGTATGTGTCCAACCCAATTAGCATAAGTTTGGACCAATAGCATTGGTACTTTTTTCAAGTCCTAATTAGCATAAGTTTGGACCAATAGCATTGGTACTTCCTTCAAGTCCTAATTAGAATAAGTTTGGACCAATAGCATTGGACCAAGTGCTATATAAACCCCTTGGAGGCTGTTCTGCGAAGAGAAGCTGCAGAGACCATCTGGATTGCTGCCATCAAGTCTCGCCTCGCCGGAACCTCGCCTCGCTGGAGCCTCGCCTCGCTGGAGCCTCGCCTCGCCTCGCCGGAGCCTCGCCGGAGCCTCGCCTCGCCTAGCCGGAGCCTCGCCTCGCCTAGCCGGAGCCTCGCCTCGCCGGAGCCTCGCCTCGCCTCGCCGGAGCCTCGCCTCGCCTCGCCGGAGCCTCGCCTCGCCTCGCCGGAGCCTCGCCTCGCCTCGCCTCGCCTCGCCTCGCCTCGCCTCGCCTCGCCTCGCCGGAGCCTCGCCTCGCCTCGCCTCGCCGGAGCCTCGCCTCGCCTCGCCTCGCCGGAGCCTCGCCTCGCTTCGCCGGAGCCTCGCCTCGCCTCGCCGGAGCCTCGCCTCGCCGGAGCCTCGCCTCGCCGGAGCCTCGCCTCGCCTCGCCTCGCCGGAGCCTCGCCTCGCCTCGCCGGAGCCTCGCCTCGCCTCGCCTCGCCGGAGCCTCGCCTCGCCTCGCCTCGCCGGAGCCTCGCCTCGCCGGAGCCTCGCCTCGCCTCGCCGGAGCCTCGCCTCGCCTCGCCGGAGCCTCGCCTCGCCGGAGCCTCGCCTCGCCGGAGCCTCGCCTCGCCGGAGCCTCGCCTCGCCGGAGCCTCGCCTCGCCGGAGCCTCGCCTCGCCGGAGCCTCGCCTCGCCGGAGCCTCGCCTCGCCGGAGCCTCGCCTCGCCGGAGCCTCGCCTCGCCGGAGCCTCGCCTCGCCTCGCGGGAGCCTTGCCTTGCTGGAGCCTTGCCTTGCTGGAGCCTCGCCGGAGCCTCGCCTCGCCGGAGCCTCGCCTCGCCGGAGCCTCGCCTCGCCGGAGCCTCGCCTCGCCGGAGCCTCGCCTCGCCGGAGCCGAGCCTCGCCGGAGCCGAGCCTCGCCGGAGCCGAGCCTCGCCGGAGCCGAGCCTCGCGGGAGCCGAGCCTCGCGGGAGCCCAGCCGGAGCCGAGTCGAGCCTCGCCTCGCCGGAGCCGAGCCTCGCGGGAGCCTCGCGGGAGCCTCGCCGGAGCCTCGCCTCGCCGGAGCCTCGCCTCGCCGGAGCCTCGCCTCGCCGGAGCCGAGCCTCGCCGGAGCCGAGCCTCGCCGGAGCCGAGCCTCGCCGGAGCCGAGCCTCGCGGGAGCCCAGCCGGAGCCGAGTCGAGCCTCGCCTCGCCGGAGCCTCGCCTCGCCTAGCCGGAGCCTCGCCTCGCCGGAGCCTCGCCTCGCCTCGCCGGAGCCTCGCCTCGCCTCGCCGGAGCCTCGCCTCGCCTCGCCGGAGCCTCGCCTCGCCTCGCCGGAGCCTCGCCTCGCCTCGCCGGAGCCTCGCCTCGCCTCGCCTCGCCGGAGCCTCGCCTCGCCTCGCCGGAGCCTCGCCTCGCCTCGCCTCGCCGGAGCCTCGCCTCGCCTCGCCTCGCCGGAGCCTCGCCTCGCCTCGCCTCGCCGGAGCCTCGCCTCGCCTCGCCGGAGCCTCGCCTCGCCTCGCCGGAGCCTCGCCTCGCCGGAGCCTCGCCTCGCCTCGCCGGAGCCTCGCCTCGCCTCGCCGGAGCCTCGCCTCGCCGGAGCCTCGCCTCGCCGGAGCCTCGCCTCGCCGGAGCCTCGCCTCGCCGGAGCCTCGCCTCGCCGGAGCCTCGCCTCGCCGGAGCCTCGCCTCGCCGGAGCCTCGCCTCGCCGGAGCCTCGCCTCGCCGGAGCCTCGCCTCGCCTCGCGGGAGCCTTGCCTTGCTGGAGCCTTGCCTTGCTGGAGCCTCGCCGGAGCCGAGCCGAGCCGAGCCTAGCCTCGCCTCGCCGGAGCCTCGCCTCGCCGGAGCCTCGCCTCGCCGGAGCCGAGCCTCGCCGGAGCCGAGCCTCGCCGGAGCCGAGCCTCGCCGGAGCCGAGCCTCGCGGGAGCCGAGCCTCGCGGGAGCCCAGCCGGAGCCGAGTCGAGCCTCGCCTCGCCGGAGCCGAGCCTCGCGGGAGCCTCGCGGGAGCCTCGCCGGAGCCTCGCCTCGCCGGAGCCTCGCCTCGCCGGAGCCTCGCCGGAGCCTCGCCTCGCGGGAGCCTCGCCGGAGCCTCGCCTCGCCGGAGCCTCGCCTCAGCCTTGCCTCGCCGGAGCCTCGCCTCGCCTCGCGGGAGCCTTGCCTTGCTGGAGCCTCGCCTCGCCGGAGCCTCGCGTCTCCGGAGCCTCGCGTCGCCGGAGCCTCGCCTCGCCGGAGCCTCGCCTCGCGGGAGCCTCGCCTCGCGGGAGCCTCGCCTCGCCGGAGCCTCGCCTCGCCGGAGCCTCGCCTCGCCGGAGCCTCGCCTCGCCGGAGCCTCGCCTCGCCGGAGCCTCGCCTCGCCGGAGCCTCGCCTCGCCGGAGCCTCGCCTCGCCTCGCCGGAGCCGAGCCGGAGCCGAGCCGAGTGGAGCCTCGCCTCGCCTCGCGGGAGCCTCGCCTCGCCTCGCGGGAGCCGAGCCTCGCCTCGCGGGAGCCGAGCCTCGCCGGAGCCTCGCCTCAGCCTTGCCTCGCCGGAGCCTCGCCTTGTCTCGCCGGAGCCTCTCCTTGCCTCTCCTCGCCGGAGCCTCTCCTTGCCTCTCCTCGCCGGAGCCTCTCCTTGCCTCTCCTCGCCGGAGCCTCTCCTTGCCTCGCCTCGCCGGAGCCTTGCCTCAGCCTTGCCTCGCCGGAGCCTCGCCTCAGCCTTGCCTCGCCGGAGCCTCGCCTCTCCTCGCCGGACCTCGCCTTGCCTCGCCTCGCCGGAGCCTCGCCTCGCCTCGCCTCGCCTCGCCGGAGCCTCGCCTCAGTCCCGAGGAAGTTCCAGCCTGCTTTGTTTCCCGGAGATGGTTCCTCGACTTCGTAGAGACTGCCGAAAGAAGAAGAAACGGTTGAGGATCTGCTGGGGTCTGCTGCAGCGCTGGATGGAGTGGCCCGCCATGAGGAGCTAGGACTCCTCTCTGCTGCAGAGGCCTCCCTGCCCCTCGCCGGCAGCCCCCTACCTGCCAGCAGAAGCCGTGGAGCTTCGTCTTCGAACTCCGGTTTCAAAGGTATTGTTATATGTTAGATAATTAGTCTAAATATTGAAGTTTGTCAATTTTAATTTCTAATAGTGACAATTACGAGATTTATAAAGAATAGAAAATTAATTCCACAGTTCTGGAGGTAAGAAGCCAGAAAAAGTCTGGCCCAATAGTTGTGTCGTCATTTGGCGGAAAAGTGGGAGAGACTATACCCACTGTTGAAAGCCCTTTTTCTTTCCATTCATTTGATGTTGATTTGAGTGTTATTAAAATGTTTAAAGGAACCGAGGAAATGTTTCATTTTATTAATTTTCACTTATTGGTTGTTTTAGTTATAAAATCCGTTTTTAAATTTTTTTGAGTTAATGGACTGTTTATTTTATTTATATGCGGTACTGAGAATTAAACCCAGTTCCTCACACATACTGGGCAAGTGCTCTACCACTGAGCCACAACCCTGGCCCATAAAACTCATTTTGATATAGTCCATGTTTGTATAATTATACTTTATCTTTTTAGAGTTGCATTCTTAGGATGTACATGGAGGTGGGATTCACTGTGTTTCCTTGTGTATACATGGGAAAGCTGTGTCAGAGTCTTTCCACTGTCTTTCCTTTGCTTATGTCCTTTCCTTTCCCTCCATTCCCCATCGTCTAATCTACTGTACTTCTGTTCCTATCACTGCTCCTGTTGTGAGTTAGCTTCCGCATATCAGAAAAAACCTTTGTCCATTGTTTTTTGTAAACTGGTTTAGCTTCATTAGCATGATTGTCTCCAGGTGAATCCACTTATGGGCAGATAGTATAATCATATATTTTTCTGCAAATTGGTATGTTTTCTTTAATCAACCTTTAAAAAAAGTTGTTCTTTCACACATTATATGTAAATATAGTATGATTTCTCATGTTTCTGGTTTTGCGGGATGTAGCATCATACTAGTCATGTATTTGTATATGTACTTTGGATGATAATGTCTGACTCATTCTATCCATTCTTCCCAATATACTCCTTCCCCTCTCTCCACTCCTCTATGCAATCTAAAGCAACTGTATACTTTCTTACTCCCCCACCTTCTCATACACTGATTAGCATAAGCATATCAGGGAAAACTTTCAACCTTTTTGTTTTTTGGGATGGGCTTATCATTTAGCATTATAAGCTCCATGCATTTACCAGCAAATGTTGTAATTTCATTCTTTAAGGCTGAGTTGTATTCCATCATATATATGTGTGTGTAAAATTGTTTTTTTTTGTGTGTGTGTGTATATGTATATCTATACTCATACACACCACATTTTCTTTATTCATTTATCTGTTGAAAGGCACCTAGGTTAGTTCCATAGTTTAGCTGTTATGAGTTGAGCTGCTGTAAACATAAGGTGGCTGTGTCATTGTAATATGTTGATTTTAAGTCGTTTGTGTATAAAATGAGGAAAGGGATAGCTGTGTCAGATATTGGTTCCATTCCACGTTTTCTGAGGTACCTCCATACTACTTTCCATAATAATTGCACCAATTTGCAGTCCCAGAAGCAATGTGTGCATGCACCATTTTCCCCACATTCTCGCCAACATTTATTGTTACTTGATGATTGCATTCTGGATAATCATGTTTGTGACTGGGGTGAGATGAAATCTTTGAATAGTTTTGATTTGCTTTCCTCTGATGGCTAAATGTTGAACATTTTTTTCATGTATTGCTTCTTCTGTGAAGTGTCTGTTCAGTTCCTTAGGCCATTTATTGATTTGGTTATTTGTTTTTTTGGTGTTAAGTTTTTTGAGTCCTGCGTATATCCTAGGGATTAATGCTCTGAGGTGCATGTGGGGAAGATTTTCTCCCATTCTGTAGGCTCTCTTTTCACATTATTGATTGTGTCCTTTGCTGAGAATATGCTTTTTAGTTTAAATCTATCCTGTTTATTAATTATTGAATTTACTTCTTGGAATGTAGGAGTCTCCTTAAGGAAGTCAGGTCTTAGGCTGTCATAGTCAAGATGTGGGCCTACTTTTTCTTCTATTAGGCACAGGTTCTCTGTTCTAGTGCCTAAGTTTTGATCCATTTTCAATTGAGTTTTGTGCAGAGTGAGAGAGAGGGCTTTACTTTCTTTTTGTTTTATGTGGCTTTACAATTTTCCCTGCACCACTTGTTGAATAGACTTTTAATTTTAAATTTAATGTATGTTTTTGGTGCCTTTGTCTAGTATGATATAATGGTATTTTGTGAGTTTGTCTCTGTGTCTTCTTTTCTGTACCGTTCATTGGTCTCTGTGTTGTTTTGGTGCCAATGCAATGCTGTTTTTCTTACCGTGGCTCTGTAGTACAGTTTAAGCTATACTATTATGGTGTGTCTTACTTCACTCTTCTTGCTAAGTATTGCTTTGGCTATTCTGAATCTCTTATTTTTCCACATGAATTTCATGGTTGCTTTTTCTAGTTCTGTGAAGAATTGTCTTTGGGATTTTTATATGAATTCCATTAAAATTTATGCCCAAGCACAAATTAGTTAAAACTATGAAAAAAGAATCCCAGCTCACCATGGACCTGACAGCTATCTGGTCACTGGTGTCTGTTGAGCCAGCTACTATCTCCTGCACACTGGGTGGTGGCTAAGCTGAGGTTACTTGTTGCATTTCGGTGTTAATGGTGTCTTAGAGTTGAGTCTACTCTGCATGTTGGTGCTGACGTCTAGATTCAGGCACACTTTTGCCACCACACAACCTGGGATACTTTTCTGGGTTTTTTAAACTTTTAATTGTGTCTGAAAATTTCTTTGGGTCCTTTAACCACTTTCCTTGATCAACGTCTGTGTGCTAGGCACTATTAGGTGTGGAGTACAGAGTGAATAGGCCAAGTCCTTGCTTCCATGGCACTTAATGAAGTTTGTAGGATAATCATAGCATCTATATCTACCTCAATGTTACTGTGAAACTTAGAAGACGGTATGTCTGTTAATAACTGCAGTGCTGAGGACTGTAATATTGTTGAGGAAATTCACAGAAGATTTCATCAGGCACCACCTTGTTTTTGTCTGGGAAGTCAGAACAATATAAAGTTGTTACTTTTTCTGTAATAAAAACAGACATTTTTTTATTAGTTACACATGACAGTACAATTCTCTTGACAATTCGTACATTTGAATCAAATGGGGTATAATTTCTCATTTTTCTGATGGTACAGGTTGCAGACTCACATTGGTCATACACTCACCTATATATACATACAGCAATAATGTCTATTTTATTCTGCTGCCCTTCCTATCCCCCCTTCCCCCCCTCCCCTGAAATCTCTCTACCCAATCTAATGTGATATACTTCTTTTTTTTTCTCCTGGCAACATCATACATGTATTCTGTATAACCATGAGGGTTTCCTTCCATCTTCCATGCAATTACCCTTCTTCCTCCTTTTCCCTCCCATCTCTCTTTCCTATTTAGTGGTAACCTTCTTCTCAATGCTCTTCCTCCCTATCCCATTTTGAGTCACATCCCTTATATCAGAGAAGACATTCGGCTTTTGTTTTTTTAGGGATTGGCTAACTTCACTTAGCATAATCTGCTCTAATGCCAACTATTTCCCTGTAAATGCCATGATCTTGTTATTTTTTAGTGCTGGGTAATATTCCATTGTGTATAAATGCCACAGTTTTTTATCCATTCATCTATTGAAGGGCATCTAGTTTGGTTCCACAGTCTAGCTACTGTGAATTGTGCTGCTATAAACATTGATGTGGCTGTGTCCCTGTAGTATTCTCTTTTTAGGTCTTTTGGCTATAGTCCGAGAAGGGGAATAGCTTGGTCAAATGGTGTTTCCATTCCCAGCTTTCCAAGGAATCTCCATACTGCTTTCCAGATTGGCTGCACCAATTTGCAGTTCCACCAGCAATGCATGAGTGTACCTTTTTTCCCACATCCTCCCCAGCACTTACTGTTGCTTGACTTCATAATGGCTGTTATTCTTATTGGAATGAGATGGTATCTTAGAGTAGTTTTAATTTGCATTTCTCTATTTGCTAGAGATGGTGAGCATTTTTCATGTATTGATTGATTGATTGTATATCCTTCTCAGAAGTATCTTTTCAGGTCCTTGGCCCATTTGTTGATTGGTTAATTTATTTTTTGTTGTTTGTACTTACTATTCATCTCACTGGGTGTTAACTATAGTACTGTGCACTGGTTAGTTTATAAAATATCAACACTTATCTAACATTTTAATCAGATTTGAAGTATACACATGTAAGGTCCTCAATGTCAACAAACAAAAAATAGAGAATGAGAACCTCCTTCATTTCTCTGCCCATAGGCCATTGTGCTGAATCTGTTAAGGACATGCATTTCCATGTTTTTGAAACAAAAATAGGTGTATATTAACGTACTTATACTTTTGGAAAGTCAAAATAAGGGAACTCTTCTCAGTTCTCTGAGGAATTTAGACTTAATTGATAAACCTCTGTGCTATGTATGGGTCTTTGTTTTTTTTTTTACAAAGAGTATGCATGGCTTTTGTAATTGAAAAGCCATGAGACCAAGTAGAAAAAAATAATTGAAGTAGCCCAATTTTGTTCCTTTAAGGAGAGGATTCAGTCCATCCTCTCCTTCCAGAAATGCTTTCTGCTGGGTTGTGAGTGTAGCTCTATGGTGGAGCCCTTACCCAGTGCAAAAAGCCCTGGGCTTCAGTCCCTGTTAAGTAAAGCAGAACAATAGCAAACAGGGCCGCAATTCTAGCTCTATGGCAGAGCACTTTCCTAGCTCCTTTGAAATACTGGGTTCAAATCTCAGAACCACATTTAAATAAATAAATAAAATTAAGGCTCATTGGCAAATAAATAAATAAATGAAAACCAATAGCAAACATTTTCTGGAATGCTATTGCACAGTAAAGTGGTGAGTATGGATAACAGTTAGATATGGTATATTTCAACAAGGTGGAAGAAAAGAGCCCACATGTTTTTACCATATAAATAGGTGAAATGTTTAAGGAGGTAGGTGTCTGTAACCTGATATAAACATTATACTTTATTTGGTGTATCAAATCATCACATGGTACTCTCTAAATACATAGAATTTTTACATTTTATATATCAGTTACCGACAAATTTAAAATATTTTCCATACTCTCTGAAGTTTTGTAAACAAAACATGATTAAAAAGTTATTTATGAATAAATAACTTCTGAGAATCCTAGGCACTCTCATTTTTATTTTATTTTCCATAGGCTCAGTAATACTTATGTATATTCTCTAGGGTTTTGGTTTTCTCATTTAATATATTTTGGCACACTGTTAAATGAAAATTAAAAAGTCAAGGTTGCTCTTCAGCAGACATATAAGACAGGTTCTGGAAATTGTGTTCCTATGATAAGATGTTAAGATGATACAGTAAGTCCCTTCCCCTGCATCAGATCCCTTGTGATACTCTGCACCCCCATAGATCCACTTTTATTGTATTTGTTGTCTGCTTCTCTTCATCAGAATGGCACCCACAAGGCAGGTGACTATTTTTCTTGTTTACTGATGTATCATAAGCTACTGTGAAACAGTGGTTGGCAAATAGTGGTTACAGTATAAATGGTTGTGTGAGTGAATGCAAAACTAACTACAACTCTAAAATGTGGATCTGGTGAATAAAGATAAGGAATTCTGCCAGGTGACCTGCAAGTAAGAGAGATTGTGTAAGGAAAGTGTCATGAAGCACAGGCTACATATTGATGCTAAGGATGCTTCAGAAATATTATTGGATTAGTCTTCATTGACTCATGCAAAATTAACTTTAATTGAGTGCATACAGTATGTTACTTGGAGCTGGGAAAACCAAGACAACTGCCGTTGAAGACAGGAGATTTTCCTACCTCAGGGACAAGTCTTTTGGGATAAAGGTCAAGGAAAGGTGTAGATCCCCATATGAGCTACTCTTTTCCTTGGCTCTGAATGTAGATTTAAATGCAGAAGTACATGGAAAATGAAATCCCCTTTTCTTAACAAATGAAACTGGGAATCAGCAGTTTCTCGAAGCAGAAACTATTTCGCTTTCCCCCTTTTCCCAAAGCAGCAGATTTCTGGTCGCACCAATCAACTAACCATGTGAGTTGGGGGAGGAGGCATCTGCATTTGTCACTGGGATCAGTTCCCTCAATCCCAGGGCAGGTGGCTACAGACTCCCCAGTCCCCACCCTGTAACAACTGAAGCTGCAGACAGCCTTCCTTCCAAGAGCACCTTCCCAGTGGGTGATCTGGTGACACAGGGGAACCAGGACTCTTCTGGGGTCTAGACTGACAGTTTCCCTGGACCAGGTAAATGCTGCCTGCTGGGCCCTGGCCAGGCATCCTCAGCTAATGGGATAACAGAAACAAAGTTACAGTCCCCTGTCAGGGACAAGAATGCAGGCCAGGGGAACTGGGACTGTTATTGCTGCAAAGCAGATTTCTCTGACATCTCCCTGCATTTTGCACCACCCAGTGGTGACCAATAACATCCTAAGCTGAAAGAGTTTTGTATTGTCTGGTTGTGCAACAAAGGAAGGAGAAACACAGGCCTGACCTTGTGTCTCCTATTTATTTCTTTAAAAAAATTCTCTTGTTCTGCAAGGGATGGAATCCAGGGCCTCCCACATGCCAGGCAAGTGCTGTGCCCCTGAGGTCCACCCTGGTGCCATCTTCTATTTCTTTATGCTCCATTCAGTAGTCAGCAGCTGTGCTGGTTCTTACTTGCAGTGCATCCAGAACCTGGCCTCCACTCCATGCTTCCATTGCTCTGGCCTCCCTGGTCAAGCTGTGGCCTCTCCTGGTGGCTGGGATGACCCCAGTGGGCTCCTGGATTCTTCACCTCTAGATTCCTATCTGTGGGAAAAGACCAGTGGAGGGTATACTTCCAATCCTTTCCTTTTTAAATGAAGCACTGCCACTACTAAAGTTTGAATCTGGAATGATCCCCACAGGCCCAGGTGAGAAAGCTTTGATCACAGCCACAGGTGCTATTGGGAGGAAGTGGGATCTTTAAGGGGGAGGCTAGTGGGGAGCTTCCTGTTAAGGGCCTCCTTTCAGGGGACTGAGGAACCATGGTCTCTTAATTTCCCACTCTCTGCTTCCCAGCCACCATTAAGTGAGTCACTTGCAACATGAACTGCCAGGGTGATATGTGGTTTCACCCCAGGTCCAAGAACAACAGGGCAACCAACCATGGAGTGAAGCCTGCAACAGTCAGCCAGAATATACCTTTGTCTTTCTAAGCTGATTACCTCAGATATTTGACACAGTAATGGAAGGCAATGCAAGTACAAAGCAGGGGAGGGGACCACAGAGAAAAAGGTGTAACAGTGAAAAATTATGTGGAACACGCTAGAACCAAGTCAAGAACGGCACCTTGTCAGAATCCCACATGGCTGCATCGTAGCCCTAGTCCCTCCTCTCTCCAGAAGTAACCAGCCCCAGGGCACACATGCTCAAGGGCTAAGACAGACACCCCATGCACCATTTGGTATGTCTTTGTGCAGTTCTTGGTTTGCAGGTTCCCCGCCCTGTGTGTCTTTTCCTTGGTCTCTTTTTTATAGTGGCAGACCCTGGGACCCATGGAGGTCCTCACATGTGGATTTTGCTAATTCATATTTAGAATATTGTACACACCTTCCTTTCTCTTTCTTCCATATCTCTTGCAAAATGGCAGCTGGATGTAGAGACCTGTTCATAGTAATCTGTGATGCTGAAAAAAGTTCTGAATTTTAAAGTAGATATTGGGACCTGAGGCAAATAACATTAGAAACAAGATCATGATGCTAATGTCCACCAATTGAAGCTCACCAGGCTGTCACCTGTGGTCAGAGTCAGTTTACCTAGATTTCTGGTGGCTCCACAGCCACACAGAAGCATTTCAGAAAGAAACATGGAACAGTGACCCTTAGAAGAGTCTGTCTTCTATTCAATGACTCCAAGATGTGTGAGTCAGGACAGGGTCAAGAAGTGAATCAGCTTGGTGATTGAGCATCTTCAATCACTTTTGTACTTTTGTCTCAGGGGTGGGAAGATTACTGGAGAGTCACAGTCCATGTTGGTAAAGAGGTTGCTTGCTAAATGGCCATTTCCCCTTGTTCTGGGCAAACCTGGGGTAGGTAATGCCTGGTGTCATCCTTCCAGGTTTTGTTCTAAATTTCTCGATATTTTCAGAACTTACTTAGTTGGGAATGTGGTTCCTTGTAGCCCAAAGCATCCCCATCGCCAGAGACAAATGGACTTTCTGAGGTGGCAACACCCCTGGCCATGGAGTCTGAAGAGGTATGGGAAGCTGGAGGAGGGGCTGTACTCGGGGTGGGTAAAGGAAAAGAAAACTTCGTTCGAATCTTCTAGGGGGTATGTTGACAGTGAATGTCAAGTTCTGGGTCTTGGGACAGAGGCTACAGCCTGTGAGGAAGCAGGCAGAACCCTGGCACAAAGCTGTGGGTTATGTCACAAGAAAGGAATCCAGCAAGATTTCAGGGATCCTTGGTAAAGAGGGACTAATTGTTCTCCACGTTTTCAGATATTGCTGTTAGGCATTGGTGAGATCAGGGCCTGGCTGGGTTTCTGTACTTCCAAGCCTTGCCAGGAAAATAAACCACATCCCTTGTAACTATACAGCCACCTCCACTCCTCACAGGAGATTTTCTTTCTCCTCTTCGGTGCCTTTGTTTTCTACTTTTTTTTCTTTGCATTTTTTATTGTTCCAAATGCAGCTGTCGCCCTACTCTCTAAAAACCTGTGCATCAGCAGGGTGTCCTGCAGGTGGAATAGAGATGTGCAAGCAGGAGGAGGAGGGCATGGAGGTGTGGGGTGCAGGGCTATTACTGTGGATCAGGAAGCACCAGCCTCATGGTGAGTCAGAGTTCGAGGGTGAGGAGGAGGCCTGGGATGACCCCTGGTCTGCTAACCCCTCTCTCTTCTAATATCCACCTCTTGTGACGTTAAAGCAGGAACAGATGTCGGGAAAGTGAGTCACAGCGTTGCCCCTTTTTCTAGAATCAGGGATGAATTTGGCATTGGAGCCAGATCTACTTGCTCTCTTCCCTTCCTATCACTGAGAATTAGATGAATAATCAACAGAGGGCTCACTTCACTAGACTTGCTGTTGATTCTGGAACCAAGACAAAGATGACAGGAGTCTTGTATGTTCACAATAGTGTGCTTCAGTTTGGTGTCGTGTCACATGGAGCCTGAGGCAGAAGTTGAAAGCCAGCTTCACACATGCAGACTTTGAAGATAAAGCTGGAGTCAGGTGGAGTGCTGGTGTCTGATGGAAAAGCAGATATTAAGAGGCAAATTTGTAGTTGTGGACAAAGTGGCCCAGAGTCACTTGGGCATAGAGGGGGATCTTATGGATAGTTGGAGGAAAATTAGGGATCCCACTAGGTGAGCTAGGGAACTGCAACTCATGTTGGTGGAACCCTTACTTTTCTGTATTTTATTAAAATTGTGTAATAGGACACACATGCAGAAAGAGCACATGCCTTTATGATCATTGACAGGCAGTTGAAATGAACACTCAGGTGCCACATTAGGATGCAGGGGCTCCTGGAATGCTTCTGTCCCCTTTCCTGATCACAGCCTCTAAAGTCATCACTTGGTGATTCAGGCAGTGGCTTCCTGTGTTCCTCTGTTTCCACGCTGCCCAATGCTGCTCACTAACGTCACATCTTGAACATGTGTCCCATGACATTTCTGCTGAGGATAAACCAAGAGTGCATTGCTGGGACCCGGAGTCTCCATAACATCAATTCCATTAGACAAGCTGCTCTTCACAGGGTTGACAGCGCCCAGATGCTCCATGGACATGGTGGATTCCCATCACTTAACGTCCTCACCAAAGCTTGTCAGGAGCTTCTGTGCTCACTCAGGTCCCTCCACTAGGCCACAGGCTTCCTTGTATACATGGAGGCCAGGCCACAGGGTGAGCCTCTTCAGGCAGCAGTGGGGACAGTGTGTCCTGTCTACTCAGCAGGCCAGTCCTCAAAATGGCTTAGAAAAGCATCCCTGGAACTCCCATCTTGGCTGCCCCTCTTGCTAACTGTGTAATCATGGGTGATTTAATTAACCTCCCTGTGCCTCCATGTCCTTGGGTGTGGAGCATTGGTGAGAACATGTGCCTCCCTGGGCCATCTTCATCTTGATTATTAACAAGTGAAGGCTGCAGAACAATTGGAAGGAGGCAAGTACACCATAGGGGATCCATAACTGTGAGCCAGAACTGGAACCTTCCTAGGGAATAGTGATGACTATGTTCTACAGATGGCTTAGAAGACAGAAATGGGGCTTGTTCCACAATACTGGTAGAGCTCTGTGTGTCTAAGTGTGTCACCTATCAGGGAGGGACAGGCATCAGCCTATCTAAGCTGAGTCCAGATGAAGGAGTTGGCTGTTTCAAGGACCTGTGTTCACCTGCTGTTCATCACAGTGATCAAAATGCCCCACAATAACAATTTACAGGAAGAAAACATTATTTAGACTCATGGGTTCGCAGGTCTCAGTCCATGGTTGGCCCAACTCTAATGCCTTGGGCCTAAGAGTGAGGGAGATAGATTATACAGCAGGGTATACCAGAGGACATCTGTTCAGCTCCTGGCAACTGGGAATCAGAGAGAGGGAGGAGCTTGGAGGACAAAATATAATCCCCAAGGACATGTCCCCAGTAGCCTACCTCCTCCAGCCATGCCGCACCTGGTTATGGTTACCACCCAGTACAGTAGTCTTCAAATCTATCAAATGGATTAATCCATTGATTAGGGTCATGGTTCTTGTATTGTAATCATTTGAGCTCTGAACACTGCTACCTTGCCTATCAAGAGCTTTTAGGAGGATACTACATATCCAAACGATAACAGGGCTGGTCACTTTTAAGAGTGGTTCCTCTCCATGAGGTGTTCAGAGGACAGCAACAGGCTGGGAAAGGAGTACATGGGCTTCTGGTCCACGCTCACAGGGCCTTGTGACTAGTAGGTGGCCATAATGGCCAGGGCTAGTACTTCCTTTTGGCACAATGCACAGATGAAATTGCTTCAGGGTTTCAGGCAGCTGAGGATGTGATTGTACTGAAGACGAGTGGAGGGTTGCAGGACCTAGCAATGGGCAAGACTGCAGCCCATCCAGCACTGATTCAGTTCAAATTCACTTTCAATCTTCTGATCACATCAGGTGGAAGTTTCAGTGTAGTCCTGGGAGTGCTGAACCACTAACGTGTGTATTTTTGTGGGGGGGCGGGAAGGAGAAAACTGGCCATGCCCAGAGCCACCAGAGCCCATTACTTTGCAGAATGTATCATTAGAGTTTTTCTTCATTGGCTAGGATTCTCTTCTCACTGACCAGCATCTGAGGGCTGTGGCTGGGTGTCATCCATGGGGCATGAGTCTCTGCAGCTACTCAGAGATTAAGTCCAATGGAGTCACATCAGCCTTTGAAAATCCTTAAGGAGCCTGGTGAGCAAGGTCCTGCATACCTAACCCTGAGCAACTGACCCATTGATGCTCAGCTTATGACAAAGGACATGTGTGCAAACTCAGGTGATGATACATTTTTAAATACTTGCTTTCTTTCAATTTAGCCCACACATCATTAAATCTACCCTGTAAAGCAATCCTCTCTCCCTCCTCAGGATATGCATCCTGTGCACAGCCCCAGAGGTCTTAGCCATCACCACCATCTAGTTTGATGACAAAGTCACTGATTTTCAAACTGTGTGGTTTGACCTCTGATAAGGAGATGCACTTCCTAGTTTGTGGCCCTGGAGGAGGCTCTGAGCTTTATCCCACTACCTGCTTTTACTCTTCTCTGCCTTAAGAGTTGCTTTTGAATTGCTTTTATGCATCAGTGTTCTTTGTAAATTTTAGGTTTGAAAATCTATAGTTTGCAATTTTTAGGAAAAAGCTTAAAAAGTTCTGGCTTAGGCAGTTCTTTGAGATTGCTTTTAGTTTTAACAGTCCCTGATTATCTGTACCCATTTTCTTACCTGCATAATAACATACATCCTGCCTGATAACCCCTCATACCATCTCTGAGATCTGTTGTAATCTTACAATCCCAGGCCCAGGGCTGGTCAAATCAGGATTTCATGAATGTCTGTCAAATCAGTGAGTGATATCTGGGCTAACTGCTGCCAGTGTGCAAGAAAGGGAGGGGACAGAAAGATTTTCACTATGTTGTAATAGGTCATCAGTGACACTTCATTAACCATGTTGTATCCTACACTGAGCCTTGCATCTTAGCAAACTTTCTTAAAAACAAGCAAATAATGAAGGGGTCCTCAGTGCTGGTGGTCATGATGACGAGAGACAAAAATGCTCTTTTTGCCACAGGGTTATGAGCATGGCCAGCTGACTCCATTAGCTCCTCCTCTGATTTCCCAATGCCATTCTTTTCAAGTCTGTTCAGGCTTTTGCCACCTGCTCTGCACCTTTTCCATCAGTGGACCCTGCTCTTGCAATCTCACCTTTTCAGGCTTATGCCTCAGCAACTCGCCTTCCACTGTTGGCACTCTGTGAGATACTGTGCCAGAAGGTTCTTGTTCCGTGCTGTGACTCAGTTCCGGTCACATGTTGAACTTAAAATGCCATATCACCACTGCTCAGAGAAGAGGACCATTGTCTTAGAAGCCTGTTGGTTAGACAGACATCTTTAATGATGCAGCACATCCTGCAAATGCTGTTGTGGAGAGTGGGCTAAAGATGAAAAGCTACTAAGAGGTAGTGGAGGACAGTTGGTGAGGAGCAGAAAGTCCCATACTGATTCAGTCTCTTGTTTTCTACTGGTATGTTTCCTCTTTTCTAGAGAGATGCACACAGAGGCATGGTTGATTGTACTCTTCAAGTGGGTTTAGCATGTCCCCAGTGACTGCATTTCATGGCACTGAACAGGTTTGCCTCTTCTCCACAGTGTTCAAATCATGGCAGAGGCCCCACACTGGCGGCCAAGAGACTGGGGTGGGATCCATGTGGTATCTGGTATCTGTCATCATTTGTAGCACTTATCTTCTTTCTGCAGAGATGGTAATAGCCAGCATTTGTGTCTCATTTAATCTATCTGGCCTCTCCATGTTGTGTGTGTCTCTCTGGATTGAAATGCAACTTTGTATTCTAGGACCCCTTATCTCTGAGTCCCTGTGTTTCACAGTTCAGGGCATGTATAATCTGCTCCATTTTCTATGCAAATTATACATCCAGCCTGGCTCTCAGCAAGCAGCTTCTGTATCCCACACAATGAATCACTTCTGTTGTAACCAAGAAAATGCATGGAGTAATATTTTTTTTTTTTGGGTTTGATTTGATGAAACATAACAGAACCAAACATCTCCTATTAACTGTAACTGTTGATTTTAAGGTACATCATATTTAGAACTTTAAATGCAAAAAAACTTTATCTTGCAAAGATGGACATATTTCTTTTGAGTAGCTTGCCTTTTTTTCACATACTTCTCTTAGGAGGTAAAAAAGCATGGAGGTAAAAAAGCATTGCTCTAAAACACACATAATTGAGCTTTGCAATATGAGATTAGAAGAAACTAAATTTCCATTGGTAATATGAGAACTTTTAGGGGAATTTCGTTGTTTAATTAGCTAAATAATAGCACATTGTATTTGATAACAAGATTTTTTTTAAGTTGTCATTACACATTTGAGGAAAAAAACACATACTAAGTTTATTTATTTATTTATTTATTTTTGAGAGAGGGGGAGGGGGGAGGATTTTAATATATTTTTATTTATTTATTTTTTTAGTTTTTGACAAACACAACATCTTTATTTGTATGTGGTGCTGTGGATGCAACCCAGGCCGCACGCATGCCAGGGGAGCCAGCTACCGCTTAAGCCATATCCCCAGCCCCTATGTTTAATTCTATCAAAACCAGGATCCATTTGTATTAAAATAAAACTATGAAAAAATTCAAGATATACATTCCAAAGTCAAAGTACCTTATGAATTGTTCCCTTTATTTAATCCTTTTAATAGTTGAATGTTTTGAAATGCAAAAAAAAAAAAAAAACCCAAAAAGAAACAAAATAACAAAAATGTACAATATTGGGAAGGTGGCCCATGCTTGTTAATCCCAGTAGCTAGGGAGGTTGATACAGGAGGATTCTTAGTTCAAATCCAGCCTTAGCAGCAGGGAGGCACTAAGCAACTCAGTGAGACCTCGTCTCTGAATAAAATACAAAATAGGGCTGGGATGTGGCTCAGAAGCTGAGTACCCCTGAGTTAAATCCCCAGTACAAAAAAATAAATCATTTTTTTGCTAACTTGTAGTTTTAAACTTTAAGACTTCACTTTAAGAAAAGGAGCTTTGATTTGTTTTTAGGAAGTTTCTGAATATACCATGGGTGTGTGCATGTGAAGTAGCGAAAACTCTTTCTTAAATTTCTTTTTTCCAGATGCAAAAGTGCATGAAAATCATATATAAAGTGTGTGAATTATAGAATTCTTATTTATAAGCTTTTTAAGAGTAAAGTATTTAAATATTTGACCAAAATCACTCTGAGAAGACATTTTTTTTTTGATTTGCAATCCTGTGATTTTCTGGAATATCTAAACAGTCTTCCAAATGTGAGATCCCATTATACAAATACTACTTAAGTATTTAAGCATGTATTAATGAGACAGGGCACCTATAGTCTGATATTTTGGCTGTAAGTTCCTGAGGGTCCAGGAGCAATCCAACCCAGTTGTAACCAACTTGTGATAAGCTGTGTGGTTGAGTGTAATGATAATCTACAGGTCTTTATGGCATCAAAGTGTGGGCCACCCACCCTGTGTGGAATTCAGGTAGAGAAGAAAGTAGATGCAGAAGTGGAGAAGGCTTCCCAGAGAGAGATTGTTTCAGTCCAGCATTCCTGTTTGAGAGTCTTCAACTGGGTGAAGAGGGGCTATATGTAGCATATGGAATGGGGCCCATCCCTAGATTTCTGTAATTCCCAGCTCTGTTAAGATGTTGTACACAGTATCTGTAAGATCATAGTGAGGAATGAGTTTCCGATGTATGTAGAGAGAGGATCATAGTCTAAGGTGAATTGTTTAATTGTTTACATTTTATTCTAAGGACCTTTACAAGTTTTTGAAGAATTTCAAGTAAAAGTATTATGAGTTTTGTGACCATGGATTTGAGATGTGTCACTGGGGGAAGGGAAGGCAAGTAGCAATGTTGGTGGCAAGAAGGTCATATATATATGTATATTTATAGTTGTTGTTGTTTTGTTTTGGTTGTAGTTGGACACAATACATGTATTTGATTTTTATGTGGTGCTGAGGATTGAACCCAGCACCCTGCATGTGCTAGGTGAGCGCTCTACTACTGAGCCACAACCCCAGCTCCCTCACATAATTCCTTCTAATTCTACTCAACATTAAAGAGTGTTGCCATCCAAGTTGAGCAGGACCATTTTGCTGTAGAAAATGTGGAAAATTAAAGTTCTCAAACATTTTTGCTTACTTATTTTTGTGGCTGTGATTCACCATATTTCTTATTTTTATTTCACTTTATTATCCAGTGGAAGAAGACAGAGAATAAAGTTCACAGTCAGGAAAAGAATCTATATCCACAGCCAGTGATCAATCTTTGCACTCTCTGGAGAGACAAATGAATGGGAACCAAGAGAAAGGGGACCATACTGATAGGAAAAAGAACAAAACTGGAAAAGAGAAGGAAAAAAAGAGAAAAAGAAAGCCAATAAGGGAATGCTAAAGGGATTGGGAGACATGTTCAGGTAAGTCTTTACCACCATATACTGGAGCATCCTTAAATATACAGTCATGCCCTTAACAACAGGGATACCTCTGAGAAAAGCATCTTATGTGGTTTCATCATTGTGCACACATCTTGAAACTTACATGGTATAGCCTACTGCATGCTCAGCTATGTGGTACATGCTATTATATATGTGGTCTTTGGTTTACCAAAATATTAGGTGGCATATGATTGTATATTACGGTGACATTTAAATAAAAAACACAAGAAGCACCAGTTTGACAAAAGTATCTTTGAAGACAACGAAAATTCTTTTATCATTATCAGCCTTAGCTACTGCACCTTTACTTTTTTCAGGATTTTGCTTTAGTGATTTCAGCAGCTTTCAATATGATATCTTGCCAACAATGTAGATAACCCTGGGGAGGAAGGAGGGCGTCTTCTTTGTTTTCACTCTGCACAACAGGAAAAGGCCCATGGAAACAAAGGGCTATTAAAGTAGGGTTTGTTCTTTTTTTGTTTGGCACCAGTGGTTCATTATCTAGATTTAACCCAGAATTCAAGTTGTGGTAGCATTTAAAGGTCCATTAATAACAAGTCTAATAAAAAATGTTACACATAGAGCTTTAATTAAGCTGTATTGATTAATTTAATACTTATTACTTTTAGTCTGCAAAAATTGATTAAACGTAATCTCTGCCTAATTCTTGACAGTTGTTTTTGTATCCCTACATTATACGCTAGGATTACATCATATCATTTTTTACAAATCATTGCTGTACAATAAAAGTCGCAAGTTGTTCAGAAGTTTCACTGAAACCCCCCCTTAAATGTTCATCTAAGGTGATTTATAATATTCAGGTATTTAAAGTTAAATATAAAGATTGCCTGATTATTCCTTAAATTAAAGCCCTAAACATATCAAGATGATAGTTTAAAACTGAAATCATGTAGCACAGCCTCTTGACTTTTCAAAAAGGAGTTACCCTGGGTTAAGAATCCTTTTCTTTTAACTTGTTTTTAATTGCAGAATGTGAACAAGAGATTTATTTTCATTGACTTAGGATCCTCACATTGACCTCAGTAACTTGGGGTGTTACAGGTATGTCAGATCTGGAAATGTGAGGAATCGGGACTCAGCCAGAAGGTCACAAAACAAAGCAGGTGTGTTCTGTAAATGTGTTGAAGACAAGTGCATGCAAGAAGCAAACTATAGATTCATATTAACCTAAAATTTGGCCTTTTCAGAGTATTATCTTTGGTTTAAAATAGGATTAATTTCTCCAATCATTCATAGCAGTGAGATAATCATCACTTTTATTAGACTTTTTCTTATTTATATACTGCTCCTTCTAAATCCATCTTCAGTAAAATCATCATTCTTTATTATATTCCATGTCCAAAAATATTTACGGAACAAAATAGCTCTTACTGCTCCTGTGTTAGCCAGGGGGCTTTTCTTTCCATGTATACAATATACAATCTGACACCTCAGAAACTGGCACTTACACAAAGCACAAGACACAGGCTGCTATCCATCAGTTAAAATTTAAGGAATTTGTGCTAGTGTCAACTTTAGAGAATAATAGGTAGAAGGAAACCTCCTGCAAGACTGCAGTATAGTCACATTTCTAGGACTCTCCTGAAGGCATATCGAAAACTAATGGCTTGTTAGTTTTCATTCATCAACCAACATTTATCTGATGGATAAAAGGGTTCTGTACTTGTTATGATGTAATGGGTAAACAAATTTCTAGTCTTTTGAGATTACTTTCATTATAAATAATCTTTGTCTGCAATTTGCAACTTCAATGGTCGACTTACAATCTGGGGCCAGAGGAGTAGATTTTGGGCAAAATGTATATTGTTTTAAAGGAAGCATGAACACTTCATGACCCTCCTTTTCTTAAATGGCTTGCAGATCTAATGGCTCCAGATCTAAATCCATAGATTTTACATATAATATGTATGGAGAGCCAGCCTTGTAGTAAAAAGTTTTGACCTATTTATAACTTCAAAAACCTGCTTACTCTTGAAAATCAAATTACATATTCTGGGGCAGTGGCTGAAGTTTCTTTCATTTTATTTTCCTTTATTTTTTTTTAATTAGGCTAATATTTTTCTAGTACTTAAGAATGGCTGGTAAGAAACTCATAGATACCTAAACTTCTCTGGATACCTGGAATCATTGGTTTGCTAAAGTCAGCCCTCATTTATTGATGGGATTAGTTTTATAAATTTTGCAAATCATTGTTAAACACTACCATTATTAAAAGCTAAGTAGATTGATTAAAAATCAGGAATAATTAATACTCAAAATTCATCCCTTCCTAATTACTTTTACCATACTATTATCCAAGGTTCTGAGATGTTGTATACCTGCTTAAATTTTGGATTTAATATATGATAATTAACATACCCCTTTCCACAAAATTGCGAGAATTTGTAATGAGATGGTATCAGATATGTAGATAAATTTGGGGAGAACTAATATCTTCATAATATTCAATCTTCTAACCTGTGAGCAGTGGATTTTGCCATGAGACACGATACCATTCCAGCAGAAGCAGCACAGCACCTGGCAGGATGGACATGAGAGGACAATGGTAGCCAGGAGAAGGGAGTGCTGGAAAGGGAGGATTCATAGTTCCATGGGCATCTGGAGAGGGGACATCCAATGGGAAAGTGAATAAGGGGCCAGTTGACACTGGGCTGCTTGGGTGTGGGGTCACAATGAACATGGCAGTACTCACATGAATCTGAGAAGGGCCACTGAAGGAAGGCTCAGAAAGTTCTCTGAACCTTGTGGCAGCTGAGGGTTGGTGGAGCTGATGAGGATAGGAGCGCTGATTTCCATGGAGTGGCAGTTGTGGGATGCATGAAAGGACTTGTTTGCCATGGTGAGGGAAGTGAAGGAGTGGGGATTTTTAGTGTTCTTTATGGTGTCAGGAGTGCTTTGGGGGAGTGCTGCTGTGGGCTGCTGCTGAGGTACATGTTTTAGCATCAACTCCTGGCATGGGAGGCTTATCCCATTCTGTCAGCTGCTTAGCATCCAAGTTAAACTCAATGTAGGAAATTAGAAATATTCCTATTTATTCTGCCAACATTCCTTCAGCACAGCTTACATCCACTCTTTGGATCACAGTCAGAACATCATCCTTAACAAACAGAAGGCAGTCATTATCTGCTGCTTTTTTGTCTTTCACTTCAAAGTCATATAGTGCTTTGTACTGAGGTGGGAGCCAAGGCAGTGGTTTAATAATCTGCACTAAGTTTGTTGGGAAAAAGCTATGGATCCCATTGACTTACCCTGTGGAACCAGTTTTCAACAATGTGTCTTCAAAAAATGTGACATCATTTGCTGAATTTAAAGTCTCCAGGCTCCTTTTATTGATAGTTTTGTAATGTGTTAGGACATGGTAACAGGTACCCCTCACTGGGGCCTCCAGCCTTGCACCCAAGTCTGCCATCTGCACTGGGAGCTCTGCAGATCTTTTGCACTACAATTAGCCATAGTGCTGCCCTGAATCCTTAATGCATTTGTTCAGTTGGTTCCACTGCCCCCACTGGCTAGGTTTCCAAGGCCTATGATTGATGCCATCCAGAAGCCTGACCAGCAGGATGTTACCTGGAAGCTCATCATGGGAGCCAACAAGAGTCCTCCACTTGGAACAACTGAGGGAACTTACGATCCCAGCAAACATGCTTTGCAAAACCTATGCTGGCAAGACAAGACTTTTGCAGAAGAACCCAGGACACTCCAAAAGATCCAAGGAGACAGATTCATCCATCTTGATGTACTTTAATGAGAAAAGGCTTTAGAATTGTTCATAGTTGTGTGTAGCGCTTAGAATGATTTATGTAACATCCATGTCATAATTTGCTCTTGCATCTTGGCTTCTCCTCCTTGTTCTTGGTCCCACAGTGGTGGCCATGGCCAATGCAGATTCCACCCAGCCTTGCCTTCTCATCGCCGTTTCTCTGAAGCAGGCACAGTGGAATCTGGGTACCCTCGTCTCTGCTGCCCCCCTGTCTGCGCAGACACATTACACAGATGTCACTGCCTCCCACTTGCCCAGCCTTAAATGTTATTGTTTAAATCAATTGAATGCTTGGTGGGTTAAAAACCAGTACATGAGAGATGGGATAGTACAAATTTCTATCCTGGCTTGAATATTTTGTGTCTGTGTAACTTTGGAAAAAGGACCTAACTTCTCTGCTTTCTTTTTCTCTGGTGGTAGTAATAGTCCCTGTCGTAGGAAACCACAGGCATTACAGACAAAGCTCCAATGCAGTGCGTGTCAGGATACACACTTGAGACATGGCAGGACTTGTTACCCTGATTTTAATAATCTATGAAACAAGAGCAATAATGACAGTGACTTGTGGTGATGGGCAGCTGCCAGTGCAGAGATAGCAAGGACCTTCACTCTTTTTGTGAAGCAGCTGAAGGTCAGACACCAAGGTAGATGGGGTCTGGATGCTTGACACTGGCGACTTATTCACAGCTCTCCCCTTTTTCTTGCAGAATGTGCCCCAGGACCTGTCCATCTAGAGTTTTGGGCTGGAGTAGTCCCTCTGGTTGCAGACCTTGCAGGAGATGCTGGCTAACATGGTGAAGAAGTTGGAAGGAGCAAGTACACTTTAGGCTGGAGTATTTTAATGTGCTCAAGTGCTACGGGATGGTGTCTCTTACAGGTATTGGAAATCATGTTTGCAGAGATAATTCAATGGCTTTCACTTGTGATTCCTTTGGGGATGACCTTCTGCTTTACCTAGCCACCCTATCAGATCTTTAACTTAAAAACAAATTCAAGTGGAATGTGATCTGTGTGGCTGCCTCTTGTGCTCATGGAAGCATCCTTTCTTGGGCATCTGTGTGTCTCCCTGCATCTTCAGAGCTCTGACTGCTCCTGTTTTGACCAATTGTTTTGTGCATGGCTCTTTCTTATTGATCATTATTTATTGTCATAACTTTAACTGCGTGGCTATGTTCTAAGCTGTTCTTTGTCAAGTAAAATTTCATGGCACTGTTACATACTTTAGGTAATGAAATCACGGTGATATGGCGTTAGTGAATTGTAAATTTGCAAATAGCTAATCATTTCCTTTTGAAAATTAAGACTTTTATTTCTGTCTACAAATTCAGATATTTTCTTTCAAAAAATTATATGATGATTTTAATTATTTTCCATGTGACAAGCTCTTACTGAGTGGGTAGTGCCCATTTTTAATCAATGCATCCAGTTTAATGTTAAGCAGAAGGATAAATGGTCATCTTTTTGGGTCTTCTCTATAATTTTTAGGGGCATTCTAAGTGCTACACAGTTGTGTAGTTTAATAAACTCTAGTATTTCCAGGAATAGAACCAAAATTTTTCTTTTTCGTTAATGATCTCTGCATAGCTTTTATGGTTGAATTGTTATCCTAGTTGGGATGAGTAAATAGATTAGTAATATATGGTTCCAAAAAAAATGAATGGTTAATTATGTTGTAACTTATAGTTTTGCACCATCCACAAGGAAATATTATCTCTTTGGTTTAAAAAAAATTAGTGTCACAGCTTAAAACTTTAATCAGTCTGTGTATGAATTCTAAAATAAATTTTAAAATACATAATTTGGTGAAAATATCCTCTAGGGAAGAGATGCATTTCATGGAGTTAGATCTTATTTTCAGCTGCTGGTATTTCTTAGGTAGAAAACACTGTCAAAATCAAATAGCTCAAGGGAAAAGTGTCTAAAATTTTAAGGGGGAGAAAGTTTCTTACTTAAGAAGCAGTTTTGATGATACCTAGAAGTGATATTCAAATATTTTACAACTGCCTTGGCATAAGTACCAGTCAGTCAGAGTAAAGGCATAGTGCTGCAGGTTGTGGTGGTCTTGAGTTATTTGTGGGGCTCCTGGAGGACCCCTGGTGTGGTCCAGTGATGTTTACCAAGAGGGATATTTTTTCCCACTGTAACAATAATTTTAGTTATGAGAGTGTTTACTGGTTGTATTTGATCTATGGATTCTGCTGGAACTCACAAGAATCATCTTCCGGACTCCCTGGATGCCCATAGCATCTCTCCTTGAGTTTTTTGATGTCTCCTTCAAACTCTTATGGTACTATGATGGTGAATCCTTTTGTCAAGCAAATTGACGTGTCTCAGTAAATTTTGCACAGTAGATTCTCTGGAATGAAGATTCCCATTTCCTAGGGTAACGTGTCAGAAAGGAAACATTTAATCTTTTCATTTGGTGGTGGTGGTACCAGGGATTTAACTCAAGGGCACTTGAACACTGAGCCACATCCTCAGCCCTAGTTTGTATTTTATTTAGCAACAGGGTGGCGCTGAGTTGCTAAGCACCTCACTTTTTGCTGAAGCTGTCTTTGAACTCATGATCCTACTGTCTCAGCCTCCTGAGCAACTGGAATTAACAGGCATGCACAATCATACCCAGTTAACTAGTTTCTAATTATAGGGTGCTACTGATTCCCTACAACAGAATGTTGCATCTTACAAAGAAAAACAGTTTGTACTAGAATTTGGGTAAGAAATGTTATTACAAGTTTTGGGAAAGTGTACAAATAGCTGTTCCTGAACTCTGGAAATGTTCAGGAAGCACATGGGGTACTGCATCTGTCATCATCATCTCTGGTGATCTGTGGAATGATGATGTGAATGGTGCACAACTTTCTCACATTTAAATAAGTGGTAAGACCTGGTGCTCATGTCACAGAGTGGAAAGTCAGAGGTATTTGACTAAGACTTAACTTTTTTGGCTGGGTGTGGTTTGGTATCTTATTAGTATTTGATATGCTATTATAGTTTCTATACCATTTGAAAATCCTAGAATCCTTCAAAGTAAAATGATTTTCAAGAATCTTCACTTTTTTTCCTTTCTACAAAGAAACAGGAAAAGGAGAGTAGAAAGGAATGAAACATCATTTGATGTCTGTTCTGTTTGTCCTTTTAATGATGGGAATAACTCTTTTATAGTGAATATGATGATGAGATTGTTATTGACCCCCATGTTCAGATGAGGAAAAGGCTCAGGAAGTTCACTTGAATGTAGGTATCTTGATACAGATGCTATAAATGTAAGCAAGCTACTCTCATTTAGTGACTTTCACATCCAAACAGAAATACTTCTGGCAAATAAAGAGGAACTTCAGCTTGGTTTTTGTGTGTTTTATTTGATGCCTAACTGGTTCTGTTTTGTATGGAACTGGAGACAATTGGTTTGAGTCTTGAGAGTTGTTGCTTTTTAGTTGTGTGCCTTGACCAGTAATCTCTCTGAAACTTACTATGATTTCTGTTGCTATAATTGAGTGCCGCCCCTGGCAAAATATAATAGAAAAAAGACATTTAGCATCCAGAGAGGCCTACAGCGTCATGAGGTGACATAGGACAGCAAGACATGGTGTTGCAGCTTAATGGAACTGGAAGAGCCTGTGGTCTTTTTTTTTTTTTTTTCTTGAGACAGGGTCTCCCTATATTGCTGAGGCTGGCCTTGAACTTGTGATATTCCTGCCTTAGCCTCTTAAATGGCTACTAGGATTACAGGTGTGTGACACCATGCCCAATTGATAATTTGATTCTGATACATGTATGCATATTGTGAAATATTCACCACAAACTAATTAACATATTTGTAACCTCACATAATTACATTTGTTAAAATGTTTCCAAACTTTTATACCCTTTGGAACTGGACAAGAGTTTTAGTTTTCGTTGATAAAACTCTGGCTTTAGAAATAGAATTGGTCTAATCATACATGGTGGCATAATGCCTTTGAACTTTAGAGACATTTAGGAAACCAAAGACTACTAGTGAATGCTTTCCTTCAAACATTAGATTTGGCTGATCAATAACTCAAGCATAACTAGGAACAAAAATATATTAGATGTCTTTTATTTACATCAAGCAATGAACTCTATCTTAACAACAACATAATTCATCTACAGGAACTAAAGCCATTTCAAAGAGTCACATCTTACCCTTCTTTTTGCTATATATTTATAATTACCCAGTTAGGAGTTTTTCATCCTATAAGGGGTCAAAAGAACATCTGAAAAAAATGATTTTGAAGACTTAAATAAGTGGTAGTCTAGAAAAATTGACGTGAAAGCCAACTCAAATTCCAAATTTTTTTTTTTAAAGAGGGAGAGAGAGAGTGAGAGTTTTTTTTTAACATTTACTTTTTAGGTTTCAGTTGAAACAACATCTTTATTTTATTTGTATGTGGTGCTGAGGATTGAAACCAGTGCAAATGCGCATGCCAGGGAAGTGTGCTACCTCTTGAGCCACATCCCCAACCCCACGGTTTTTTTTTTTTTTTTAAGAAATATTGCATATGCAGTAGTTTTAAAAAGCAACTTGTTACAACTGATTTGTGCCCATGTTAGCAACTTTTCTAAAAAAATTACTTTTGAAATAGTCTCACTTGAGAGTTTTTATATAGAAATAAATCAGATTACTTCTATAGTAAGTGTCAAAATGATGCAGATGTAGCTCAATGGTAGAGAGCTTGCCTAGCATGGAGAAGGCCTTGGGGTTTAACTCCCAACAATGGAAGAAAAGGAAAGGGAGAGAAGGGAGAAAGAAGGATGGAAGGAAGGAAAAAAGAGAGTGGACAAGAAGGGAGGAAAAGGAATGAGCCATTACAATAAAAGGGCAAGTGGTACAGATAAAAATGATATACTAGCTCTTTAAATTATTTTACAAAGTTTTAGAATTTTAGTTACATTAAACTGGTTGACATTATGACTCATGGAATAGCACATAATAAGCTCCACCATGGCCTGGATGAAACTAAACCAAGGGGAGGGTGGGATGGAGAGGAGTCCTCTCTGGCTCAATTGGGACAGACTTGAACCTGCACTGCTTTAGGATGCACAGCATAGTGAAGGGGCCCAGACTTCCCTGACAGGCACTTGAATGTGCTAGGCCCCTGAGAGCCTATGACTGTGGCTTCCCATGTCTATGCCCACAGCTCCACCACCCTGCACCCCTGGAGCTTTTTCACAATGGTATGCTCTGTTGCCTGGTGCAGGTTTGAGTTCCTGAACAAAGACCTGAGTGTCCACAGCCTTTGGGTGTGGATGGGAAGACTGTGTCTGCAGTAGCTGATTGATCCATGGAATCTGCTGGGACTCATAGAAATCATCTTGTGGATTCTCTGGATGCCCATAGCATCTCTCTTAGAGTTTTTTGATGTCTCCTTCACCCTGCAAGCAGCCTTTGTGTGATGGAGGCGCTAAGGGTTGCCCCTCAGCTGTATTTGCAGTTGGTCCAGGAAGAAGTGTACATGGCTTTAGCATCATTGTCTGCAGATATGAAACTGGGCCCTCATTCTTATGGATATCCTTGGGAGTTGGTGATACATACAGCTTTTGGATTTTTTGCTGTTCTTCTGTTTATGTGGAGATGTTGTCAGTGTGTTAGAAGCAGGTGTTATGTGAGAAAAGAAAAAAAGCTGGCTCTAAAACTTGCTGGACTAATTGAAGAAAAATGTCAACTACTTGAAAAAGTTAGCCTTGTTTAAAAGGAGAATGAAGGCTTAGAGTCATCTTTAAAAGATGCCATTTTGGAGAAGAAGTCAATAGAAGCAGAAAATTTGGAGGCAATATATGAAAAGCTAGATAGGTCTTAATCTAAACTTGGGGATGAAATACTCTTTCTAGAAAAAGAGCTAAAAGAAGAGAAAACCAAACATTCTCTACAGGACGAATTGATGGCAGATATATCAAGAAGGATTAAGTTCCTAGAAGATGAATCAAAACCCCACAAGTTACTATTAGCCAAAGCTGAAACAACCTTGAGAATATTTCAAACGAATGCTGAAGGATTTAAGGAAGCAATAAAAGAGGTTTTCAAAGAAAATTCCCATATTCAGGATAGTCAGAAACAACTTTTACAAGAAGCTGAAGTATGGAAAGAAAAAGGGAATGACTTTAATAAATAGAAAATAACATTGGAAGACTCTACAGTATATGCAAACAAGTTCTAAGAGAAAGAAAAACACATTAGTCTCTGTCTGAACACTTGGTGCAGATGAAAGATTGGGCTTCTGTGCTTGGAGAAGAACTAAAAGATGATGGTAACTTGGAATTGAAAATGAATAGTGAATCAGAAATTGGTGCTCACTTAGATGATCAGCCAAAAGGAGCTTTGAAGGAACAGCGTTAAATGCCCCATGTAAAACCTTAGAAGGAGAAAGAAATAAAATGTTTACTTTCTTATCTGAAGTAGATGAAGTAAAGGAAGACCTTATAGAACATATTAAAAATCTTAAGACAGAGCAAGCGTCTTTGCAGTTAAAAATACACAATTGTAAAAGAGAGAATCAGAATCTTCAACAGAAATTTAATGTCAAGATTGAACTAAATAAAAGAATGCAATGAAACTCCAAAGAAAATTAATAGAGGAAAATTACCAGGTAGAGTGAGAGGAAAACTTTCCAAAGTGGATGAAAACATCAGCCATGTAACTGAACAGCTGGAGAACTATAGAAAGCAAGTCAAAGATCTTGAAGAAGAATTGGAGAGGACCATTCATTCTTATCAGGGGCAGATTATGTACTATGAGAAAAAAGCACATGATAATGAGCTTGCAGCTCAGAGTCCTAAAAGATACCTCAACATTTAAGGAGATAAAATGTTCACAACCGACAAAAATTAACTGAAAATGTGGTTAAATTTAAATTTTTAGAAAGAAAGATACTTATGCACTTGATGATTAAAATACAGCCTTTGCCAGTGAGCATTCCCCAAATGGTCCCTCAGTATTGGGAATTCAACTGAAATGAGAGGTCCTCTTTTGGAAAAGAAGAATCCACTCATATTCTCATCTTTGGTGCCAGTGGGAGGAGAAAGAGGCTCAAGAGGCCAAGAGAATCCTCTGAGATCTCAGTTTATCAATGAAAAGACAAAATCAGGCTATGTTGAGTAAACTGATCCTCAGAGAGTGCCTTATAATACTGAGACCCTGTCACCTCCATGGGAATAGGCCTGTAGGATGAGGATCCCTTCACCAGGCCAAGCATAGTCTGATCCACATCTTCCTCTACAAAGGCATAAATATATATAAATAAAAACAGGTCATTAGGTTAAGATGTGCTCATTCATGCCAGGATTGTTTGGTAGGAGTATGAGTGATTCTATGGGTTAAAATTATATTCCAATGAGCAGCAAATTGTGCAAAATCACAGGGTATATATGCAGGGGCGTTATCTGTTTTTAAATAAGCAGGCTTGTCCATAGTGGCAAAGCAGAGTAATAAATGGGAATTGTAAGTAGGTAAATATTTACATCAATCTGCAATAACCCAAATAAACCCAGAAAGATATCAGTGGAAATATGAAGAAAGGAAAAAGAAAAGGAGGAAAATGGGTTAATACCCATTTGCCTAAGTGCATTAGAATATTACTCCTTGTGGGTTTACAGATTCCCACATAAGGACCCAGAAGGGTGTACAATGAGAATAGTTATTGACAGTGGCCTGAGCTTTTGGGGAAGAAATGGAAAAATCTTCATTCATGAGCAGAAAATCCATGAGTTTTTGATGAGAAAATCCATGAGTTTTACAGCATCTGACGATAAAAGATTAGGAACCTTACAGCTCCAAGGTTTTCTATTGTATCCCAATGTATTTAGAAGTGTCTTCTTTAGTTTCCCACAGTTTGGGAATTTCCCAGATATTTTCCTATTACTATTTCTAGCTTAATTCCATTATGTTTGAGAGCATACTTGATACAACTTTTATTCTTTCGAATCTGTTGACATTTTATTGTCTATCTTGGTGGATATTTTATATGCACTCAGATGTGTAAATTGCAATTGCTGTGTCAATAGAGTATAAATATCAATATGTCAAGATGGTTGATAGTGGTGTTTAGGTCTGATCTATCCTAACTGATTTTCTAAATACCTGTTTCCTCAATTATATAAATAATGATTTATCAGTTCTGTCACTTTCCACTTTATAATTTGAAGATCTGTGCTATGTGCCTACACAGATAGGATTGTTAAATCTTCCTGGAGAACTTACTTTTCCATCTTTATTTGGTATCTGTTTTTGTTTCTGATCATGTTCCTTGTTCTGTAGAGATATTTTATCTGTCTCACTGGGAGCAGGGGTCCACGCCTGTAATCCCAGAGGCTTGGGAGGCTGCGACAGGAGGATCCTGAGTTCAAAGCCAGCCTCAACAAAACCAAGGCACTTAGCAACTCAGTGAGACCCTGTCTCTAAATAAAATACAAAATAGGATTGGAGATGTGGCTCAGTGATCGAGTGCCCCTGACTTCAATCCTCAGCACCTCCCCCAAGAAGAGATATTTTGTCTGTCTCATATTCATATAACTGCACAAGCTTTATATTGCCTAGTTGTAGTAAGATGCATTATTTTCCATCCTTTTACATCTATCTGTGCCTTTATATTTAAAGTGGGTTGCTAGTTCACAGCAATTAGATCTTATTTTCTAAAAATACACTGTGAAGTTTTCCCTCTTTTAATTAATGTTTTTAGGCCATTCATATTTTTGTATTTATTGGTAGATATGACTTTCCTTTCTCTAAACTTTTATGTGAGGATTTGAGTTAATCCAACTGTAAATTGGGATTGAGGTTTGTTGTTACTATAGTAATATTTTATGCATCACAGACTTCCAATGCTTCTAGAAATATCTTCTGTTTAAGATAGGGCTGGTTTTCCAAGGGTTTTTTTCAAAGTCTGCTTGACCCTCAGTTTTGGATCTTCCTATATGCTGTGCCTAAAAGAAGGTTTATCTCTCCCCTCTTGAAACTATTAAGGAAATATTTCACTATCTGTTCCAAGAGGAATGTTTAGTCAGCTTTTTTGCTGCTGTGATCAAAAGACCTGTCAAGAACAATTTGAGAGGAGAAAAAGTTTACTTGGCACTCATGGTTTTAGAGGTCTCAGTCCACAGATGATCAGCTCTGGATCATGCCAATTTAATTTCCCCTTGGGACTATATGAAGTGACTATTCAAAAAGGAGAGTTTCTCTACCTAAGTCTTCACCTTCTTTATGGAGGTCAGAGAAGAAGAAGCAGAGGGAATCACCATTTTTCTATCAACTCAGATACTGATTAATTGTAAACATGGCTGAGAACAGCTCTACAATAGGTGAAATGATAAATAAAGTTTGAGTCAGTTTCTTTTAACATGCATTTAAAAAAGAAGCTAAAAGGCCAGCCATTTTGGCACACACCTGTAATCTCAGTGACCCCAGAGGCTGAGGCAGGAGAATGTTGAGTTCAAAGCCAGCCTTAGTAACCTAATGAGGTTCTAGGCAGCCTATCTCTAAATAAAATATAAAAAAGGGCTGGAGATGTGGCTAAGTATTTAAGAGCCCCTAGGTTCAATCCCCAGTACCCTGCCCTGAAAAAAGAAGCTAAATGTTTTTGTTTTTCTTAAAAGTTCCTTGAGTCATTTGAATTCTTAGGCATTTTCTCATTTTCTGATGTAATTCGGGAATTTCCTAACTATCTTTTCCATTTGTCAAAGTTCCTCTTAAGTTCTGAGTTAAATTCCTATGCCTTCTGGCATCATTTCTAATCTCCCCAAACCTGGCAATTGTTCAATCTCTTGAGATTGCACATGAAAGCTACCATTTATTCATTTTTTTAAAGCATAAGGCGTGTCTGTTATATCTGAGCTATGTTTAAACACCTATCATACACAGGGCTTATGTCTTGTGCTTTTGCTCCCTTTGTTATTTGATGATAATCAAACTATAAACTCCATATTGTTCACTTTGTTATTCGATGATAAACTATAAACTCCATAACTTTTTTCCCTTACTATTCTGTATCCATATTGTTTCCTACTGCTTGACAGATTTGGAAATCAATACATAGTTTTTGAATTAATGGATGAACAAATAGATCTATTATAAATTTAGTATAGCAGGGTCACCTTCTGAGATATTATTGTGTTATTCCCCCCTACCCCGCCCCCAATTCAGCAACCTGATAAGGAAGGAAGGAAATAGTTCTTCTCTCAGGAGAGTATTTAAGCCTTTGGATTCTAGGGCCTGCATTTTCAATCCTCAGCACCACATAAAAATAAATAAATAATATAAAGGTATTGTGTCTAATTACAACTAAAAAAATAATAAATTATGTAATATAACATGGACCTTGTATGTCCCATGGCAATCCATAACTCATATACTTGTGATCTTGATTTCTGCAGTCATATCCACCAGGACTCCAAGGGTAGGAGATTCTTATACAAATCTATAGTGATTTTCATCTAATAAGTCATTTGCATGCAAGAAAAACACTTCAGTTTCTAGTTTAACTTTCAGTCTGGGAATACCAAGTTGTCTGTAATAATTCTTAAGCTTTAATGCCTTTAAATTATTGTTGATAACCTTATTTTCCCTCTTTTTTGTATGGAACAGTATTGGGTGAATGTATGCTTGGCTGTGTCACCATTTCCACTGCAAGGCATAATTTCCATTAACAATGTGTGCTGTGGGGTGTTTGAGGAAGTGTTCTTCCAAGCTTTACATTTAACTGAAAAAAATAAAAGCCAGAAGGCCAGCTTTTGTTTTAGACCAGCTGTTTAGTTTAAGATTAAATTACTTTTCATTTCCTTGTTGAATATGTGCAAATTACATTTTGGATGTATGAACAGTGGCGTGTAGGTAAAGTTTCTGATAGCATCCTTCTGCAGAGTTTCTCTTGTCTTTATTCATCCCCTGCTCTCTGACAATTAAATAAATAAATCTATGCATTGTTGATTATAAAGGAGTTTAAACTGGCGTCTATAATGAAGAGCAGGGTACAGCTGGATTAAATTTGTTTTTCTCCCTTTCTGTTCCATAGGCCTATAGGGTTGGGGAGCACATATAATGATCTAAAAAGAAAAAAGGTTGACTGGGCAAAATTTATGAAATCAGCAAGGACTTTAAGAAACATAAGAAGAATTCTGTTGGACTGTGTAAAGGTGTTTTCCTTCCAATCGAGAACATGAAACAAAGAATAATTAAAATCTTACCTGCCTGTAGATAGTGACACTTAATGAGGTCCTCAGACCCCATAACAATTGCATTCTCCAAGATAATCTTTAGTAATCTTTGGAAGCGCCAGAAACCTCATTGCTTTTCAAATTCGATTTGCTGGTATTTTCTCCCCTTGCCTGTTTCAGGCCTGAAGGTGGGAACAGTGCCTTGTCAATTAGTCTTGACAGGTTTCAGACCCCCAGCTTGGTTCTCTTACCCTTTCTCTCACCTGTGTGAACAGTCTCTTTATTAATTTACCCTCAAAATCTCATTTAAAATTGTCTTCTGTTTCCTTCCTAGACACTGAATGCTAAAACACTAAACTTTTTCTCCAAAGACTTGGTTGATAGGTTTGTAATATTGACCTTTGGATTTACTCTGAGTTTATAGATCTTTTCACATAGCTTCCTGGATGGTAAGTGGTAATTTTATAAAAATTATTTAGCATCAATTGGAGTCCCATTTCCAAGAATAAGTGTTAATGTGTTGAGCAGGATTATCCTGAGTTTGAAGAGAATAAAAAGAATGTAGACTATCAAAATTCACCTAACTAAATTGGCACCCTGTCCCTGGTTCATTTTGAAAGATACCCAGGCAGCAAGTTTAATCCTAATTAATTGTTCTGGGTCAAATTAGGATCTAGACTTAGGCCTGAGAGAAATCCAGTAAGAAATAGTGGTCCATTTTTAGGGACTGTTGATGAGCAAAGATTCCATCTCTGTTTGATTATAGGTCAGACAAATACTGGGTAGTCCATTAAAGCACCAGGCTGATTCTAATTGCTGTCTAGGGCTTTTCAAGAAACCTGCACCCTTAAATAAGGCAGGCCTCAGAGTTTTGTGAACTGTCACACATGGCAGAATTGGCACCAAATAGTCAAGAGAGGTAGGAATAGTGGAGGTTGGCATCCTACTCTATAATATTGCTTTTCTCTTTATTTTATGGATTAATTCCAAATAAAAACGGGGTAGATGGCTGGTCAAGCTTTGTTCATGTTATATTAATGTTTTGAGTAGTCTTGTCTTTTTTCTTAATATGAAGGATAGGAAGGGAAAGAATTAAGGGCCACATCATTTCATATTTGGCAAGGAATGAAGGCAGAACACATTTGAGGGCTTTCTCATAATCCTTGAGAATATTGGTTATCTCAAGGAAGTCTCAGAGAAATAAGAATTTTATATAAAATTCAGATAGACATATATGGAGAGACTTTGAATCCTTTATATTTTTATTTGTTGGGAAATAATACCCTGGATTTGCTACTAACCAATATTTATCAAAAGTTCATAGAACATGTTGTGAAGCTGTGTGGTCAAGCTACTCTTCTAGATGCCATAAAATATATTCATGTTTTGTCAGACAAGAAAGAGCTGCTGCTTCTACTAAATCACTTCAGTATATGTCTCTCCCCAAAAGCTTTTACTTAACTAGAGTTTTCTTTTTTTGTGTGTGTGTGTGTGTGTATGTGTGTGTGTTTACTGACTTGCCTTGAGAGGCATTGTTAGAGGCAGCCCTGAGTATCTCCAGATTACTGTTGTTTGCATTCTCACACAATCTTCTATGTGAAGAATCATGGGGAGGATGTCTGTGTCTCAGGATTTAGTTTTAGGAATACCTCCGTGTGTTTGCCTAAATCTTTTTTCAAAATAACCTATGGAAACCATGAGTTACATAACTGATAGTTTTTCTCTGTTATTTTAGCTGTTAGACTATGAGTTAGGGTCTGACCTTTCTATCTCTAAGCAGTAAACTTTCTGTTCTAACTTTACTTCTCAGCTTTCTCTTTCCTTGGTTTTATTATCCTTTTTCTCCTATTACTGGACTCAAAATTTTTCTTTTTTATTCTATTGTATTTATAGTTGAAAGATACCTTAAATTTATTTTTAAACATAGTAAGGGTATAAATAGAAAATTAACAAGACAGCGAGAAAATTTTTCTCTCCTTTTAAAGCACTTACCTTGAGAATCATTTTAGTGGCTCACAGCCTCAAAAAATGTGTACCAAAATGTAAAGTATTAAAATCATTACTGATTTTGCATGGTCACATAGCAAAAAATAAAATAATAAAATTGCTTTTCATTTGCTTTGTTACTTCAAACTAGTTTATGTGATTTAATCCAAACCTTGAAAAGTAGAATCATCTACAAGTCTAGAATTCTACTCAATTTGAGAAAAATCATTTGGTGACATTAGGGTTGTTGAAAGGAAGGTTTCTTTATAAAAAATGTGTTTGAGGCTAAGGAATAAACTTGGTTGACTAGAATTTTTAGTGCAATGTTCTTTTTCGAAAACAGTTAATATAGTAACATGTTTATTAAACTATTAACCAATTCACACCTATAATTGACTTTTCACATTTAAATTGTCATTCAACACAGAAATGTGCTTCATTTATCCTAATGGGATATTTTGAATCTCTAGAAGGTAAGATACTTGGACTTGATTGGGATTCAGACTTCCAACAGAGTTTTAAAGTCTTAAATACTTGATACTCAAAAGTATAAGATGAGGCAAATCACAGAAAATTAATGGACAAATGGTGAAGTGGTTTTAATATCAAGTTTTATAGGATTTATTAATATTATTATTTCCATGAGAGAAAAAATTCTGAATGATTCATTTAAATATGTAATTTGTTTCACACCTTCATGTGAAATCCTAAGGTTTTCATATTTTGAATTCCAACAGGATTCCAAAAAAGGTACACCCACAGACTAAAATAATTCAAGCCTCAAGGCAAGCAAACAAACTTGAATTCTCTGGCCCTTAAGAAAGCAACACTTTGACTGGAGATGTGGCTCAGTGGTAGAGTGTTGAGTGTTTGCCTAGCATGTGCAAAGCCCTAGCCCTCGGTTTGATCATCAATACCAGGAAAAAAAAAAAAAAAGCAACTCTCATATACTTATGAACTTACGGAATTTATGGCATCTTCCTATTGCACATTCTCAGTGGTGGTTCTAATTTTTTATATAGATAGATCAAATACTTTTTATTTATTTTTATGTGGTAATGCTGAGGATCTAAACCAGTGCTTCACATGAGCTAGGCTAGTGCTCTGCCAATGAACTATAGCCCCCGCCCTCTTAGGGGTGGTTCTTGCACTCGTTTTCTCTCTATGGACCATCCTTATTATTTGTTCACACAAACATCTGCTTTATTCATGGCTATGAAACATGATTAAGATACCAAAAACAATGACCGTTTAATCCTGTCTGTATCCATAATGGCTGAGTAGCTCAAACAATTTGGCAATAGAGCCAAACCCCTGTGACATGCAATTCACAATATATGCTAACATAGAGCATATGTTGTAGCCTGCATTAAAATAAAGTTCTGTGTACCTTGACCTATTTATTTATTTTTATTAGGATTGGAAAAGCTTTAATCATGACTTATGGCATAAGTTGTGGTTCCAAATTTTGATTTGTAGCAAATCCATCTTGTAAAAAGTTAATAAAAGCAGAATCTAGAATTAGGAAACAAGAATTAAAAAACGACATAATGAAAAAACTTGCTACTTGAGTTGAGTTTTCACTGTGGCAATCTTCAATTTCCCTCCAGTGGTGGGGGTGGAGTTTGGTATGTGCATCCAAATTTACAAAGCATGAGTGATAGTTTAGCAAAGAGACCATGCACCTGACTGGTAGTCTCCCAGTCACCAAATGTTTCAGATCTGAAAACAATGGAGTAGATAATACTAATAACGTGGTTCCTCTTAGCCTTGCAAGGAAAATGGGGAAGGAGAAGTCTGGGTTTGTATTACTGAAGGAGGAGAAAGAGTCCAAAGAAAAGAAATCAAGAAGAAAGGCGGGAGATCTAAGGGACAGAGTAAAAAACAAGGAGCCATGTTTCCCTGAAAGCAAAGAATTCAATTGTTTTCCTCTACTGAACACTCTGAGCATTTTGGGGTCAGAAACTCTCTTGAACCTGCCCTATCCTTGGAGTAAAGGGCAAAGTCATGTTTACCTGGCTCCTAGAGGGCAATATTAGGTATCAGGGTGTTTCTGCCAAATAAAGGAACACCATCATGTTCTTTATCATCCCCCAATCTTGGGTAAACAAAATCTTACATTTTGAATCTCTTAAACATTGGGTGCTGTAAATAGAATCAGAATCAGTCTTAGCAATTTTAAAAGTGATAGCATTAATTTTAGGTAATGTCCTTTGAGAGTCCTTTACCTGTTAAGTATGAACTGCTTTACATGCATTTATTTGTAACTCAACCCTCTGACATATGTATATTAGTATTGCTGAGATGCAGCATGACATAATGCTTACAGGTATGACTTTTGGGCCTTTCCTACGTGATTTTGAATTCTGGCTATGTCATTTACTATACTAGTTGTGTGAGTTTTAAGCATATTTCTGAAATTTTCTGTGCCAAATTTTCCCATCTGTAAATTGGGAATAATAGGAATAGTGTCATTGTGAAGATCAACCAAGTTAACATCTAAATATTCAAAACATTCATAATTGACTGGTATAAGATAGATATAATACAAATTATATGTTATTTTTTTTTTCAGTTTTCAGATGAGGAAACTAAGAAAGTAAAGTTATTTGTGGAAGACCATACAAACAGCTAAGGAAAGACTTGGTTTTCATACCCAGATTATAATAGTCTTGTCACTGTTTGGGCTGTCGAGCTCCTTGTGAAATGGCCTGAGACTTTCAGGTTGGCATAAATGTATCAGATATTTTTTGTCTCTACAGATGTGGTCTGCAGCCTTGCCATACTGCTGTCTGACCCCAAGAGGATGACAAGTCTTAACAGCATCATCAGATCCCCTTTCCTCTAGGTCCTGCCAATGGGTAGCCATGACAGAGATCAGAGGGAGGCAATAGGTTACAGGAGAGGCAAATATATTCTCTTGATTTATTGCTATATGGTGGCCTTGAGCTTGCTGTATGGTACCTTTTTGGTATGGTAATTTTGGAGGATCAATAGATTTGCTTAAAGCAAGGCTTGTGATATGTCAGGTTTGGGAATAGCTATTCTTTTGTTCCACTATAGCTGTACAAATGTAGAAGGGATCATCTATAACTTCAGTAAAGAAACAAAGCAGAGGGAGGAATCCCAGGGCAGATACAGCTTTAAGTCTTGCCCTAAGTGTTCTCTTGTATCTGTCCTTTACTCTTCCAAAATGGGAAGGAGTGTAACTCCTGATCTTGGCTCCTGCAGCCCTCAGATCTGGCCTTTCTCTGTATGCCTTGGATGGAGTAGGACAGGAAGTCATGTATTTTACCTTAGGATTGAAGACTTTTTTCCTTGGTCTGGACTCCTACAACTCCTCTCTGTGGCTTTCAGAGAAAGCCCTGATCTACCTGGAGTTGGGGGAACTACACAGAGCATATCACACATGTAGTGGGTCTTGAACGGCTCACAGACTCACTTTCAAAAACACCACTGGTCCACATCTTTATGAAGAAAGAATTTGCTCACTGGCATTGTAACTGCTGATATTTTATTATTCTTGATGAATTTAGATAAATTGATACAAGGTTTATTAAGCTAGTGGATTAATATACTTTATTGTTGAGAAGACATCAAATGAACTGGGCCCTGTCAGAGCTCATGCCTATGAATGATTTATGCTACCTGCAATGAATCAATCAATCGTCTTTCATTTGGGAGTTTTACCTTTAAGGGAAATATGAATATGGCCTAATTGATCAAATCAGGAGTGATGCCTTAAAAAAAGGAAATAGGCATGATTTGAAACTTGCACTGCTGTGATATTTGAAACTTGCACCAAACAATGAGTGCTTGGTTATTAGTTGAGAATCAGGGTCCTTACTGTGTTGTAAGGCAACTTTGGGTGAGACACTTAATGTTTGGACATTTTCTGCCTTGCCTTTTCTTTTGCCTTGCCTTGCCTGAGATGTCAAGGATTTAGTGATAAAATAACATAATATTTATCAAGTGTCTACTGTCAAATAGAATGATAGAAAAAATATAAAATACTCATGTTTTTACCTTTGGGGCTTAATTTTCTCATCTATTAAATGGGAAAATTGGATTCAAATAATTTTGTTAATCTCTAAATCTGGTGACAATTATGGCCACTTATCAAGCATTTATTAGATGCAGGCAATGTGTGTGTGTGTGTATATATAGTGTATAATTATATATTATCACATTTAATTTTTACAACTATCCTGGAAAAGGTGTACTATTACTTTAACTTCCACTTTAGACTGAAGGAAACCAAGATTTAGGAATATTTAGAGTAACTTTCTCAAAGACGCATGGTGAGAAGAGAATGAATCTAGGCTCGATGACTTTAGCCGCTACCTTACACTTCCTCTGAGACTTCATCTCCTGGGTTCTTGTGTTTCCCTTGTGAAATACATTTGATCTGTTCCCATGTATCTGTCTACCACTCCTTATTTTTTACTGCTTTCAAACCAACACTATCACTTCTAGTCAGTGATAGAAGAATTTGAAATTGCTACTTGTATTATTAATCGAGACCAAGTTTTCTCAACTTTAGTACTATTGACATTTTAGTTGAGGTATTCACTGGGGGGGGTGCTGCTGTGTTTATTCTAGGATGATTAGAACCATTCCTAGCCTCTACTCACTGGACATTAATAGTAACTCTCCACTTGTGACAATAAAAATATCTTTAGAAACTTACAACTGACATTGCCTCTGTTTGAGAACAGCTAAGCTTGACTTTACTGTGGATTGATAATTTTTTTTTTGTATTATGTGAAGCACTTTGGACACTTGATAATGCTTATAGGGCTTATATAACCAATGAATTAATGATTGCAGAAACCTCTGATTTCCATATTGTTTAAGTCATGACTATATTACTGGAGGTATATACATGAGGGAATTAGGTGAATGCAATCAGCTTTTATATTCTTTGTGATAGATTCTGTAGAGTATCCTATGACTTTTTTCCTAGAGAAGTTATATATGTTCATGGTAATGTCACAGGCCTGGAGTTAGGTGACCTGACTCTAATGCACAGCTCTGCTGCTACTCTACAAAGCATTTAGCTTTTGGGGAGCCACAGTTTCATTATTTGCAAAATGAGAAAATTGGGCCAGATGATATCCAAAGTCCCCTTTTGCTGTTAGTTATGATTTTATGTCCACATACTGAATAACTCACAGGAGAATTAGTTCTTTCTGAGAACATTGTAGTTTTGAAAAAGTAGCTCTTTATTCAATTACATTGGCATCAATAAATGCTGCCCTCCTCCTCGTTTATTCCTAGAGTTTCTTAAAAAATCTTCTTTCCAGATATAAATATTAAATATCACAAGTGAAAGGGTTCTTGTCATAAATGCAAACTTGGAGAGTTTCAACTTAAGGAAATTAGAGAAATTTTCCAGTTCTTTTCTATCTTAGGCTATAGTTAGCCTAAGAAAATGTAGGAATAGTGCTCAAAACCAGGTTTCTGTTTGGGCTTCAGAAATTTTATGTGGAAAGACTTCCCTTACGTAAAATCCAAACAGGCTGGTCTTTCTTTTTTTCTTTTTCAAAATTTTATTTTAAAGAATTTAATTGACATTTAAATTCAAGCTTCACAACATGATGATTTGATATAGATTACGTAATGTAGTGTTTATTATAATCAAAATCAGTACATCAAAATCAGTACATCCATGACCACCCATTCTATATATTAGTTTCCCAGAAACTTCTTCATCTAATAACTGAAAGTTTGTACCCTTTGACTTAATATCTCCCCATTTCACCAATCCTGAGACCCTGACAACTGTAATTCTGTTGTTTTATTCTAAGAGTTCAACCTTTTTAGATTTCACATACAAGTTAGATTATGTAGTATTTTCTTTCTGTGTTACTTAGCATAGTGTCCTACAGGTTCATCAATGTTGTTGCAAATGACAAAATTTCCTCCATTTTATGACTGAATAATGAACTTTTGTGTGTGTATATCCTACAATTTCTTCATTCATCTGCCATGGAGAGTTTTTCTTTCCAGATCTTGGCTATTGTGCAAATAATGCTGCAATGAATAGGGATAAAGATATCTTTTTGAGACACTTATTTCTTTTCTTTGGATATATTCCCAGAAGTGGGACTACTGGATCATATGGTGGTTCTATTTTTAGATCTGCGGAACCTCCACACTGTTTTCCATAAAGGCTATACCAAGCTTCACCAACAATTATTTTTCTTATTTTTTTTCATAATATCCATCCCAATGGGTATGAGGTGATATCTCATTGTAGTTTTTATTTGCATTTTTCTGATGATTAGTGAGGTTCAGCACCTTTTTATATACCTGTTTCCCATTTACATACCTCCTTTGGAAAAATGTCTGTTAAGGTCCTTTGCCCATTTAAAAACTTGGATTACTTATTTGCAACTGAGTTGTTTGAGTTCATATATACTAGAGATACTAACCTCTTATTGTGTCCTATTCCATAGATTCCTTTTTCATTTTGTTATTTCCTTTTCTGTGCAGAAGCTTTTTAGTTTGATGCAGTTCTGCTTTTGTTTATTTTTGCTTTTGTGCTTCATACTTTTTGTGTCACATTCAAAAAATCATTGTCAAGACTGACGTCAAGGAGCTCTCACCCATGTTTCACTCGAGGAGCTTATAATTTCACATCTTAAATTTAACTCTTAACTCTAATTAATTTCTAGTTAATTTTTGCATATGATGTAAGATAAAGGTCCAATTTCTTTTTTTTTTCTTTTTTTGCAAGTGGATATCTAGATTTCCCAACACTACTTATTGTAGAAGGTTTCCTTTCCCCATTATGTGTTCTTGGCACCCTTATCAAAGATTAGATTGCCATATATTCATGGATTTATATTTGCACCTTTTATTCTGTTCCACTGCTGTAATTGTCTATATTATTTCAATTACTGAAGTTTTGTAGCATGGTTTGAAATTACAGAGTATGATTCCTCTAACTTTGTTCTTGCTTAATATTTTTTCCTTTTCCTCTTTCTTTCTTTTCCTTCCTTCCTTCCTTCTTTTATTCTTTTTAACTAAAATCAGTGTCTTTTGCAGTTCCATATAAATTTTGATAGAAATTGCATCAAATTTGTAGATGAATTTGGGTATTTTATAAGTAAGGATGTTTTGGTTTGTTTTATATGCTCTATTACAAAGTTATAAAGAAGAAAGCAGCAAGAGTTGGGAAACACTACCTGGATTCTTTTGTGTTGCCTCACAGTTGCATTGATTAAAGATTCTGTTGAAAACATTACCTTTAGAGAGAATAGCAGCAATCATACTATGATGCAGAAGGAACTTCAAGAATAATAATGCAAGGTGGAGGTCCTGTTAGGGTCAGTGTTTCTGTGCAGAGCAAGGCTCTGCTATGGAGATTGTGCTTTGTGTTATGAGGATCAGTGAACATGCTCACATTCATCTCAGGGAGAGAGACCACTCCGGACAATACTGTTGATTGGACTAGTAAAAACTTTGCAAAAGTCCTTGTGGTTGCTCTTAAAGGACATCTTTACTTTTGAATGCCCAAATCTCAACTGACCACAAACTTTCATCTGTTATTTCTTCCTCTGTGTGACTTACAAGTGACATCACATTCACTCATGCCAGCAAATTGGGTGAGTTCTTTGATTTTTCTCTTTTCCTTTCTCTAAACAAATTATAATAACAACATTGTCTTACTTTTTTTTTTTCTTACTCACAAATTGGCTTACTTCTGTCCATCTACTTAATCCAGGGCACAATTACCACTTGCCTGGAATATATCACCTCCTAATAGGATTCCTAACCACAGTTGTTTACTCTCAAATATAGATTCTATACTGAAATTACAATTATGCTCATTATATACCTGCAATACCTGCAATCTCTTGGTGATTTTACACTGCCTGCAGGCCTCCTAGGGTGGTTTTCAAGGTCTTTCATGGTCTAGCCTGGGCTTATGCCTCCAATGGCACTTCTTACCACTTCTACCTTCTATTATGTGCTGGGGCTACACCAAAATGATTTCAGCTGTTTCACAACATTTCTCTCCTTTCCCATGGCTCAGAAGCTATAAATTAACTTGGTCATAAATGTAGGAATATTTAGTCACTGAATAAACTGCTATTTGCAAAGCATTTATTAACAGGCCAATTTATCATTTAGAAATTTCTGGTTGAGTACACAGCGAACCTGTGGTTAATTACCAAAGTATGTACCTCAAGACCATTTCTTACTTTTACCCTTTTCTTGCTCTAATCCAATTATATCAAAACAGAGGGATGACTTTCTAAAGGTGAATTTTTATTTTATTTTTTCTTGGTGATAATCAGATTAAGGAGATATTCTGAAGTAGAAAAACCTGGCCTAACTTTCCAGTTGAAACTACTTATGGATAAGGTAAACTTTTATGTTTAAACTGGTTGGAGATAAGTTGTAAGTTTGTCAAGTTGTGGCATGTGTGAAAGGGAATGAGGAGGGCAAATGTGAAAGGGAATGAGGAGGGAAAATCTTAGTGATGAGGAAGATAAAAGCCATGAAATCAAGGTACGGGTACAAAACTTCCTTGAAAAGTAGTTTTATAACAGAGGGATTGAATTCTATACTGCCAGAAGTAGAAGGACATCTTCATTTTTATTGATTAGGAAACTGAAGCCCAAAGAGATTAAATATATTTGTCCTTACTGCATGGCAGGTGAGTGGTAAAATTGGAATACCATTTTGGCCAGCAGAATGTGGATTTCGGAGAACATTTTAGATCTTTCCTGTCAAGGTTTTCTTTGACAGCAGAGTGTCAATATTCCTATTGTATGAATTAATGTGGTTTGCCAGAGAGCACAAGGGAGAAGTGACTACTTATCGAAGAGATCAATAGCACACTGGAAGCCTCAAGGGTGAGTTGCCACCAGCTTTCTGTTGATGAAGGACTGTCAGAATACTTTATTGGAGATGAGACATGCCCCCAGTCGTGCTGATTTCGTACTGTCAACAGATAGTGGAAGGAAATTAAAGCAGGCACAGATCTTGCAGTTCTGATGTGAAGGGGTAAGGGAGCCAGAGTGAAAGGTAGAAGGAATAATTTCAACATGACCATCAATTCCTTTACTTTTGAGATAATTCTGATGTCAGAGATGACTTTGGCATAAAGAACCCAGGCTTTTCCACCGGAACTTAAGGGAAGTCAAGCTTGAGGTTATATTTAGAAACTTGGTGGTGTACTGGGAAATAGAACCACAGACTAGAAAATGACCATTGACAAGTAAATTATATCTTCCATCTTTTTAAAATTGGAGTATATTGCAGGATACTTGCAAGAGCACCATACTATCCAATCCACCCCATCTCTCCCTCATCTAGGTATACCAGAGAGATAAACATCAAAGTCCCTTGGAGCCTCGTTGAATTTTTCCAGGCCAAATTCTTAAGGTCTCTTTTACCAATTCCTCAGAGTGTGCCAGGCAAGTATCTTTTGGCTCAGTATCTTTCTCTGATCACTATCATTTCATTCTTGTATGCTCATAAGTTTGTGAGGAAGAAAAATTTCTCTTGATATAGCTTTGTTTGTTCCAGTTTTCTCTCAATTGCCTTATTTTCATCATGACCAGTATAGGACAGATAAACAGCAGCAACAGTTCAGTGTTTCAGGGACTATAATGGCACATTAGGGAAGAATTGAAGGCCTTGGATGGATGAAGAGCAAATAATCATAGAGAAGGTTACTAATCAGATTCTGACAAACTTCTCTTTTACATTCCTCCCTTCATATCCATGAGATTGAGCAGTTAAAATGGACAGAGAAAAATGGAAAGACACTGCCACGTAGGGTTGTATAAAATGAAGCAGATTTGCCTGTGAAGAGTGGAGTGTTTACATCCAGAATGACACATGGGTAAAGAGTTCTAGAGTGTGACTTGGCTCTTTGACAAGGCTTTGACCTATCCTGAGGTTTCTGATACACTCAACAAAATTAGCATACATAGGACAAATTAAATAAGTATAAATAGAATCTAAGCCTCATAGCAAATTGGAATCTTTTAGGATATTGACTATTTTCATCATATACTCCAGAGATTGTGTTATTAATTCTACAATATCTGGAAGATTTAAAGATTACTAAAAGAAAGCAGGAAGAAGTATTGAAAGGGTAAGCCAAGAAGAAGCATTGGAGATGGCAAATGGAATGGTGAAAATAAAAATAGAGAAGGAAAAATGTAAACTAAATAGCAGAATGGATATTTTCAGAGAAACTCTCAAAAAATATAGAAAGAATTAAGGGGTAGAATATATAATAGAAGTGCCAAGGGAATGGAAGACAGTTGGAACCATCTCATAGAGTGTAACACAGGAGAGAGAAAAGGAAAAAGCCACATACTGTTCACTTAAATAAGACAAAACAGAATAGAAAATACTACAGGTTTCCAGAAGGAATGTGTAGAGCACCTATAAAAAATAAACAAGAATGAGGTTGCCATCTCGACAGTGATCTCACTGTAACAATTTCTAAAATGTTGAAGAAAACAACTTTGAATTTAGAATTGCATATCCAACAAAACTATCATTAAAATATGATGGCAGAAAATATATTAATAGGTGTATAAGACTGAAAAAGGGCTTCCAGGCAAAATAAGTTCTCTGGAAACACTTAGAAGAAGTTATCAAGACTGCTACAGAAATAATCTAGAATGATGTAGGATATCCACAGCCCAGGGATTGTCTGGGGTTGAGTTATGTGGGCATTGAGTAAGTTTAAGTTGTTAAGAAGATTTTTCCCTCTGAATGTCTTCTATACAGCTTGATTCAAAGAATAATAGAAAATGCTTATAAAGTTGTCCGAGGTAATTCTGAAATGTTATTTGGAAACACTCAAATTTAAGAGTTAAGTTATATAGTAGTGTGTTTGTATGATATTTGCATTTCCATTGGATAAGGAACAATATTAAGCACGTTTGGAGTTTACATTGGACAGTATATATATATGTATATAGTATATATATAGTTCATGGAATTTTATTTATGTGCAGTGCTAAGAATCAAACTCAGTGCCTCATACATCCTAGGCAAGGGTTCTACTACTGAGCTATAACCCTGGCCCCTTGGATAGTACTTTTAAGAGGCTAGAAGCATTTACCATTTAAAGGCCTATCCTACCAGCAATGTATGAGTGTACCTTTTCCTCCACATCCTCACCAACAATTATTGTTGCTTATATTCTTGATAACTGCCATTCTGACTGAAGTGAGATGAAATATTAGAGTAGTTTTGATTTGCATTTCTCTAATTACTAGAAATGTTGAACATTTTTTGATATATTTGTTAAATGATTGTGCATCTTTTTCTGAGAAGTGTCTGTTCAGTTCCTTAGCCCATTTATTGATTGAGTTGTTTGTGGGTTTTTTGTGCTAAAATTCTGAGTTCTTTATATATGGAACACTGGAGATTAGGGCTCTATATGATGTGTGTGTGTGGGGCAAAAATTTGCTCCCAAAATGTAGACTCTTGCCTCACTTCATTATTTCTTTCGCTGAGAAGAAGCTTTTTAGTTTGAATCCATCCCATTTATTGATTCTTAATTTTGTTTCTTGTGCTTTAGGAGCCTTGTTAATGAAGTCAAAGCCTAATCCAATATTATAAAGTCAAAGGACTTAAAAGTAGCATACTACAGTAAAGCAGCCACATCAATATTTATAGCAGCACAATTCACAATAGACAGCTCACTCAGTGATAATTCTACCTAAATGCATAGCTGAAATTTAGTCATGAAGAAGCATGAACATTCTACAAAACAACTAGCAGATATTAAAAAGTCAGGGCTGGTGTGGTGGCACACACCCACAATCCCAGCTACTTTGGAGGCTGAGGCAGCCAGCATAACAGCAAGTTTGAGGACAGCCTTAGCAACTTAGATCTTGTTTCAAAAAGGATTGGGGAATTGGCTCCATGGTAAAGGTCCGTGGGGTTCCACCCCAACACCAAAACACCAAATATTAAAAGTTGGAAAGATCAAGGAAGAGCTATTAAATTTTTCCATATTTAAGAAAACTAGAGCTATAACAACCAAATATACCTGTCACACTGGATTGGATTATTATGCCATAAAGGACACTTAAGGACAGTTGGCACAAGTTGAATGGGATCTCTGGATGAAGAGTATGACAGGTCTTTGTACTGGTCTACAATTTTATTTTGTAAGTTTGAAATTACTTCAAAATTTAAAGAACAAAACAAATCTTCTCTTCTACTCACACAGTATCAAATCAGCATCTCTGAGCATGGGTACTTTTTAAAAAGATCCTTAAATGACTCTAAATTCAGCCAGAGTTGAGACTGCTGGGGAGAGATGTATCTGAGCAACAGTGTTCATTAAGACCATAGATTACAACTGCAAGAATTCTAATTATGGGTCTGCCTCTTACTTCATTCAGCATGAGTTCTAAAGATGTCCAGCATTTAATTGGTGAGTTGGTAGATAGACATGCTCTGTTTTAGAGTCGTTTTTCTATAGAATGCTTAACAACCAGTCTTTGTTTGCTATATATCTCAACAGCTTCTGGATATTTAATATTATATTTAAGTAAAAATGAGCAAAAATATACTTTACTTTGAAAACTTCAATGAGAGCTTTATTTTCTAAAGCTTGAATTGCCTTTATTTTGATTTATATTCAATATCTTAAGTCTGTACATTAAAAAAAAAATCCAGCATTACATGAGAGAGCAGTCCACCTGGTATTCTGTTCTATTAGGATATTAATAGCTGTTAAGATTCATTCTTTGCTCTGCATTTGGAATATCTTGAAATGGAGGAGTCTGTTCTATTAGGATATTAATAGCTGTTAAGATTCATTCTTTGCTCTGCATTTGGAATATCTTGAAATGGAGGAGTCTGTTCTATTAGGATATTAATAGCTGTTAAGATTCATTCTTTGCTCTGCATTTGGAATATCTTGAAATGGAGGAGTGTGCACTGCTTCCTTATGCACCTCCCTCTTCCTTTGGCCTTGGCTTATGTCTGGGTAAACAAGGCTTCATCCCCTGGTTTCTGGCTAATGTTGAAGTATATAGTAGGGTTTTGGAACCTGCAGATAATCCAAGTTGTAAAACATTCAAATGTGAATACATTTACAGTGGGCCAGAGAAAACAAGTGAGAAAAATTTTGATGGCATTGTCAAGGCTTCCTTCCAGCAAAATTTTGAAATGTGCCAGGATTGTCATTGTTGCCCAGCATTCCTTGCTTTGCCCATCTATCGTCAGTGCTTCCTTCTGCTAGGTGTCTATCTTGTATACCCTCCACACAATCTTTGCTGTCATAGAACTTCTGCCAAGCTGTTGGTAGATAAAATGTTATATAGTAAGGACATTTATATAGACCCTGGGAGAGGATATTTATTCCCTAAAAATGATATTGCCAAAATTGATTTATTATGGGGAAAGAGATTCTCAAAACACAAAGCACATAATATTTGACTCCCTTTATCTGCCAAGCACTTCACTATGAACTCTCCATTCATGATCTCATTTAGTCCTCAAGTTCCCCATGAGGTAGCCTCTATTTTTTTTTTTTTTTTTTGTAGATGAGGACCTGAAGCTAAGAGCAATGAAACAAATTACTCAAGATGACAAAGCTGGTGAATGACGGAGCTGGAAGTCAAACACAGATCCATCTGATTCCAAAATCCATGTGCTAACATCATCAGGCTCTGTTTGACTCTCATATTTTGGATTGGAAATTACCTAGACTTCACTTTCCTGATATTAGAGAAAGGAATGAAGAATGATCCTAAGAGAGCTACTTCTTTACTGCTTCTCTCTTTTCCAGCAGACTAGTCCATGCCATTTTTCAGAGCATATGGCTTTTTCGGGTATTTCTCTAATTATCATACTTTTGCTCAAGCCACAGCTTCACACTGAAACTGTTCTTCATTTTGTATAGTGGGTGTTTGTTTAAACAAATCTGTGTGTTTGGGAAGATGCTACTCTGGAATTTTGCCAAAACCCCTCTCAAGTTCACATAATCATTCAGAGAGGGAATTCAGTAGAATGTGGCCTTTTATGAAGTACCTGAATACATTTGGCAAGCTGTTGAGACTGTCAAGCTGCAGGTCTCAATATAGAAAATACACCCTCCTAGCCCTGTTCTTGAAATACGTATTTAGTTTTGTATTTTCCATAGTTTAAATCAGGCTATATGTTCTAAAGCAATTAAATTGCAGTGAAGAAAAACAAGATAACTGAAAGCATCCAACATATGCAGTATATTTTAAGACAATTATAGTTAATCATTTTCTTGTTGAAGTAAAGTCATTTCAGTTCAGGCCCATTTAACTGAGGCAATCAAGCAGTCAAAAGATGCTGTGAAAACATCCTTGTTTTTGAAGCATTATTTAAATATATTTATGACATGTCAACAGTCGTTTTGATATACAAATACAAAAATATTATTGGTCTTTTCAGATAAGTGTTAATTTATTTAAAAACTCCATGTTCCATTTTCCCAATGCTAAGTCACTGAAACAATATATGCATTAGTTATAATAATGTACAAACATCTTCCTCTTCTAAAGAAGTAATGTGTCTCACTAAATTACCAAAGAATAATAATAACTTGGTGTATAAGTAACTTTTGGTTATAACAAAATACCTGAGTCAGACAAACTGATAAAGAAAAGGGGGTTATTTTGCTCCCACTTTTGGAGACTAGAAGCCCAGTAACAGGAGGTCTCATTGGTTTGACTGCTGAGGGATCCATGGTGAACCACAGTGGAGGGAATAGGACAAATGGGAAACAGAGTCTGGGGTGGGTCAGGTCCAAGCTTTTACAACTATTAGCACTATAAGCACTCAATCCAGGAGGCCAATATTCCCTTTCAAAAGCAGAATTCCTATTGATCTAAGGACTTCCCACTAGATGTCTCGCTTAAAGGTACTTACCACCTCAAGACTGGTACATGAGGACCAAGCCTCCAGCATATGGTCCCTTGGGGGAAACAAACTATCTAATCCAGAGCATGCCCTTTTATGTAGCATATATTCCATGCCAGGAACTGTGTTGGGCATTTCATATGCATTCATAGTTATTCCAATCCTAACCCAAGTTGCTATAAGGACTAAGTGCTAGGATTGCAATTATTAGATGATGGAATTAATGAAGTTCTTTTGGTTTAAGCAAATTGCCAAAAAACCGAGCAAACTTCAAAATTTATTTTAATACTCAATGAGTTATGTAAATAAGATAAACATAAAAGCCTCCAGGCTGATATTTTTCATAGTAAAATCATTCTGAAATGCCATTATCATAAATCTATAATACCATCACGAAATCATACTGCCTGGAAGCAAATTTCTAAGGGCAATTTTAGTGTCTTTAGAAATAATCTAGCATATAAAGCATGATGTTTAATTTTGTTGCTGTTATCTCAGCTGTGTGGTGCTTATAAATGTTTAACACCTGTTTTGGTGGGGAGTTGAGGGGGACCTGACATGTAGTATTTGGTGATTTTTATGTATAAATTATTTCTATCATGTCCAATATTCACTACCAACATTATATCAATTGATTTGTAAAATTCCTGAACTTTAAAGAATAGGCTCTCCTGAACAGATATTAACCACATTCAACACTTGTTAAAAGTTAAACATAACATACATGTACATATATACATATGTACATTAAAACATATAAAAGTACATGTCTATTTAAATGGGGACCATATTATAGTTGCAAATTCATAAGCATAGAATCAGAAAAAATATAGCGAATTATATGTCGATAATAACCATCATCACTGAGGTATGATACCAAATCTTTGTCTAAGAGCTGCTCTCTCATATAGTGCCAGAGACGTAAGACAAGTTTTGCCCTCAAAAAATATATCATGTTGTGCTTTTGACCATGAATAGTTCATGCCAGTGTTGGCAGTTTCCTCTGGAGAATACCTCCTCTAACCTTGTATTGGCCAATTAATGTTGGTAGCATCAACAAAGACCACCCTTTGGGATGGGGCATGTCCATAGAGGACTCACCTATGTTTTTGCTGATACTCTCTCATGTCACATCTAGGCAGCAATCTTCTAAGGTTTTGGATGTGAACTATATCGATCAATAATCAAAATAGTTCTATTTGAAGATTAGTAATAAATCTATATATGGCCCAACTGAAAAATGACCATGCATCACTGATGTTTTTGTTAGTTGTTTTTCCATACACAAAGGAAGAAATACATCAAGCCAAGAGGTAAAAATGAGCCACTAACCATTTACTGGTGAATTTTTTAAAGTCCTTCTGCTAGTTTATAGCAAAAGCTTATATTTAATTGTCCAGTAAGAAAAACTAACTCATTAACTCATTTTATTCTTATCAAAATGAAAAATAAGAATATTGTACAAAGAAATTCACAATGACCATAGGAATGCAAAGATGATTCAATTCATGAAAATCAATCTGCATAATGTACACATTAGAGAATGAAAGGTAAAAAAAAACATGACCCTCTCAAATGATGCAGAAGAGGTTTGAAAATTCATATCCTATCATGATACAAAACACTCAGTGAACTGGGAACAAAAGGGAACATGATGAAACCCATATAAACCCCAAAGCCAATATCATATTCAATAAAGTGAAACTTTTGCCATTTTTTAAAATTTAGTACAATAGTGAAAATTCTAGTCAAAGCAATTAGGCAAGAAAACAAAAGATGAAAAAAAAATCAGAAAGTATTGTTTTTTGCAGATGACATAATTTTATATATAAGAAGTCCATAAGAATACTCATATAGAGAATGGTTAGAGTTAGTAAATGAATAGCAAAGTTTCAGGATATGAAATCTACACACCAAAATCAGATGTAGTTTTCTATACTTCCGATTTAAAAAAGAAATCTAAAAAGGAAATTCAGAAAACATTTCAACTTACAACAGAATCAAAGAATAAAATATTTAGGAATAAATGTGACCAACAATACACTAGACTTTTTCTCTAAAGACTGCAAATCATTGCTTAATGAAATTAAGACACAAACAGGAAGAAATCCCTTGTTCACTGTTTGGGAGACTTATGTCAACATGATAATAACATCCAAAGCAATCTAAATAATCTGATTCCTACCAAAATTCCAATGGTGTTTTTTGCACAAATGGAGAAAGTCGGAAATCCTAAAATTTTAGGACATTTTGAGGGACCAGGATAGCCAAAACGATTTTGAAACAGAATATTATTAGAGTACTCACACTAATTTCAAAGCTTACTACAATGTCACCTGGTAGGTGTGGTGTTGGCATAAGGATGAACATGGGGCAGAATTGTAAGTTCAGTTAATAAATATTCACATTTATGTTTAGTTGATTTTTGGCAAGGATGTTAATGCCACTTAATGGAAAAAGACCAGGTGCTGAAAAAACTGGAAATCCACAGACAGTACAGTTGGACTCCTACCTCAAATTATACTCAAAATTAAATAAAAATGGATAAAAACCTTAATTTAATACTCAAAACTAAAAAAAATAAAAACAACTTAGCAACAAAACAATAGCAATCTTGACAGGTTTGGCAGTGGTTTCTTATGTATAAATAACACCAAAAGCACAGACAGAAAAAGAGAAAATAGATAAAAGAAACTTATTTATAAAAAATTTGCATCAAAAAATACTATTAAGAGTGAAAAGGCACCCCACAGAATGGGAGAAAATATTAGTAAAAATATATATAAGGGTATAGTATTTAGATAAACAACTACAATTCAACAACAAATAGTGAAACTGATTTTAAAAAACGGGAAAATAGCTTATAGAAACTTTTCCAAAGAAGTTACACAAATGACCAGTAAGCACATGAAAAGTGTCTAACACCATTAATCATTAAGGAAATGCAAACCAAACCTGTGAGATACAGCTATTAACCTGTTACTATGGATAGAATATTTTTTTTTAAATTAGAAAACAACAAATGTTTTCTAGGACAGAAAAATTGGAACCCTAGTACATTTCTGATAAACTTATAAAATGGTGTAGCTGCTATGGACAGTAGTTTGGATATTCAAAAAGTTATATATAGAATTGTCATATGAAGAACAATTACACTTATAAATATATTGTGCTTCCCAAATCAAACAAGAACTAATAAAGGTATATGTACTCTAGTATTTGTGGCAGTATTCACAAGAGCCAAAATGTGGAAGTAACCCAACTGTTCACTGAAAGATGAATAGATAAAATGTGGTGTGTACATACAATGGAATACTTCTCAGCCAAAAAAAGGAATGAAGTTTATGCATTTTGCAACATGGATAAGCCTTGAAAACATTAGCTAAATGAAATACTCAAAAGGAAACCATCTGTATGAGTCTCTTTGTAATTAGAATGACAAAATAGAGACAAAATAATTTAGAGGTTGTTGGGAGGAGGGAGGAAAGCTACTGCTTAATGGTAACAGAATTTTCATATAGGGTAGTACCCTCATTCACCGTATTTTTGAACTTCTGTCTGAACTTCCATGTGATGTGCTTAAATACAATTCAATAGAAGTGTGACTTCCCAAGAAGTTGAACAGTTTTTTAATGGATATCAATGCTATTCACAAATATAATACAATATTGATTGGAATCTTTTGAAACAAAGAAGTTTAAAATAATAATCTATGAGCTCTTTATTGGGAGTTCTACATTTTGATGGAGAACCCAGGGAAGACTTTATAAATATAAGGTCTCAATTGAGGGGCTCTCAAGAATGGATACAACATGGATAGACAACAGAGGAGGCATCATATGGACAGGGAGCAGCAGTTATGAAATTTATATAATTACCATAAATCTAACATTTTCATGTTTGACATTTGCTCAAATATTCAAATTTTGGCATCATAATTGCAGAGTTTACACCAATCCACAGAAAACACATCTATGCATCACCTTTTAACACCCTGGCACTGCTCAGAGGAACTTTCTGTTACTCCTGAGTGTGCTTTCATGTGGCAGTAGTTTGGCATGATCTACTAAGTATGCCCTCTTGCAATAATGCTATTTCTTCTTACACTCAGCTTTCTACACTGAATAAAACCACCTAATGGGCATTGCTAAAAAAACACTTATCCTCATTTGAAATGAAAATAGACTTTGTGCATTAATCAGTCTTATGGCCATACTTTTGAATATCATTGGTTATCCCCATGAACTATGGCATGGCTTTGGAGCACTACTAGCATTGGGGAAGGCAAGAATACAAGTTACCACAGGGCAGGTTCATTAACAGCCTGTCCACTACTTACTTACTAGAGGTCCATAAAATGAAATATTAAGAAATGACATTTAAAGTAAAAGTAACCAAGTTGCTGAAGTCCTTGTTATTCTGTAGGTCAAATTAAACTTCATAGAGCCATAGGGTTTGCTTTAGTTAGGTTTCCCTGCATCCCCCCCACAACCATGGTGACCAAAAGACCTGACAAGAACAACATAGAGAAAGAACTTTATTTGGGGCTTACAGTTTCAGAGGTCTCAGTCTATAGATCGTCACCTCTATTGTTTCCGGCACTAGGTAAGGTAAAATACCATGGTGCAAGGGTGTGGAGGAAGACGGGGTAATCAGGAAGCAGAGAGGCATTCTGCTTACCAGGGATGAAATATAAACCTCAAAAGAACACCCCCCAGTGACCCAACATCTCCATAACCTTCCTACTCAGTTACTACCCAGTTAATTCCTATCCATGGATTAATGCACTGATTCAGTTAAGGCTCTCATAAGCCAATCATTTCACATACAAATTTTCTTACATTTGTTGCCCTCATAAGCTTTTGGGGAATACCAATATCTTAACCATAACAGGGTTTCATGATGGCACTTCATAAATTACCTTTGTCAAGGTAGAGAATGAAACAGCACTTTTATATCTACTTGAGTTTTTGTCTTTTTATTTTATGCCTTTTGGGTTTGTTTTGATTTTAATAAATGGTGATTTTCATAAGAATATTATAAAAAACAATTAGAAAAGCTATGAAACCACTGAGGGTGTTCAAGAAAGGGAGTAACACAATCACATCTGCTATGGAGCTGTTCTAGTATTAGGGTGTTTGGGGAGTAGAAATGCTATTAGAAAGGGGACCTATTGGGAAACCCTTCTTGTCCAGGAAAGAAGTAAAGAAGGTTCACACAGATGGTGGTGAACCTAAAAGAAGGAAAGGACAATGAACCTTCTAGAGGTAGAATCAATGATCTTCTCTATTTTTGGTTCATTAGGCAAAAGAAAAAGAATGATTATGTCAAATATTTTCTTGGATTTTTTTGATGTATAAGTTGTTGTCATCAATATAGATACTAGTTCAAAAGCAGAAAGCAAGTTAATTTTAATGTGAACATTTGAAGCCTGTGCCAGATGTCTTGTTACCATGTCTGTTAGGGTTGCTGGGAAGAGCAGTTCTATACACTTATAGGTCTCATCTGTGAATACGATAGGAGAACTTGCATAGGCGTATAATTAAACCCTTGTGAGAAGCCAAAATTGACATGAAAGAACAGCAGTAGAGACAAACATTTAGCAAGTGCAATGTGATCAATTATGAAGAAGTTTCTACAAATAGAGAACAAAAATTAAGATAAGCATTTAGAAATAGTTCCACTTGGAGTCCAGGATAATACCAATGACATTATAAAGGCAGAGAGGGCTGTGAGAAGAGGAAGAAGTGGAAAGATCTGGTCCATATGAGATTAGGGTGAGCTATTTGGAGTGATGATTTAGGTCTAGGGGCGCCCATATACCCTGAGTGTCTAGAGACATGGGATAGAAAGGTCGCAAAGATAAAAGGACAGATTATTTAGTGTTTGTAGCTAATAGAGAACATAGCAGGAAACTGTAGGTTAATTGGAGAAATGAGGGAATGTCATAATCGGGTGGAAGAGAGACACAAAGTTAGAAATTTGGGGAGTAGAAAAATGGTAGAAATGAGGCAAAGTGTGAACAATAGGTTTCTTGTGAAGAGGTGTACACAGCTAAACTTTCTAGAGGTTTCCCACTCCTTCATAACAGAATCCCATTCTGCCTTATTTGAGACCTGCCTTTATTCTCTATTGTATGCAGACCCCATTCCTGACCTCCTATAAACATAAAGGTATTGCTATGACATCAGGGATGAAAACCATGGATGAAGTTCAAGAAAACTGCCTGGGACTTTTTAAACAGATACTATGGGTATAAGAACAGTATAAGAAAACACTATTAAAAGGGCCAAATCCTCAACTTTCTTTGCAACAACATCTATTGCCACATGACTTGGTGGTTTGAACAATAGCTTGAAGTCCTTAGCAGTGATTCTCTATGACCAGAAAATGCTATCACAGAGCAATATGTCCAGAACACTCAACTGGTACCAGGAGGAACTCTGAGACACATGGAGCATATCCATCACAGCTGAAGTTCACCAGCCAAGCCCATCCTATGACAGACCCTCGGCTACCTTCAAATGAATGGCTGAATCAAATTGATCAGCTGAGTGCAGTTAGATTAGCTGAACCACAGCCAATACTTAGATGAGTGAACTATATTATGTGGTTGTCGTTTTAAGCTACAGACTGTGGAGTTAGTCTTAACTTACATGCCGTCTATCAGCTATTGCTATATAAATTAGTATGTTCTCAGTAAGAAACAATTTTCTTTAACGAGGCTTTGACATGATTGATTGTGGTGGTGGGAGTCAAGGCTGTAGAAATTTTTATCAGTTGTCTATGGGTATTATTATAAAAAATGATTTTTTTTTTACTTAATTGCAGGAGTAGGCAAAAGAAAAACCAAAGATACAAGATTTACTGCTTAATCCATCCTTATTTCCAATAACTTCTCCCTAATCTGCTTTCTATGGGAGTCCATTTTTCTTCCAGATTTAGCAAATAACATGTGCTCTGACCTCTCTTCCAGCCAGTAGCAAATATGATTAGTCAGTGAGCACTATTTTGCTGAGTCAAGAAGTCTTAGTAACTCTTCCTTCTTGAAATCACATTTTCTTTCACCGCACAATTCCAAATTCTATCCAGCAATGACCAGTACAGATGTTCCCTCCTCCATATCTATTCTTAGATATATTTTAATCAGCTGTAAGTAACACTGCATTAACTTTTGAAATGCCACATTTTCCTTTCTTGCTTCCTCCACTAACCCTGAGTTTTCTGAAGTTAAAGATCCTGTCTTACATTTTCTTGTAGCATCTAAGTTAGCACTTTGAACATATAAAACAACACATTAAATGTTTGTTGGAAGCATGAATTACAAACTTGAAAATATCACAACTGTTTAACTCATGCTTTTGGCAAGAAAAGTTTAAGAAGCTTTCTGATTTGTATGCAAATTTATAATTCTGCCAATGTTTAGATGTTTTCTAAATGGTAACTAATTTATTTCTATTCTAAAATATATCTGACAAGAATATAAAAGGAAGAAGTAAAAGCATGAACAAATTTCCTACTTGGAGTGAGTGAAAAGCTGATGCTAAAATTTGCAGGAGAATCATTTTCTTCTTCTTTGGTCCAAAATGTGAAAGAGACTTTTTCCCCCTCTACATCTGGAGGTTCTATCCTCTTATTTGAGTAGTAGAGATGTATTAGACAAGGAATCCTGAATGTGAATGTTTTAGTCAGATTTTTCAATGCTGTGATTAAAAGACCTATCCCAAACGATTATAGAGGAGGAAGACTTGTTTATTTGGGGGGTCATGGTTTCAGAGGTCCCAATTCATAAGAGGCCGGCTCCATTTTTCAGGGCTCAATAACATGGTGGAAGAATATGGCAGAGGGAAGCAAATCACATGATGATCAGAAAGCAGAGGGAGACTCCAGTTGCCAAATACAAAATGTATACCCCAGAGTCATGTTCCCAGTGGTATACTTCTTAGGGCTACACCCTACCCACCTTCAGTTACTGTGCAGTTAATCCTGGCAGGGAATTAATTCACTGATTGGGTTAGGAGAGCCTTAACCCAATCATTTCTCCACTAAATCATCTTGCATTCTCTCACACAAGATGCTTTTGGGGGACACAACACATTCAAACCTGGATCTCCTATGAATTTAGCCATTCTCATTTAGTCAGTTTTTGAAGAAAATATTACCCCTTTTTATATACTAACTGGGCTAGTTTTGAGTCAGTAAAAGAAGAGAAAATTGAACTTAACTCTAGCACCTGGAATACTTGGCTACAAAAAAATTAGCTAGAGTTCCCGTCTTTATTTGAATCCCTCATATGGGCAAATAATTAATTTTACATTAAAGGAATGCATGAAGGTGGGTAGAGAGAGAATGATTCCTGCTAAAAGAGCGTTTAATATAATTGAATTAACCCTTATTTGAGTCCTCAAAAGAATTTGATAAGAGTTTTCAGAATTCCCAACCATTCATTAGATATCTGAGCGGTATATAATCAAGTCAGTTCTAAGAATAAAGATGAATTTCAGTAAAAATTCTTGTAATAAATATAGCAGTCTACCTTGTAAGTACCATGTCTTCACTGACCATATACAACCAATTGATATAGCTTTTTCTTGTGACTTTTCAAGAATGTTATAGAATAAATTCATAATTGCCTTGATTATAACATATTTTTATAGAATAAGGTCATAATACTCATTCTATATTCAAGTCACATTAAATTTTTTGCTAGTGTTTTTATATTTAAGAAAGAAATAAAATTTTCTGGAGGAATACTACATATGTTTAAAATTAAAATATATCCCTGTTATGGTTTACATATGAGGTCCCTCAAAAGTGCATTGTGAGAGGTGAAGAGGTGAAGTGATTGGGTTATGAGAGCCTTAACCCACTCAGTGCATTAATCCACTAATCCAGATTAACTGGGTGGTATCTACAGGCAGATCAGGTATGACTGGAGGAGGTGGTTTGGGGAGGTGCCTTTGGGTTTTATATTTTGTCTCTGGTGAGGATTTCTGTTTCCTAGTGCCATGTTTCGAGCAGCTTTTCTCTGTCATACCCTTCTGCCACACCATGATGTTCTGTTTGTTTTGGGCACAGAGTGATGAAATTGGCCATCCATAGACTAAGAGCTCTGAAACCATGAGCACCAAAATGAACAATTTTAGAGAAGGAAAAGTTTTTGTCCAGGTGTTTTGGTTTACAGCTGCAAAAAGTCTGACTAAATCAATACCTCATTGGATTCAATTTTTTCTTGGTGTCAATTTTCTTTTTTCCTTTTCTGTCAATTTTGCTACATTAACTGAACTGGAAAGACATTGACCAAAAGCATTCCTATTTTTTCAATCATATAATTCTCCAAGATACCCAGTAGAAATGAAAGATTTGGAGTTTGGCAGTCTAGGTTTCAACTTAACATCTTAATGTCTTGGTCACCCTCAATGTCAAACACTGAAAATTTCACATGAAGTATATATCCTTTACATATACTAAGTACTCTAATACCCTTAACTATTTCTGTGGCAGGGTGAGAGGAGGACAGCTAATAGGCTGTAAAAAGCATGAAGACATATTTGAACAAGTACTGAAACAGTTGGAGAGTTCACATAAAGAAGTAAATTCAAGTTGTAGCTTTTGAAATGTCCACTAGGGATTCATGTTTTAAGAAAGAAATTCTGGGGCAACTATTGCAAACTGAATTTTTTTCTCATAAGACCATTGAGTCCAAAGAAATTTTCCCCCCACCAAATAACACCTCTGTTTGTAGCACTTGTTCATTTTGGATTAGAAGGTGGGAAACGGCTTTCACTAATAAATATAAGAACCTGGCTATGAGAAAAGGAGGTAGTGTGTTGTGTACATTAACAAAAATGTCTTTAGCAGTGAAATAATCAAGACCAGAGCTCTTTCAGAAAAGTGAAACACTTCTAAGAGTATGAATAATGGCAACCCAGCATACCTGAGGCCAAGAGACAAACATATTGTTTGCTTAAGGCTGCGGAAATATCTGGGGACAAAGAAATTGATTTTTTTTGTTGTTGTTGTTAACAGATATGAACTCTTTTCCACAGATACACCAAAAAGAAGCCTTGTTTTCTATTGTACATAAAACAAAAGAAGAAAGAATACTACCCATGACCCAAATTTAGATACATTTCATCCCCACTCTTCATTACCTTTAGCAACCACTCTTTCTCATCCTGATGAGGATTTATGTCCATTACCTCTATGTCTCCCATATTATTTCAGTTAATTTTCTAAATTATTTAAAAATTCTTATTTTAATTCTGGTCTATTTTCCACTCAATTTAAAACTTCTGATTGTTATTTTTTAGTCTGCACCTTTTTTTTTCAAAAATCTTGCAACTAAACCATTATTCCAATCAAATAAGAAATTTTCCATGTGCAGATGACTTATGTGGCTCTGGGAGAGGACTGCTTTGAGGATCTCTTTTCAAGAGGGATCACTGGAAGTTAAAAAGGAGTCACTTGTATGATTGCTGAGGGAAAGACTCTCAATCTCTTGTTGGCTATAGAAAAACAGGAAGGAACAAACAAAATTTTTCAAAATATTTTCAATAAGTTCAATACAAAATAAAATAAGTTTAACACAGAATAAAACAATAAGAAATGAAATTTGGTAGAATAAAAAAGTTAAATCTTAAAAATTGCAAAGTAGAAAAAGCTTTAAATTATAAAGTAATTATAAAAAATAAGCAACACACTTAAGGATATTGAAATGATAGGTTATAATACCATATGAATATTGAGCTAAAATTTAAAACATATGCATGCAAATAAATAATATACATGCCATTTCTACATATGCACATGTTAATATGGTAGGGGAGTGTGGTCAGCTTCAACAAGGAAAGAAACGAATCAGGGAAATCAAAATGATAGAGAAAATTTCCCCTCTACAACATCTGTTGAGAACCAACTGACATTGAAATTGATGGAAGGACACAGTTGTATGATAATCTATAGACAGGCTGTAAGTGTTGCCTTTAGAACAAACTGATCATGCTAGTTTTCAAGCCTGATATCTCTTTTCCTGGAATAATCTCCTTACAACTTCATACTTTATTATAATGGCAAAATAAAACTTCTGATTTTCTTTTTAATATTTTTAGTCTCACGCTCCATAATTTACTTTCAGTAATAATAGGTTTATGCAAAAGGGTATTTTTAAAAAAATTGACATTGGCTACACTATAGTGGAAGACTCTTTTGTCATAATGGGTAATGAATAGTGATTAAAAATAAATTTCAGGCCAGGTGAGGTGGAGCATGCCTATAATTCTAGCAACTGAGAAGGCTGAGGCAGGAGGATCACAAGTTCAAAGCCACTCAACTTAGTGGACCCCTAAGCAACTCAGCAAGACTTTGTCTTAAAAATATATATATATATTTTAAAAAGGACTAATATGCCATCATGTAAAAATGTGAGTATGTAACAGATGTGATTCTGCAATCTGTATTTGGGGTAAAAAAGAGAGTTCAAAACCCAATTGAGTCAAATGTATGAAAGATGATATATCATGAGCTCTGTAATGTTTTGAACAATCAATAAAAAAATTTTAAAAAAAGAAAAGGGCTAGGGATGTGGCTAAGTGGTAAAGTGCTTGTGTGTGCAATCCCTAGTACCAATAAATAAGTAAACAAATAAAATTTCTTCTAGCTCTTTCACTTAATTTGTTGAATTTTAAGTGTTTTAAATTCTCCTTGTTACCTGTAACCTGGGGTGGTTATAAAACCTACCTTCAAGGTTGTTGTGAGGACTGAATGAAAGAACACTTATATAACAACAGTATAACAAAATGTCTTTCACATGACAAGTCTTTCAAAGAGAAATGGCATTGAACACTTCTTAAAAATGGTAAGGAAGCCAAGTGTGGTGGTGGTTAATTCCAGAAACTCAGGAGGATGAGGTAGGGGAATGGCAAGTTTGAGGACAGCCTTGTCAACTTAGTAAGACTCTGTCATGAAAAAAATAAAAAGGGCTATGGATATAGCTCAACAGTAAAGTGTCCCTGGATTCAATTGCCAATACAAAAAAAAAGACTTTCTTAAAAATTGTTAGATTAAACTCGACTGTTTTGAAACAAAACATAGAAGAATTTTTAAATGTTGGAGTAAACTTAATGGAAAGGTTTCATTTGAGGGCCAGTATTTCAATGCAATTAGCTATTGTGTGTGAATTGCTGCACAAGGAAGTGAGGTACCTATGCTCTCCATATTGACTAGAAGATAAAGGTCCCTTCATCTCCCCTTCTCTTTCCTTTCCCTTCCCTCTCCCATCCTCCTTCCGCCCTTCCATTTCTTTATTTTTATAAAGACACCATTATATCTATAGTTTTAGCAAATGTTAATATATATAATTATAGAATATAATTTTCCATATATGTGATTATAGAGAACATCTCTAGAACTTAATCTTATTGTTCAAAGGATATAAAATTTCAACAAAAACTCCCTTTTTTCCTCTACCACTAGTATCTGGAAACCATCATTTTACATTCTATTTCTATAAATCTAACTATTTTAGATGCCTCAAATACATAGAAAAATACATTGCCTGTCCTTTTGTGATTGGCATATTTCACTTTGTACATATTTCACTTTGTACAATGTTTTATAGCTGTAATACTTCATTTTATCGATTCCACAATTTCTTTATTCATTCATCTCTAGATTGACATTTAGTTTGTTTCTACATGTTGGCTATTGTAAATAGTGTTGCAATGAACACTGCAGTACAATTATCTCCTTAAAATCCTGATTTCAATTTTTTTTTGGATAACTACCCAGAAATGGGTAGCTGGATCACATGATAGTTCTAATTTTGACATTTTTGACGATTTTCTATTCTGTTATCCATACTTGTATTTCCACCAGTGTACAAGGGCTTTATTTTTTCTACCTCCTTCCAGTGCTTTTCACTTTTTAAAAATAAAGATCTTTCCTTGGCTCCTTATTATAAAACCTTGTGGGGTTTCTGGAGGTAAACCCTGTGAAAGTGATGTCTCCTTAACACTGTGACTTTGAAAAGTATTTCTGGTTCTCATGCTGGTCCACATTTAGCCTCAGGAATTTGTCAAAATGGCTATTTAAGAGTTCTTGTCATAAATGAATCTTATTGCTTCTATTTCAGGTAGTCTGATCTTGTCTGTAATTCTCAGTATTCACCTATCTTTCTAGATTTGGCATTGCAGTTTGCCTTGTGGTGTCAGTTCTCTGAAACGTCCAAGAGAAAGCCTTGATTTTTCAATTTGTTCAGCCATTTCTTGCTAGGAGCAATGGCTAATGAGTTCTTTAGGTCTCTAGGCTGAAGCACTCATTGTATCTTAATTTGTATTTCTCTAAGGATTGTCATTTTAAATACTTTCATATGCTTATTTTCTATCTGCATATCATATTTTGTGAAGTATTTGCTCAAATGTATTGTCCATATTTTAACACTTAAAATACAATATAAATTAATGTATTTATAATACAACATAATTTATAATACATTTAAATATTATTTTGAGCATATACCCTGATAATAAACCGTTTGCCACAAACTTTACAAATCCATATTTTTGACATAGATTTTCAAGTGCCTTTTCATAGAAAATTTTAATTTCCTAAACTGTTTATTTTTTTTCTTTCATGACTTTGGTGTCATGGCAATCCATCTGACCAAAGATAGTTCAGATTTTTTTCTACTTTTAGAATTATTAGTGTTAGATTATACATTTACATATTATTCATTTTGAGTTTTTAAAAACTAAGGTATAAATTATATGTCAAGACAGTTTAAAAATATATAGATGTTCAATTTTTCCTGCACCATTTAGTGAAATGCTTTTATCCCTTTGAACTGCTTTTTGGATTCTTGTTGAAAAATCAATTGATCTGCATTTTTGAGATCTGGTTAATGGACCCTCTATATTATCACTTGATGCATGTTTCTATTTTTGTAAATACCACCTTGTCTTTATTCTTATGACTTTGTAGAGGGCAGTGTGAATCTTCCTATTTTATTCTTTTCAAAATTGTTTTTAATCTCATCAATGTCTTTTTTTAATAAAAAGGCTTCTGAAATTTTCCTGGAGATTTTTGACTCGATAGATCATAGTGGGGAAAATTTATAACTTTAAGTAATTTTCTGATATATGAGCAGGGTAGATTTATGTGTTTTTAAGAAACCTATGAGCTGATTCATAAGTATTTTAAAATTTTCAAAATACAGTTTCTGCCATTTTAATTTTTGGTGATATTTCATTTTTTAAAATTTCCAAGTTCTAATTGATAATGTGTTATTTATTATCTCCAGTGTGTGGAGTGACACCCCTTTATAATTTTCAGCCTGTGAATTTGGAAGGGTGCTGCTTGAATGGGATTTCCCATATCTGCCTAACACTTTTATTACTCTTTCTGCCTTCTCAGGGATATCATCCTTTGTTCAATGTCAAACTGTCTCTTCTCAGTTTCAGAAACAAGGCCAACTTCCCTTCAGTCTTCTTTCACCACTTTTCTAGTAATGACTCCTGTAATTCCAGTCCAAATTAAAAGCTCAAACTAACCAAAGCATCAATTTTTTTTTCCTCTGTAAGTGTTCAAGGAAAACTCCCAATGAATGTATCCTCCAATTTTTATCTTGTGGTCCATTTGGATAGTAATTGTTCCATTATATTGGACCCCAAGCACAGTCTTCTCAGTACTAAAAAGGCAATTCTTTGTTTCTTACAATTATAGATAAACTTATTATATATTTTGTCTATGCTGTATACTAGTTCCCTTCTCTGCAAACCAGTGACACTTGTGTTGAGGTTCTAGATGAAAAAAGATGTATTTCTACATGGTCATTTTGATAGTGATCACTATTTTGTTTTGATTATCATTGGAAATAATATTTGCATTTTTTACCTCTTTTGCTTCATAGTCCTTTGCTTAATTCATGACTCTCAAAAACAAGCTAAAATTTGTGTGGTAAGTCATATGCAGTCAAAATAGACACTGGCTATTTCATTCTTGAAACAAACTTGCTTTTCTACTATTCTGAGAATATGGACAGGTAAAACAAACCTTTAATGACAAAAATATTGAGCATGGAAAAACCATGGATATCTGTTGGATAGGCCTTGTGTTGTGCCCAATCCACTTCTGCTCCTGTAGGAAATAGAAACGGGCATTCTGCCTTTAGATAGTATGTTATAATTATATTAATTCTATTTTATAAGGAACCATAAATTCTAATAGTACAGCCTCATTGGTGTTAGATCTCTTCTGTGATATGACTTACCTGATAATATTATATAGCAATTCACTCAAATCGGGTATCTAGAATTTAATTTTACAAATTAATTTGTTGGAAGATTCAGTGGGAAGTTATATCCCCAAAGGTTAACTATGGCATGAATATTTTACTATATCCAAGGTGACCCACTGTGTGCTTTAATTTGTTTAAATAAACTAAAAAACACATAACTTCTGTCATATAACCATTGTTATATCAGCTTTCCTAAATCTGCAATTTGAAATTCCAGTTTGAACCATAATATTTTTATTTTAACAGACCTTTGAATTGAGATGTTTAATATCTAGCCATCTAAAAACCCAAGCTAACATTTACATTTCACCATTTGTACTGCAAAAAGCTATGCTTCAGAAAAATGAAATGTATCATTTCACGCCTTTGTGTTTCATTCTTTGGCTAATGATAGAATGCCACATTGTTAACTTAATGTGATTTTACTGGAATATGCTATAACATAATTGTATTAGTATGCTAACAGCAAGACTTCTTATACAAATAACTCTGCAGTAATAATCATGATCATATGTTATATCTGCCATTGAGATTGTTTTTCTTCAGAAAAGAATTTTGTGATAAGGGTCATTATTTATCGGCCCCCTAGAGCATGATCATTTAATGCATGGATTAAAGCTATTAAAAACAAAAGGAATGGGATTTGGGGGCCAACTATGCAGATAATGAAATTTTTGGATGTCAGGTGAATGACATAATTTTAAGATTTTCATGAACAAGATAATTTTGACCTTGGTATAACAGGTAATTGTAGCTGCTATTTGTTGATGGAGGCTCTTTCTAACATTTGTATGCTTAATAATTGCTGGCTATAAGGCAATAACATTTATAGTGATTTGGTTTGACATTAAAATAGACTAGCCTCTTTGGCCTGTTATGGCAGCAAGACTAAGTCAGAGAATACACCTTTTTAGGCATTGATGAACAGAAGAATGTTTACTGCCTTCACTGCTGTATTCCACCCCCACCCCCAGCCAGGTCTGCACGTCACACTTTTCAAAGGCAAAGCAGCCAGCTATGTTTTGCTTGCTTTACAGAAGGAGTAAGGTCCTTGCTTTAAATTGTATGTGTCATATCTAGGAAGGCTATCTATCAGCTGTTTTAAATTGTTCCTTTTTTTTCTTTTTTCAAATAGAAAAAGCCAAGGGAAGAAAACTCCTGAATTTATGTGACTCATTATTAGCCTTTTTATAACTCAATATTTTCTCTCACCATCACCAAGTGGCTTTCTCAAGCCAGACCTTTATTTAATTACATAAATTCAATCTAGACCAGCACTTAATTACCTAAGTACTGACTACAACACACCCTGAGTTTGGCAGTACTACTTATTGACAATTTAAATATTTGTTGAGGAAGTTAAAAAAAATGGAGTAGATACACTTAGTCCTTGCTCTGTCTTCAAGACCACTGAAATCACTGTGCACTAGCAGTCCATATCAGATTCTGTTTTATGTTGAGTGGATATGGTCCAGAACTGTGAAAAACATCTTCTCTTATATGTGAGGGCAATCTGACTCCATCTCTCACCCCCTTCGACCGTCCTGGGGTAATCTAGCTGGGTAGACAGGTGACCCTCTCCTTTCTCACTTATCCCCCCCAAAATGTGTGCTTGGTCACAAAACAAAAGACCTTCCTAAACATAGAGCCAAAGAGTAGCCATGATCTCTCCCAGCCTCCATACTTTTCCTAGTCCCACATCTATATCTCTAGTTTTTGTGAGAAACAGCTGCTGAGATAGCCAAGGAGTCATAAATTCTCAATTGTCTAATACTGAGCCAAAAGTTCAAGGTAAGTGATACCATGATTTTTATTTAACCTTTTGTTAAATGTGTTTTTCTGTCATTTTTATGGAACACACTTTAATTTAATTGCTGTATTTTCCAGTAGAATTGGGATTTTAATAATGCTATACCCCAAGCATCTCTCTTTCTCTCTCTCTTTCTGTGTGTGTGTGTGTGTGTGTGTGTGTGTAAAGATATAGATATAGATATGGATATATACTTATAGTAATCAAGTTAATTTATGTTTAGTGATTATGTTGGATGAACATAGCAATCATAATTTTCTATTGTTTCCAAAATCTTTATCTTTTCCTTTACTGTCTTTCTCTGGCTCTCAATGAGGATGGAATAAACATGATCATCTAAATGTCATAGGCAAAATCCAAAATAATGGTTTCCTCCTCTTTCAGCCAAACCCCTCTTTTCCTGGATTCTCTTTCTTGGGTAATTCACTCAGTAATCTAAGATAGATACCATGTGCCATACTATTTTTTTCTGTTTTCATTAACTGGTTGCCAAGTTTTAGTCTCTTTCCATTTTTCATCCATGTTTTCTTGCCACCACCTGAAACAGTTCTAGAATTTGAAACACAGGCTGACTGATTCGAAAACCAGGGCTCTTAACTCCTGCTGAAAACTGCCTATATAATTAAGGTTACACAGTGGGACCAATGTTATCAAAACAGTTTTAACAGATTAACCTAGAATTGTTATCAGGAATGTACTGGTTCAAAAGCATACCACATCAGGGAAGAATGAGGATATCATAACAAGAAGCATCTAGCTATGGTAGTTTGTTTCAACAGGGAAATTTAAGGAAAATGATACATGTGAGATTAAAGTACCATCAGAAACTTGAAAGACTGATTGGCACATTATTTCAGGTGTCCATTTGTTGTATATCAAATATTAATATTTATAAATGATCTCACTTTACTTCCCAAGTAAATAGAGCCAGCCTTGTAGTTAACAACAGTGACCAGTCTAACACATAAAATATCGCATCACTCATCAAAATCAAACTTTATCTATGCCATTCAAAGGCTTAGCTTAATGTTTGAAAAAACACACCAATGCTTTGGATTCTGCAAGCTCTTCAAACAAAAAGAGAACCGTGCATGTGCACATGTCTCTTCCACATTTATCATTTTGTTCGGCAGAGGTTTGTTTGGGAAACATCTGTGATATCCAAAAACAAAGTTCCAGATGGAAGAGGTGAAAATAGACACATGTTCCAGCTGTTTTTAATCTCTCTTTTTGGTTGTAGTTAAAATCACACCCTTTAGAAGTCAGAATTGTCACTCTATCCAAAGGTCAGGGTTGGCAGAGTAGCGACTCACAATATTTTTTAATAAAAGTTGCATCTATGCATGTACATGTTTGTAGCATACATATGCAGCCATCTGTGGGTGTGCAAATGTGTGTGGGTGTGTGAGTGTGTGTGTGTCCATAAATATTTCCTGTAGGGGAACTTGCTCTGTAGGTGGAAAGCTACTTATGTGTATCTCCAACACCCTGCTAGATGTGCTTTGTTTAAAATCCTTAATGGAAACAAGTCTTCCAAGTCCAGGTGTGTGTATATTGAGGCCCACAGCAGGGTGGATCTTACTTTTGGCAGATATATGGTAAAGGAGAGTGATCAAAACCAGGTATGGAACATTGCTTATCGGTGTCACCTTAAGGAGTCTTGCTTGAACACTATCTACAGGCACCTCAAACTCAGATCCATCCCCGTGGTCATGAACTCTTCTGAACCCCAGCTGCCTCAGTCAACATGCTGGTTAAGATATTGTTCCATGTAGGTTTACAAGATGTTACCATTGAGAGAAACTGGGCAAGGGTGTGTGGGATCTCTCTACATTATATCTTACAACTGCATCCAGATACACAATGCTCTCAAAATAACAAGTATTTTCTCAAAAAATTCAGTTGATTTAATAAAACAAACTTTTTTTTTGTCTTCAGTATCTCCAGGTGACAATGGTATATGCCCTGATGCTCTTTCCTATTCACGCCCACCATTCAGTGGGTTATCAAGTTGTGTCAATTTGCTTCCTGCTTCTAGGGACCATCTGTTTCTGATTCTCTTCTTTCCTACTGCAGATGCTTGTTTCATAGCCTTCTTTTCTCTTTCCTGTGAAATCAGTCTTTTAATTGGCCTCCTGGTTCAAGCATTGTCCCTCTAGGACAGTAGGCCTATGTATAGCCACAAAGTATAATTACTTGAGAAGATTTATTTAAAAATTTTATAAATATAATTGTCCTAGGATGGTTAAGAAGTAAAAATATCCAAAAGTAGAGTCTGGCCATTGTTTTATTTTGAATAAGCAGCCATGGCTGAGAGAGACAGAAACTGCCTTAAATATCTGTCTTCAGCTAAAAATTCTAGAATGATTTCACCAAAATGAAATGCTGGGCATTTCATTCCTCTGATTTCATACCCTCCCTCTCTGTGATGGTTTGAATTATAAAACTCCCCAAGTTTACATGTTAACGTTCTAACATGCAGGACCTCAGAATGTGACTGTATTTGGAGATGGGGTCTTTAGAGATGTGATCAAGTTAAAATGCAGTCTCTGGTGTGGGTTCTAATCTAATATGATTGGTGACCTTATAAAAAGGGAATATTCAGACAGAGACATGAACACAGAAAGAATACAATATGAAAATGAAGGTAGAAATTGGGGTGAGGTTTCTACAAAATTGGATCAGTTCAACTTTCTCGTGGATGCCATTTCAGGAGACCATTGTGAATTCACCAATAACAGATGAGGAAGAGTGGCACCAGTCTGTGCTTCCTGCTAATCCCTGGAGTACTCTTATCCTGGCTCAGTCGCTCATGGCTGTCCAGGTCCAGAGACACAGCTAGACCACCAGCTGCATGACCACAGCCCAGTTCCAGCAGATCTTCACATATGGCCTCATGAGAGTCAGACCAAGCTTGGACGGCTGCAGGTTAGATAAGGTTGTAAAAATGTGTCAAATTTGTAGTCCCACCAGTTCACATTGTCCAGAGCCAGCCACAGGATCGAGTTCAGCAGATTCATGGTAGCCAAGGACAAACCACACTGCTGGTACAGTACCAACAAGGAGAGATGGTACCCAGGCAGTTGATCTGCTTGCCTAGTTGGTAATGGGCACTCAGATACTTTCCTCCAATGCTAGACAGAACACACAGACCAGAATCCAACAGGACAGCTTTCATTCACCCCACTCACAGATGAACAGCAACTCTCCCACATCTAGAGAGTCACCATGATCCCTGGGCAGGATCCCCCCACCCCCAGTGCCTATTCATCCAATGAGCCACCCAGCCTTTCCAAGGACAAGCTCCCCAAGGTTAATCTGTCATAATTTCATTCTTCTTTATGACTGAATAATACTCCATTGTGAATATATACCACATTTTTCTTATCCACTCATCTGTTGACCATCACCAGGTTAATTTCATAGCTTGGCTATTGTGAATTGTGTTGCTATAAACATTGATGTGGTTGCATTACTATAATATACTGATTTTAGATCTTTGGGATATATACCAAGGATTGGGATAACTGGGTCATATAGTGGGTCATACAGTTTTTTGAGGAATCTCCATACTGCTTTCCAGAGTAGTTATACTAATATGTAGTCCCACCAAAAATGTGTGAGTGTACCTTTTTCTCTACATACTCACCAACATTTATTATTATGTTTTCTTGATAATTACTATTCTGACTGGAGTGAGATGAAATCTCAGTGTAGTTGTTTTATTATTATTATTATTATTATTATTATTATTATTATGTCTAATCAGTTATACATGATAGTAGAAAGCTCTTCATTGTACACAAGTGGAGCAGAATTTTCACTTCTCTGGTTATACATGAAATAGAGTCACACTATTCATACAATCATACATGTACCTAGAGTAATGATGTCTCTCTGTTACAACGTAGTTTTGATTTGCATTTCCCTGATTGCTAGAGATGTCAAATTTTTTAAAATGTATTTGTTGATATTTGTATTTATTCATTGGAGAAGTATCTGTTTATTTCATTTATTAATTGAGTTATTTGTGGTGATTTTTAAGTTTCTTAAGTTCTTTAGATATTTGGAGATATATATGGAATAGGAACAAATATATATATATAAATTATATATATTTGGATATAAATGCCCTAGCTTAGGAACAGGTGGCAAAGATCTTCTTCCATTCTGTAGGCTCTCTCTTCATGCTCTTGTATTCTTTGCTATACAGAAGCTTTTTAATTTGATGCCATCCCACTTATTGAGTTTTGGTTTTATTTCTGTGCTTTAACAATCTTGTTAAGAGTCAATTCCTGTGCCAATATGCTGAAGTATTGGGCCTATGTTTTCTTGTAGCAGTTGCAGAGTTTCTGGTCTAATTCCTAGGCCTTTGATCCACTTTGAGTTGACTTTTGTCAAATTTTATTCTTCTACATATGGATATCCAGTTTTCCCAGCAACATTGTTAAAATGGTTATCTTTTCTCCAACGTGTATTTTGGTACTTTTGTCTAATATCAGATGAAATTCTGTATGTCAGTTTGTCTCTGGGTCTTCCATTGGTCTTCATGGTCTTTCCCCCTAAGTTTTCTTAATGTGTAGACTTTAAATAACATGAAGCTTGGTAAATCTCCTTCTGGATAGGGAGACAAATTTGAAAACAAAGATGAGGATAAAGACAGTGGAAAAGTAGTCAGCAGAGGTCCAGTCACATCAGAACTTGTATGTCATCACTGTGAAGATTTGGGATTTTATTATATGGGAAGCAATTGAATAGATTTTGCCCAGTCATCTGATGAACATCTGACAGATTACCCTGACCCTGCTTTTCAGAGAATATAATTAGAAAAGAAAATCAGTTAGATGTGTAATGCAATGGCTTAGATTAGGGCGGGTGACAGTGGCTATGAAGAATTGTGACTGGTTTGGAGTGGATTAGATAAATTTAGAAGAAGTAAATATAGGATTAGGGGCTGGCTTGGATGTGTAACATTAAATAAAGAAAAGCAGTAAAGTTTACAACTGAGATTTTTAAAATTTTTTATTTGTTCTTTTTAGGTACACATGACAGTAGAGTGTGTTTTGACATATTAACACCTACATGGAGTGAAACTTACTCTAATAGGATCCAATTCTTGTGGTATAACCAGAGTTTTTGCCTTGACCAAATGGATGGATGAATGATAGTTTCATTTAATGAAATGGGGAAGTCTGGAATAGGAACAGGTTTAAGAAGGATAACAAGAGTTGTGTTTAGAGCAAGATAAAACTTTGAGATGCCTATTTAGAAGCAAACAGTTCACCTTTTTCATATATATTGCAGATGAGCAATTGATTTCCCCAGCACCTTTTTCATATATATGTGTGTGTGTGTGTGTGTGTGTGTGTGTCTGTGTGTGTATGTATATATATGAAATGGCAGGCTTTATTATATATACATATATATATAATAGTTATATATATTTATATATATGCATATATATAATATTTATATATACAAATATATACATATGTATGTATATATATAAAATGAAGAAAAGGAAGTTTAAGAAGAAAATATGTGGTTAGAGAGCAATAATGGACAAAAACTAGAATGAGATTCCTCAGGCATAAAACTATTTTAATTCATTGCAAAGAGTAGCTGGATTAGTAAATATTTTTTTAAGGGTCCAAATCCATTTTAATGTTTCACTGTTGGCAACTTTTAGGCTCCACCAGTCTCACTCTTCCTTCGGCTCCACCTCTGGGAAAGCTGATCATGAAAGCCAGGGTGTTCCTTTTGGGGGCTGTAATGGGAAGTTCAAACTACCCAAGACTCAGTCCAAGCTGGGAAGCCTTCACTCGACATCATCCCTCAGCATAATAAAGCCTGCCATTTTCAGAGCCTGAGTTATGCTCTCAGAAAGTCTGATTATATACTAATACACTTTTCATATTTACTTGGTGAGCAAGGGGGCAGGGGAGGGTCCACCTTACTCTCCAGTTAAAATAGTTAATACATTCTAATATAAATTAAAATGAGGTCTTCAAGGATTGAAATCAATTATACAAGACCTGTTTAGAGAAGAGACATTTATCCCCACTGCTTTTCTATGGCCATTACTTATCAGTTTTGGCATTCAAACTAAATCTTGCATGAGGGTCCAACTCAGCTCTGCCAGATGACAGCAATCATTGGCACAGTGAGCAGGATATCTAGGAATAGTCGCCTCCACTGGGGGTCTTGCTTCACTAGCTTTGGCCTGCTAACTGGCCCTGTGGCTTGCTGGCAAGTATGTACTTAGAACTGTTCTGATTGGTGCTACATTTGCTGAGTCCTACCAAGTACAACTATAGATTGAACTGACCTAAATCCAGAGCTGATTATTGACATATGGCAGCATGGGATCAGGAACCTCTTTAAAATGGTCCTGGGTTGTGTGTCTTGGCCCAGATCTAACAATATGCTTCAGATTGACTCATGTGTCTTGGGTACAGAATACACGGATACTAGGCTCTGGGTAACAACTCTTTACCCTGCGGTGTGTCAACCAGGCATTGGCCACCACACTCAGGGAGTACACAGGTGCTCTGTGTAATATATGAGTCTACTAGATGTGGAGCACTTACTATGGAGCATGCAGAGATTCACACTTCTAAAAGTAGATAGCAACTTAGAACTCTACAAAATACTTTTGATGCTGCTATTACCCATGCCTCTGTTGTCCCCCCTCAAATAAACCCTGTAATGTTGTGATATAATTAGAAATCTATTTAGGTTTCTGACCCTAACATAGACTAACATTCTTATAGATAGAGCATTAAGAAAATCTTTTGTTTTGATATTTGTTCTTTGGCTCTTGGTTCAATATATAAAGCTCCTAATAGTTTTGTGATTTCCTGAGTGATGGGAGAGTCTGAAACTGAGCTCCTAAATTCCTTGAAATATTCTGGGTGATAGAAGCATCTTTTGTTCTACTGAAGGGACTCTTGGGTGGGTCTACATAACCTCAGGATGGGGAGTTGGCACCCAGCAGAACTAATCTAGTGGTAAGACAACACTTGGAACTTTCAGTACCAACCTGAACCCATAGGGAGGGGAGTGAGGTTGCAGATGAGCAATTGATTTCCCCAGCACCCAAAATATAAAAAATAGACAACTTCTTTTAGGCCTTTCAGGGGTTTGAAGGCAACATTTTTTTCCTCATTTAAAAAATTTTTTCTTAATTCTATTTATCACACTTGTCCCATCTTTAACTGGACTCCCTACCACAAGGGTCTCCAGAATCTGTTTTAATGGCAATAGGCAACCCACATTAGTTTCCCTGTCCTTTCCCCAGAAAATCCTTCACAGTGGTGGCTTTTGCAACACCCCCCCCCACACACACACACACTCCCTGCTCATATCTTCTGGAATCTGCAGTGCACCCATAATATTCATGGGTTTCTGATCCACGAAACTGCCCTCCTTAGCCAGATGCTACCCATCATTAGAGTGCCAATTGCGGGCTTCATTTTAAACGCTCCTGAGGACAGAGGTTCTCACAGGCCTGAGCCTATGGCCCTCCATAAGCTTATGTGGGTCTTGAAAGCCTCACCCTGCAAAGCTCAACACAGCTAACAAAGCCTCCTTGCTAAACCACTCCAAAAAATAACCCTACAGCTAAATCTGAGTATCTAATCTGCTGCGGGAGGGCATGGCCTCTTCTGTCCTCAGCTCCCTTGTCAGTTGAGGAGATGTTTGAGAAGTTATGCCTTTCATGGACCCCTTAACTTAAACCTGAGATTTCTTGGGATTAATAGAGTGAACAACAAGAGGGATTTCTACACTTTATGGTCAGCATAAAATCTCATACATGATGGTGTTTACTGGAAAGTTGTGCTTTTTATCCCTTCACCCAGACACCCCTGATGAAGAACAGGACCCGAGAGTCATCAAATCTGGCTAAACATGAGGCAGTCATCTTAGCACTGGGTGGCCCGCTCCCTAACTATAATAAACACCAAACTAGTCTCCTTTTCTTTCTTTTGAGTCATTTCAGGTCTGCTTGAAAGGTTATCCTGCTCCCTTCACCTTCAGAAACCCTTATTTTGTAGGTAATCTTTTCATACCATCTCAGTCCATGTGTGGCATCATTAATCTTGACATTAAATGTCAAGCGAGACGACCACAACATAATTTCTCCTAAACCTTAATTAATGCCTTGACAAACAAAGGACTCATCAGAATCAGGCCTTTTGATTATGTAAGTCACTTTGATAGAATTTTGCAATGTTCGCTGTAATTTGAGTCTGCAGCTAATTGGAAAATTTCAGAATTCTCTATTCCAAAGGGTATTATCAACTGAGAATAGAAGTTCAACTGTTTTCCTGTTTGGTTTCTCAAATTCACTATTTGTGTATATGTCTTCCATCTGTTACTTCTAGATACAGTTTTGAAGGGGAGCCCACACCCACAGTCACAATTCCTATTTCTCTGTAACCTGTTTAGCTATGTTGCTGCAGAAAGAGCTAAGTTACTATATTAGGCACTAGCATAAAACAAACTAACATGTTTAAAATTGGAGGTATTCTGAGCCGGGAGTCCCAAACATTCCCAAACAGTTCTGCGATTGGAATTTCAATGACTCAGATGCTCAGGATGGAAGGTTCTTTAGTCTCCCTCTGGTATATCACATACTTCTACAATAAGGGTTTCATCTCAATATTTGTTCAATGCATAGATTCGTTTGTGGGTACAGGAGTTTATTTGATAAAATGTCTAAATGACAAAAACAAAATTCATGCATATTTATTTAATCAGTATGTTACATTACATAAAGTATGTATTTGTATAATTTTATACCAAATTGCCAGATACATTTTCATGCATGGGGAAATATGCTGCTTCTTAGCATCTATTACTTCAGTACTGGAATCTTTGGGGACGGCTATAAAGCTTGGAGAAAGGACACTCATTCCTTTTGAATTTATTCAGGGGCAAGGGCAAGGGCTGGGGATGTGGCTCAGTGGTGAAGTGCTTGCCTGGTATACACAAGGCCCTGGGTTCAATCCTGAGCACCACATTAAAAAGAGAAAAAAAAATCACAACATAGAATTGAATTTATTCAGGGCAAAAAATAAATTGTTTTCAAGTTTGAGCATCAAGAATTTTTAATTCATTCTAAAATTTCAGCAAGTCATCCATTACCTCTAAAATAAATATTTCAGATAACTTTTGTCTATCTGAAAATGAATATTGCAAAGAAAAATTTTATATAAATTCTTTTTTTTATTGGTTGTTCAAAACATTACAAAGCTCTTGACATATGTTTCATACATTAGATTCAAGTTGGTTATGAACTCCCATTTTTACCCCAAATACAGATTGCAGAATCACATCTGTTACACATCCACATTTTTACATAATGCCCTATTAGTAACTGTTGTATTCTGCTACCTTTCCTATCTTCTACTATCCTCCCTCCCCTCCCCTCCCGTCTTCTCTCTCTACCCCATCTACTGTATTTCATTTCTCTCCTTGTTTATTTGCCCGTTCCCCTCGCAACCTCTTATGCGTGATTTTATATAACAATGAGGGTCTCCCTCCATTACCATGCAATTTCCCTTTTCTCTCCCTTTCCCTCCCACCTAGTGTATCTGTTTAATGTTGATCTTTTCTTCCTGCTCTTCCTCCCTGTTCTGTTCTTGGTTGTTCTCATTATATCAAAGAAGACATTTGGTATTTGTTTTTTAGGGATTGGCTAGCTTCACTAAGCATAATCTGCTCTAGTGCCATCCATTTCCCTGCAAAATCCATGATTTTGTCATTTTTTAGTGCTGCGTAATACTCCATGGTGTATAAATGCCACATTTTTTTTTATCCATTCATCTATTGAAGGGCATCTGGGTTGGTTCCACAGTCTAGCAATTGTGAATTGTGCTGCTATGAACATCAATGTGGCAGTATCCCTGTAGTAAGCTCTTTTAAGGTCTTCAGGGAATAGTCCGAGAAGGGCAATAGCTGGGTCAAATGGTGGATCCATTCCCAGCTTTTCCAGGAATCTCCATACTGCTTTCCAAATTGGCCGCACTAGTTTGCAGTCCCACCAGCAATGTACAAGAGTACCCTTTTCCCCACATCCTCGCCAGCACTTGTTGTTGTTTGACTTCATAATGGCTGCCAATCTTACTGTAGTGAGATGGTATCTTAGGGTGGTTTTGATTTGCATTTCTCTGACTGCTAGAGATGGTGAGCATTTTTTCATGTACTTGTTGATTGATTGTATGTCCTCCTCTGAGAAGTGTCTGTTCAGGTCTTTTGCCCATTTGTTGATTGGGTTATTTGTTTTTTTTATTGTTTACTTTTTTGAGTTCTTTGTATACTCTGGATATTAGGGCTCTATCTGAGGTGTGAGGAGTAAAAATTTGTTCCCATGATGTAGGCTCCCTACTTACCTCTCTTATTGTTTCTCTTGCTGAGAAAAAACTTTTCAGTTTAAGTAAGTCCCATTTATTGATTCTTGTTATTAACTCTTGTGCTATGGGTGTCCTGTTAAGGAATTTGGAACCCGACCCCACAATATGTAGATCGAAGCCAACTTTATCTTCTATCAGACGCAGAGTCTCTGATTTGATATCTAGCTCCTTAATCCACTTTGAGTTAACTTTTGTGCATGGCGAAAGGAGGGGATTCAGATTCATTTTGTTGCAAATGGATTTCCAGTTTTCCCAGCACCATTTGTTAAAGATGCTATCCTTCCTCCATTGCATGCTTTTAGCTCCTTTATCAAATATAAGATAGTTGTAGCTTTGTGGATTAGTCTCTGTGTCCTCTATTCTGTACCATTGGTCCACCCGCCTGTTTTGGTACCAGTACCATGCTGTTTTTGTTACTATTGCTCTGTAATATAGTTTGAGATCTGGTATCGCTATACCGCCTGATTCACGCTTCCTGCTTAGAATTGCTTTTGCAATTCTTGGTCTTTTATTTTTCCTTATGAATTTCATGATTGCTTTATCTATTTCTACAAGAAATGCCGTTGGGATTTTGATTGGGATTGCATTAAACCTATAGAAAACTTTTGGTAATATCACCATTTTGATGATGTTAGTTCTGCCTATCCATGAACAGGGTATATTTTTCCATCTTCTAAGATCTTCTTCTACTTCTCTCTTTAGCGTTTTGTAGTTTTCATTGTACAGATCTTTCACCTCTTTTGTTAGGTCGATTCCCAAGTATTTTATTTTTTTTGAGGATATTGTGAATGGAGTGTTTTTCCTCATTTCCATTTCAGAAGTTTTGTCGCTGATATACAGAAATGCCTTTGATTTATGCGTGTTGATTTTATATCCTGCCACTTTGCTGAATTCATTTATTAGTTCTAATAGTTTTTTTGTAGACCCTTTTGGTTCTTCTAGGTATAGAATCATGTCATCCACAAATAGTGATAATTTAAGTTCTTCTTTTCCTATTTTTATGCCTTTAATTTCTTTCGTCTAATTGCTCTGGCTAGTGTTTCGAGAACTATATTGAATAGAAGTGGTGATAGAGGGCATAAGCAACATAGGCTGGTAACATGGATTAAAAAAACAAATCGAACAATATGCTGCCTCCAGGAGACACATCTGATTGGAAAAGACATACACAGGCTGAAGGTGAAAGGTTGGGAAAAAATATACCACACACAGCACACGGTCCTCGTAAGCAGGCAGGAGTGGCCATCCTCATATCGAATAAAATCGACTTCAAGACTAAATTAATCAAAAGGGATAAGGAAGGTCATTATATACTGTTAAAAGAACCATTCACCAACAAGACTTAACAATTATCAATATTTATGCACCAAATAATGGTGCTGCGATGTTCATGAAAGAAATTCTCCTCAAGTTCAAGAATCAAATAGACCACAATACAATAATTATGGGTGACTTCAACACACCTCTCTCACCATTGGACAGATCTTCCAAACAAAAGTTGAATAAAGAAACTATAGAACTCAATATCACAATCAACAACCTAGACTTAACTGACATATATAGAATATATCATCCAACATCAAGTGGCTATACTTTTTTCTCAACAGCACATGGATCCTTCTCAAAAATAGACCATATATTAAGCCATAGGGCATCCCTCAGTAAATATACAGGGGTGGAGATAATACCATGCATTTTATCTGATCATAATGCAATGAAAATGGAAATCAATGATAAAAGAAGGAAGGAAAAATCCTACATCACATGGAAAATGAACAGTATGTTACTGAATGAGCAATGGGTTACAGAAGACATAAAGGAGGAAATCAAAAAATTCTTAGAGATAAATGAAAATACAGACACAACACATCGGAATCTATGGGACACAATGAAAGCAGTTTTAAGAGGGAAATTCATCGCCTGGAGGTCATACCTCAAAAAAAGGAAAAACCAACAAATAAATGAGCTCACATTCCATCTCAAAGACTTAGAAAAGGAAGAGCAAAACAACAGCAAATGTAGCAGAAGGCAAGAAATAATTAAAATCAGAGCGGAAATCAACGAAATTGAAACAAAAGAAACTATTGAAAAAATTAACAAAACTAAAAGTTGGTTCTTTGAAAAAATAAATAAGATCGACAGACCCCTAGCCATGCTAACGAAGAGAAGAAGGGAGAGAACTCAAATTACTAACATACGGGATGAAAAAGGCAATATTACAACAGACACTACAGAAATACAGAAGACAATTAGAAATTATTTTGAAAACCTATATTCCAATAAAATAGAGGATAGTGAAGACATCGATAAATTCCTTAAGTCATATGATTTGCCCAGACTGAGTCAGGAGGATACCCACAACTTAAACAGACCAATATCAATAGATGAAATAGAAGAAGCAATCAAAAGACTACCAACCAAGAAAAGCCCAGGACCGGATGGGTATACAGTGGAGTTTTATATAAATTCTTTTTTTTTTTTTTTAGAGAGAGTGAGAGAGGAGAGAGAGAATTTTTAATATTTATTTTTTAGTTCTCGGCGGACACAACATCTTTGTTGGTATGTGGTGCTGAGGATCGAACCCGGGCCGCACGCATGCCAGGCGAGCGCGCTACCGCTTGAGCCGCATCCCCAGCCCAGTTTTATATAAATTCTTAAAAACAAATACTTTATTAATTAGCTGCATAATATGTTTAAAACTGACTTGCCAAAAGCTCTATGCTAGGCTAATTTTTCACTGAGAAGGTGAATATGTATATACACTGAAAGGGATTCCATCCCTGGGAGAAGAGAGAAAAACTACAGAAAACAACTATGCAAAACAAAAGTACTGACTGAAGCAGTATTCTAACAGATTATTTTCTTTCATAAGAAAACATAATAAGTTGCATTGTTTGGAAGCACTTATTTTTTCATCCATAAAACATTTATTGAGTATGATCGTGTGTAAGGCACTGTGGATATGATGGAAGATGCAGCCTCCAGCCTTGAGTTTCTCACCATGAAGTCAGAATGCAAAGCTTACTAACATGTTTTTGTCTTAGTATGAATTCATATTAATGACATAGCATACACAGGCTGCAGTCTTTGATTCTAATTAGTGGTATTTAAGGATTATGAGTGCAAAGAAAGTGGGTTAAATAGTACAACAAACCACACAATCATCTCAAGTGATTTAGCAAAAAACATCAATGAGACTCAAAATACTACTGTGGTATATTTGAAAAACCCAAAATTAAAGGTGAAAGGCTAAACGCTCTTTTCCTAAGATCAGGAGCAGAGCAAATATGGTGTTCTTGCCACTTCTATTCACGACAGCACTAGACATTATAGCCAGGGCCAGTAGGCAAGAAAAAAGAGGCACCCAAACCAGAAAGCAAGATATGAAAGTGTCTCTTCTGTAGATGATGTCATCTAATTTCTAAAACATTGGAAGAATAACTTTTGTGAACTGTTAAAGTTAGTAAATTAAGTCAGCAAAGTTGCAAGATGCAATATCAACTGTATTTCTACACACTAGCCATGAACGATCCAAAAAGAAACACCTTTAAAATTCCATCAAAATGGCAATGAAGAGAATAGAATATTTAGAAGTAAATTCAACCAAGGAGGCACAAGACTGATACACTGAGGACTAGGAAACACTGTTGAAGTACATAAAAACATACCCATGTATGTGGGTCAAAAGACTTAATAATATTAAGATGACAATGCTACCCAATGTAATATATAGTTTCAATGCAATCTCTATCAACCATACAATGGCACTCTCTACAAAAATGGAAAAACTCCAAATAAAATAACTCCAAATAAACTCCAAATAAAATCCAAATAAAATCTCAAGCAACCCTGAAGAGCCAAATCAATCTTGAAAAGGAAGAATAGAAACAGATATTTCAGAAAGTTTTGAAGAAAAGAGGTGGAAGTTCCTTGCTACTGATTTCAAAATTGATCAAAGCACAGTAACTGAAACAGTGTAGTACTGACATGAGGACAGAGAGACAAGAGAAATAGAATTTGAAGACCATAAATATACCGTCACCTTTATGATCCTCGCCATCAACCAGGGAGCCTAAAATATTCAGTAGCGAAAGAACAAGTCCCTTCTTCAACAGTAGTGATGAAAAAAACATATATCCATATACAAAGGAATGAAATTGGACCCTTACACCATAAATTAAAAAATTAACCCAAAATGAATTAAAAGTGTATCCTAATCCATTTTCTATCACTGTAACAAAATATCTGAGAATGAGAATATAAGGTCTATTTGACTCATAGTTATAGAGGCTGGGAAGTTTAAGCATGGCCCCAGTATCTGACCAGTTGATCTGTTGAGGGTCTTCTCACTGCACCATAACATAATGGGGATCATATGTTGAAACAGAGCAAAAGTGCTAGCTCTTCTTATAAAGCCATCAGAGGAGACCCAAACAGATATTTGTATGCCAATGTTCATAGCAGTACATAGGAGACCCTCATGATCTCATCCAATCCTGGTTACCTCCCAAAAGTAATAATGCATGAATTTGGGGACTTTCTATGATATGAACTTTGTGGGGGACACATTCCAGCTATAGTATACCTAACCATAGGATGCAAAATTATAAAATTCTTAGGAGAAAATGCAAGGGGAAAATCTACATGACCTTAGTTTTGGTAATAGATTCTTAAATATGACACTAGAAGCAACAATAATCAAAAAAGAAATAGATAAATTGGACTTCACTAAAACTAAAAACTTTTGTGCATCAGAGGATTAAAGAGACTGAAAAGATAACCCATGGGATGGGAGAAAATACTTGAGAATCATATATCTGATAAGGATTTCAAACCTAAAATATGTAAATAACTTGAGGCTCAACAAAATAGACAACTTGATTTAAAAACATGGGAAAAGGACTTAAATAGACATTCCTCCAAAGTAGAAAAAAATTTCAACATTATTGGTCATTTGGAACATCAAAAGCACAATGAGATACCACTTCACGCCTGACAGAATGGCTATAATTTTTAAGTGGAAAATAAAAAGTGGTGGCAAGAAAATGAAGACATTGGAACACTTGTACATTGCTGGAGGAAATGTAAAGTGTTGAACTGTTGTATAAACAATTTGGCAGTTCCTCAAAAAATTAAACATAGAATTAGCATCTGACCCAGGAATTCTATTTCTAGGTCTAGAACCAAAAGAATGAGAAACAGGTGGTCAAATAGATTTGTATGCCAATGTTCATAGCAGTATTATTCACACTAATCATAAAGTGGAAACAACGCAAGTGTCAATCAGCAGTTGATGCAATAAACATACATGCAATCTATACAGACGATGGAATATTATTCAGCCATAAAAAATGGGTGAGTTTCTTTTACAAGCTATACTATGGATGAAACTTGAAAACATTTTGCAGTAAATGAAGCCAATCAAAAAAAAAAACAGGGCAAATATCTAGAATAGGAAAAGTCACAGAAACAGAAAGTATATTATAGATTAATGGGTTTATGGGAGAGAAGAATGGGGAGTTATTATTTACTGGATCCAGAGTTTCTGTTTGAGGTGATGATAAATAATGGAAATAGTGGTGATGGTTGCACAACACTGAATGTAATGCCACTGAATGGTAATATTAACAATGGTCAAAATCGAAAATTACAATACAGAGATATATATTATGATATATATTATATCTATATCATAGTTGTCCATTTTTATATATCATATATATGTATATCTCACCATTATACAAAAAATGGCAAAGGAAAGAAGACATTTGTATTAATGAGCAATCTGTCACTGTGACAAATATCTGAAATAAAACAACTTAAAAAGAAGAAAGTTTTATTTTGCTCCATCATTTTGGAGGTTTCAGTCTGTGGTTGGTCAGCCTGATCACTTTGGGGCCTGTGTACATTATGCCAGGAGCACATAGCATAGGAAGCTGCCTCCCTCAGGGCAGTCAAGCAAAGGGAAAGGTTTGGGGTCTTGATATGCCTTTTAAGGGGTGCCTTTAGTGATCTAATTTTCTTCCACTTAGGCCCCACCTCTTAAGTATTTCACCACCTCCCAATAGCACCTTAGGCTGGCAACCAATCTTTCAACGTATAGAACAACATATAGAACACTGGGTACACTTATCTAATCTACAGCAAGAATACATAGAAAACTATTTTCAGTATTTGCATTAAAAATCACTGGAAGGATATATAATAAATTAATATAAGTGATTATATTATACACTAATACAGTTTCCTGGCTCAAGCACAGAAATACTTCATACCTGACTGGTAAATGCTCACTCCCAAATTCCCTCAATTTCTTCTACCTCTTCTCTCACCCCAGAATACCTAACTGCCCCCATGTTCCAGAAAGTGGGAAGTTAACCATGGCAGGCAGGGATCCAGCAACCTGGTACAGATGAGGTTGGGTGGTGTCAGGGTGGAAGAGATACTGCATGCTAAGCCTTGGCATGTCCTTTTGAGTTCTGGACCATCTAAATATAGTACCTATCTCTGATAATAAAATTTTAAAGCTAAAATAAGAAGCAAAGAAGAAATATACCAGATGGAAAAGGCAACTTGAGAGAATTAGAGCCAAACAAATGTGTACATGTGAACCACGGTGACACAAAGAAAAATGGGGCTTGGGGAATTACAAATCCTGTAGAGAGGCTTGAATATATGAGAAGAAGAAACTAGCAAAGTAAATTTGGACCACAATATGCAGCATTAATTAACTTGCATTATTTCTGCAGCAGAGACAAATCAGAGTCACTTTGTTCTTCAATTAGCAGAAATCCTTGAACAAATTTATATGTTGGAAAAATCACTCTGACCAGTACAAAGAGAATGGTTTAAAGAGGGGTGAAAGTAGGAGAAGTAGGAGGGCAGAGATGATAAAGAGTGTGGTAATGAGATGAAAATAGAAGAAGCTGAAGGGCAGAAATCAAATGATCTTTCTGAAAAATATCTTGGGATTGAGTTTTTTTTTTTTTAAAGAAAGAACAAAAGATGACTCTTAGATTGCTAACTTGGTTAACTAAGAACAAAAATGACCTTTCATGGGGAAGATCTAAATGGAAAATAATTCTGAATTCTGAAAATGTAAAATGTGAATATATTGAGATGCCAACGATAAAGCATGAAATAATGTGGTTTTCAATAAAATGTTGTTATTATGCAAATGGTAATGATGCTTCCCATTTATTTATAAATGATTTACTAAAAAAGATATATGCTAAATTTTACAGGAAAAAGATCTTTATATATAAATGAACGTCAACTCGAGTAAAATTGAAATGTGTCTCAAAGACTCTTGTGCTGATTTTTGCAAATTTCTTCCACTGAAATAGCTTGGGTGTTAGACATGTAGGAGGATGACCTCCTGTTAATGCCACTAACTTGAGGATTTTATATCTTATAGAGGTAATAAATAACTAATGTGATTTTTCATAATACCAAGTATTATTTTCCCCCATAAATGTTTTCAGAATGCTATATTTCTATGGGAGCAATATTGTTTCCTCTGAGTGGAAATTAGGATGAGCAACAGAAGTTTCATATCTTCATGACCAAAATGACTTTCTTCCCTCAACTCTTCATCTGTCTCCAGCTTCACCTCTCTTTTTCCCCAACAGTTAAACATTTTAAGGAGTTACCTATATTCATATTCTTTATTTCACATTTATTCCTCAACCTACTTTGTCTATTCCATTTCTATAAGTGAAATGGCTACTGCTAAGGTCAACAGTGCCCAACACATGTCTAAATCATCTCTATGTGGTCTCTCTGTTTCACCAACATGCTTAGACCAATCATTCTTTTTGAAACATTCTCTTTCCTTGACTTATATGCTATTACACATTCCTGATTTCTTTTATCCTTCTATGGTAATTTTTCTAAACTCTTTTGCAAGTTTATTCTCCTCTACCTGGCCATTAACTATTGGTATTTCTCAGGAGTTGGTACTAACCCTGCTTTTATTTTACCTCTCTTCTCTTCCAGGGAAGCTCACCACATCTATGACTTCAATTTCCAATAAATGCCAATGATTTCCCCATCTGCCCCCTTTATTTCAAATCTCTAGACTCTTCTTCTACATTACAAGTATAAATAACATTTCCTCAAACTCTGAATGTGTATGCCTCAAATACACCTCAAACTACTTATGTGCAAGTAATTACAGTCTTGATTACTCTATCAAACATGGTTTTATTCTAGTAGTCCCATCTTAATGAAATTAATTATCAAACAGGTACACAAATCAAAACCTCGGTAAGACTTTTAACACTTTTAACATTTATCTTTTATTAAATCTCTATTACCATTTAATCACCAAAACAATTATTGTTTCCTAAGTATCTCTTACATCTCTGTACTTCTTTCTCTCTGTACTATCAACAACCTAATCCAAAGTACCAATATCACTCCTATATTGTTGTAAAAAAAATTTTGTAATTATTCCAACTACAACGTTGCCCTGTGTAATCTGATAAACGTATTGGATGGGAAGTTCTTAGTCCTCAAATCTAGAAAGATAGCATAAAAAATCCTTATTAGTTTCCAAGAAATGCCAGTTACTTAAATAAAAAACAACAGAAATATCTACACATATCCACATCGCATGTTATCATTAGTAATCACCATCTTCTGTTTGATTGGGTAAGAGACTTGAGAAGTGGTAGAGGAAAAAAGGTGAATGAAGTCCTATTTCCATCTTGCTACATCTTCTGCTTGGTATCTGACCTTTCAAAACAGGAGTATCCAGTCTGAGTTTTCTCTTTCAGTCTTTTCCAGATTATTTTAGGGTCATCTGAAAGCCTGGGAAGACCCTGATGTGCTTCTCCAACATGGGTGAGAAAGTCTGTGGTATGAATATGTTCATCTACTTTCTCTTGGAGGAGAACTGACTCCAGTAAAGTCTTCTTTTGCTTTAGGAAGGTAGACTGAGCCAGCTATGCTTTTTTCCTAATACAGTTGGGACACTGTGAAGTAATGTGTTGCTTTGCTGATGCCACCTGTTTTAGTGTTGTCCTCACGTTTTCAAAATACATTCTGTTTAAAAGTTCATCAGGAACAGTACATGTTAAGGCATTGATTTCTGAAGGCTCTGGATCGCATCTAAACTGCAGCTTTTTGTGTTTGTTGCTCTTCTTTTTAGAGTCCACTCTTTGATGGATCAAGTTTATCTTAGTGGTGCAAAAGACTGCAGGGCAAAGATCAAGTTTCAGATCATGATCTATGACTCCCATATTTTTTCAATGATTTTTCCCCCTGTGGTTTTTCAGTTTCAAATTTTATTAAGCTATTTTCCACCCATTAGATGGGGGCAGAAATCCATAAATTTGATTATATATCCTGTGGATCAAGCTGTTGGGAATAGGTGCACCCCTTAGAAGAATTTAGCAATACATAGAAAACTATATATGCCTTTAATACTTTGATCTTGTAATCTCAGACTTAGGAATCATCTTGAAACTGTACTTCCAAAGACATAAAGGAAAATTTGATTTTTTATGATGGCAAAATGCCAATCAAAACAAGCAAATCAACTGTGACAAATTCCTATAAAGGAATATTATCCAGTTGTAGAGAGAAATGAGAAAGATATATACATGTTGATGTCATGTGACATCCAAAATATATTTTTAAGATAAAACAGAGTAATGTGTAGAATATGTTAAGCATATTTTTTAAAGAAAGGAGGACAGAAGTTTGTTTTTTTATTTATATTTAAAAAAAACTAACTGATCTTCAAAGTAATAGTCAACTCTAAGAAACATAATGGTATGAATGAAAGACAAATGTAAAGGACCCCATGCATATAAGAGAAGCCTAATATAATAAGATTTTCCTCTCATGCACCATCTTGGGGAGGAGAAGAGGGAAGGAAAAAATTGTGTTAGTTTAATTTATCATTGACTGGGCACTTGCCACAATAAGACTGACTTACATGGGGAATGTCTGTGATATTAATTAGCATGGAAGACAGCTAATGCAATAAATCCAGCTCATGGGCTAAACTTATTTTATCTCCTTATTTGAGATAGGCATTTTCCAAAACAAACTATATCACTGAAGAATGTAAGACTGTTTCTTTAGAGGCTTCCATGCTTAACTTGAAAGCTGTCAACTCAAAAGGCTGAAACAGAGCAAGACTATGAAACCTGAGTGAATAGCTCATTCTTTGGGTCCCTGCCCTTGCTACCCGCTGCCATGTGGTACAAGCCTGAGAGGTGTGCACTATGATAGCTAATGAAGCACTTCCTTTATATCGCTCTGACCAGAATTCCTATTTGAAACCTCTGTATCATGCCAGCAAAATCTCACAATGTTAGCCTTTGTTCTGGCTAGCAGAGGCCAATTCTTGTCCTTTCAGTGGCTGGATTTCACACACAAAACTTGTTAGGCCCTTCTGCAAAGAAGTGCAGCAGTAAGTCATTAAACAAACTTCTGCTATTTTGTAAGATTGTTTTGTCTGTCTTTTTTACATCACAGCATCCCCCCAAAAAACTAACTAACAAACAAACAGAAAAACCAAGAACTTGTAATTTTGAGAACACTTAACGTGCTTGGAGTAAAAGCCATTGGCCCTCTTGAAGGCATTCCTACATATCAAATATAATGATACAGGTGGCATTATAACCAAAAGGGACAAGAAGACAATTTATCCTGGATGAAGAAAGCAGCATCAAATGGCCAAAATTAATTACACTTTATAATCCTCAATGTAACTGGGAAGTATTAAATGTGACCCACTCGTTATGGTTTTTTGGATATTATTTATCATGCTGTATCATGTGATTACGCATTTCCTCAACTACCATTAGATAATGTGTCCAATGCATGCTTTGGCCTAAAGAACAATCCGTAGTCATTATCATAGAGCTCTCTAAAATATAGGCATCAGCTAATCTAAACACAAATTCAAAATATTTTAAAAGTTCCTCATGATCTTTAAATTCAAAAGTATATTATGAACTCCCTCCTCCAACCCGAGTTGTATCGGATCCTTCATTTTCAGTAACAAGAGGCAGCAGCACCCATGTTTGGAGTTGTGTTGAGTCTCAAGTGAGATCATACAAAAAAATAAAAACTTTTACTGATTTTATTTTCAGATATTTTGACTGAACTATTTAAGGCATTTTAGGCATTGAGCAATGATTTCCCATGTCTCCACCTGAGGCTCTGGTAAAATTCAGAACCACTGAGGCATGTTCCCAGTCCTTTTTATTTCTAATTTTGAGATAGGGCCTTACTAAGTTGCTGAGGCTGGTCTCAACATGGTACCTGCTTAGTGACCATTATCATGGAATAGGAAACCTGAATACAGAGATTCTTCTATTATGGTATCTTAATGAATTTGAGATGCTCTAAAAAATACTTTAAACTTACAGAGAACATTAATTTATTATTTATTTCTCATAGTTCTGGAGAGTGGAGTGTCCATGATGAAGGTTCCAGCAGATTTGATGTCTAGTGAGGTTTCACTTTCTGTTTTATAGATGGTGCCTGATTCTTTCTGGGCCCTCATATGGTGCAAGAGGCAAGGCAGCTCCCTGGGGGCTTTTGTATAAGGGCATTAATCCCAATCATGAGGGCTCTGACCTTATAGCGTAAACTCTTCCAAACGGTCCCATAACTTAATATCATCACCATAAGGGCAAAACTTCAATATATGAATTTTTATGGTAGCGAGGGTGGGGTCATTAACATTTATACCAATGCATATTGGCTGCTTCAAATGAGTTATTTAATCTTTAATAAGTGTCGTACCCTTCTGATTCCTTGGTTTCATATTTCTTTTCTACTGCACTCTAACATTTCCCCAAAACATTAATAAACTTGCATATGTGAAAATATTTTGAACAGCAAATAACTAAAAACATAAAAGTTACTTCCTCAAATTGAAAAAAAACCAAGTGATTAAAACCTATGATCTCACTGAGCCCTATTATCTCAACATTTCTATCATCTTTGTATTCTCCTTTTTTGATTCCTATATTTTAGTGCAATTATTAAATCTTTAAGTCAATATAATTTAAATGCCAGAAAAGTGGATCTCACAAAGGAAGCCTTCATTCTATTTAGCAGAGGCAAAATTCCATCCTTTCTTTTGCTTAAATGAAAATGTTTTAAACTTGTTAAACTCTTTAAGTACAAATAAATGTTCCTACACTGAACTTATTTTGCTTTGTTCCTTTTTTCCAGATTTTAAGGTAAAAATTTGTTTCTATCCAATTTTTGAATCCTGGATTAAGGAAAATACCGTTAGTGATAATGTAACCATAATCTGTAATAATATAATCATAATTTTAGTTTGTGTCAAAATAAATGTAATAGGATCATAATATGTTTATAAAACTATAATATTAATAGTAGTATTAATGTATTTGCGTCTTTTAATATATTCGCTAGCTTCTGAATCAACTCTTCATACCATATATTAATGTGTTTTTATAGTATTTCTAAAAAAAGGAAACTATTGGGTTCTAATGAAAAATCCTAAAATATAATGTCATCCCTCTTCTCCATTCCTTACCCAATTCTGTTGTGTTGTTTAGAAGTATAAGCAAAAATAACTGAAATGGGAGCAGACCTCCACAGATCAGCAAGCTGTCTTTATTATGCAGTGGTGGAATGGGATATTTTCAGGGAAAAAAATGGCAACTGGTTTCAAGAGGGGTTTGTTTTTATAGGTTTTAATGAGAGTTAATCATAGCAGAATGTTTAGTGTGATTTAAAATTAGAGACTTGGACGGTCAGGAAACTAGTGAAGGTTCAAAGCCTAAATCAGGAAAACAGTTGTAAAACCTCGAAACCCACTCATACTAGGATGAAAGTCCACAGCCCAGAGCCCCTCGTTTGCCTTCTCCCCACAGGACCCATCCTTTCTCCCTGGGGGTTGTTCTTCCATCTCATTCAAGAAATATGTTAATGACAAAAATTAACTTTGAAATGGGAGATGTTTGGAGTGGCAATTGAAAACTACAAATATGTTTTAAACCAATCTGTTAAAAAGACTATTTGCAGTACTTATTTCTTTCATATTTCCCCCCGCAGAATATTTTAAATTTTTTTACTATTTCACAGGAAGGATATCTAGCCAAACATCTTTTTTTTAACTAATAGATATATCTGAAAAAAGGGGTTAATCCAAATAAAGACAAGTTCCATGGGAGATAGTCACATTATTTGGTCAAAAGATTGGTCAATTTATGTCTGAGTTCCAAAATCTCATATTGACTTGACTTTTAGGATTCTTGTTTTCTTTTTACTGTTTTCTTATCTATTTAGTGTGCCCACCCAGCCCCCGACACATACTATGGTATCCACAATGCATAGTAAATCCTCGGTTGGTTCTTCATGGCCTGTTGTTACATGAACATCATGTTTTAAGACTCCCAAAGGAAAATAATATTGAAAGGAGAGTCAAGCACCTTAATTCATTCCCCTTGATAGCATTCCATTTCCCATCAGCCAGGTGTTGTGACACTGGACTATAATCCCAGTGACTCGGGAGGCTAAGGCAGGAGAATGACAATGTCCAGGCCAGACTTGGCAACTTAGTGAGGCCCTAGGCAATTTAGTGAGACCTATCTCAAATTTTTTTAAATAAATAGAACTGGGGATATAGCTCAGAGGTAAAGTACCCCTACATTCAAGTTCTAATATTAAAAAAAAAAAAAAGGATTTCACTTCCCATGAAAAATAGTAATTATCTGGAGCTTTTAAAAGTAATTTGATTTTCTATACTTTTCCCTACTTCTGTAAGTATATAAAAGTACCTATGGTGTAGAAGCTCTAATCAAACAACAGTAGAAACTGGGGAATTGGGTTATGGTTAAAAATAATTTGCAGTTTTGAGTTTAGAAATTCACAGAATAGAATAGAAACCCATTAAGGAGCCAAGGTGTCCAAATTCTGGGAGTCACCCATAGCTCCTTCTTCTTCCTTGCCACCCACACCCATACAAAGTACCATCAGTACACCGCTACAGACTGCCTGCTTTTAGCACAGGACACCACCATTTCCCACTGGGTCCAACAATCCTGCCTTCCAGGTGACCCCACAGCCTCTGGAGTCTCCTCACAACCTTCACTTCCTTTGTCCTTTCTCCTACTTTGACTCCTTTCCAAATGATCATCCCACAGCTGCTAGGATGAAGCATGACTCAGGCCTTGACCTTGTCCGGCCACATGTGTTGGCAGCATTTTGTCTTGTTGAACCCTATTACCTGGTGTGAGTTACCTTTTTACACACACACACACACACACACACACACACACACACACACACGTGAGCTATTTCAGTGAGCACTGTTAGTAAAGGCTTCATGTAAACATACTGGAGGAAGAAGGAGAGGGAACATTTTTTAAGCCACTGAAGGTTCCCCTGAGAAGCAGAATCCATTCAGAATTCCACAGCAGCTGTTCCTGCCGTCTGCCCATTTCTCCCTTCTGATTTCTCACCATTTGAGTCTCAGCTAATCTGTTGCTTCTTCAAAAAGACATAAACACAGATTCCTGATCTTCATGCTCTTGGCACCAAGACTGTGCCTATAACAACCACCACATCATAAGTAAATTCACAATTGTGCAATACAGGGCCTAATATTTGTCAAAACTGGTAGACTGTAACACCCCCAGAGCTAGAAAAAGACTGCTTTGATCCCTAATAAATCATGTATCTTTGCTAACATACCATAGTGATAGTAAATTATGAAAATAGTAAAAAAAAATCAAATGATTTCATAATCTAGGAACACCTCTGACAACTAAGCAGCTCCTCTGACAATGTCCTGCTTGGAAGTCAGCTTTCCCCACTTTTGTGTTGCTTGTCACGATAAGGAGGTCCTTGAAAGAACAGTCTTTTAGGGCATCTAGTCTGTGTTTGCACTGGGTCAGCTGGCCTTGAGCAGCAGCGATTGGTGCATCTCAGTGACCTTTGTGCAAAATTCCCCCAGAGGGAGATTGCAAGAAGCAGGCATCACATGGTCCCCAGGAAAGCTGGCACACCAGGAAAGTTTGGGACCCCTGACATGGAATTCAAATGTTGTTGAATACTAGAATCTGTGCTTGAAATGTCAGTAGCCAGATAACACACAAAACCAATGAAATTAGAATCATTGGGAGTTCGACCCAGACATTAGTATATTCTAGGTTTTTCCAGGTGATTCCAGGGTGTGGCTAAGGTAAAGATCCCACACTCTATGCCTCTGTCACCAACATTGCAAAAGAGATAGGATTTGCATCACCTGGGGGTCCTTTGGAAGGCTGAACTCACAGCCACATCCAGAGCAATTGAATTGAAATTTGAAGCACAACATATGTCCCTCGTGATCCTCTGTGTGCTGAGATTTTAGGGGCAATACAGGCCTAGGGCATGGGGGAGCAGCATCCATTTCCTCCTGGCTACTGTCCTCTTTTCTCCTCCTCTGGCCACCCATCCCTCTCCTCATCTCTGCTCCTGCCATTGAGAACTACAGTCACCTGACTTGCTGCTCTCTTTCTAACTGCTTTATTTTAAACATTATAAATTATTTTAAATTTTCAGAAAGGCCAGAGGAAAAATAGGACTAACACATACCCACCATTAATATGCAACAAAGAAAAACTCTTATTGTCATCAGGTCCTTTCTTACTAAAAAAAAAAAAAAAAAAAAAAAGAAAGAAAGAAAAAACATTACAAATAATAAAATTAAAGCCACCTCTTCATCCAGACCCAATTTTGTTCTACTCTGTCTCTCTTCTCCAAATATGCTCAGTCTATTTTGCTTCTTTCCCAGCATATGAAACGCCATAACAAATAATAGTTAAGAAAGCCTTTCCTCAGGAGCTAACCTTCTACTGTGTGGCCAGACGGTAAGCATAATAAATAAGTAAATTACATTAGAAGGTAGTGTGTGAAAGAAAGGAAGCATTTGCCCAAAAGAATGCTGAGGGATCCTGGAATTTAAATACAGGGGTCAGGGAGGGCCTCTCTGAAGAGGTGACATTTGAACAAAGCTGTCAAATAGGTGAGGTAATGAGCCACAGGGTCATTCCCTGTGGGAAAAGAGCCCTAAATGGAGAGAACTGCAACAGCAAAAGTCCTCCCTGAGCACATGTCTGGCATGTATAGAGGCCAAGAAAGATGCTCTGAGGACTGGAGAAGATGGAAGGAATTAGAGATTGTAGCAGAGAGTTGGTAAAACCCAATCAGGTGGGGCCTTGTAGGTTTTCAGTGGGACAAGAAAGAAGCCAGACTCCAGGCAAGAGATAATAGTTACTTGAACCACAGTCCTAACAGTGGAAGTGGTAGGAACTGGCTAGATTTTGGAAATATTTGAAGTTTGACATTTAAGGATTTCTTAATGAAAGGGAGACAAGGTGTGAGTAAAAAAAAAAAATAGTTACAGAGCAGAAACTGGAAGAATTCATAGAAATAGAGGGGCTGGAGTTGTAGCTTAGTGGTAGAGCACTTGTCTTGCAAGTGTGAGGCACTGGGTTCGATCCTAGCACCACATAAAAACAAATAAAGGCATTGAGTCCATACACAACTAAAAATATTTAAAATATTTAAAAAAAAATAGAACAGAAAAGACATCAGGAAGGCAATTGTTGGGCAAGACCAGAAGGGCAGTGTTTGGAAATGCTAACTCTGAGGAGCCTTTGGACAAAGGCTAATAGGATATTCTAGTAGACTCGTCTGGAGACCACCGGGAGCAATCTGGCTGGCAATGCAGAGGTCTGAAAAGTCATGAGGATATGGATGGTTATTTTAAGCCACTGATCCGCAGGAGTTCACCAGAGAAGTATTTACAGATGAGAAGAGAAAGAAGGATACCCTGTGTACCAACATCAGGGGAAGGGGACGGCAGCAAGAGCCAGCCAAGGACACTGAGAAGGAACAGAAAAGCAGGAGACCCGAAGAAATCTGGGAGAGTGGGGTGTCCTGAAAGCCCACTGAAGAAAGGATCGGGAAGGAAGTCATCAACAGTATCAAACGCCCCAACAGTAAGATAAGGGCTGGGAAATCACTATTAGATTTCTTAATGTGTAGGATTTGGGAGACCTTGACAAGAGTAGCTTTGAAGTTGTAGGGATCAAAGCCTGATGGGAATTGGCTTTAAAATCAATCAGAAGAGAGAAAATAGAGATGATGGATATGGACAACTTTGGAAAAACTTTACTATAAAAGAGAGTACAAGATAGGCAATAGCTGGAGGGGTGAAGGAAATCGAGAGAGCATTGCACTTAATATAAGAAAAAGCATTACATGTGTATGTAGGTGAAAAACCCAATAACATGGAGATATGAAGTTTCAATACATGGGAGGGAAGTTACAGTCACACCCCGTGACATGAGGTGGAGGGGTACATGCTCAGAGGGATTGGTTTAGAGAGGAGCTCAGATAATATGTATAAAGTGGAACACATGTACATAAAAGCTGACAGACACATATTTAACTTTGCAATAGAATAACTTTAAAAATCCTTTTTAGCCAGATGTGGTGGTGCATGCTCTAATCCCAGCAACTCCAGAGACTGAGGCAGGAGGATCTCAAGTTTGAGGATAGCCTCAAGAAGTTAGCAAGACCCTGTCTCAAAATAAAAAAGCAAAGAGGGGTGGGGATGTTGCTCAGTGGTAGAACAACAATCCTAGGTTCTATCCTCAGTACAAAAAAAAAAAAAAGGCACTCCAATGGGTGTTGATAACTATGGCATTAATGACATCAATAGTATGTATGCTGAAGTAGTAAGCTTTTAGTTTAATACTCCTATTGCTAATTCTGTGGTTAACCAAAGAAAGCTAAATTTCTTAAAAGCATAATGCTTTTTCCACAAAAGTAAATAATTTCCAACATACCAAATAAAAAGTTTCATAATTAAATACCTATGAACGCTTTCTAGAAAAGTTAGCATTTGACTCTAAAAATAGTTAATGTGTTTTCTCTATGGTTATTTTCTCTCATGCTTTGGACTTTCTCTTAAGAAAATAAAACCTTAACGTATATACATATATATGTATAATATATAATACTATTTATTCCTATTTTTACAAATGAATAGGATACATATTTTAGTCATGTTTCCTTACATTTTAACAATCTGACAAGATAAAAATCTTTAAAAGCATTTTTTCTGTAGTAATGTTTTTGCTTATTTTTCTTATATTTCATTTGAATATTCTCAAAAGCTAACAATTAATAAACACATTTCCATTCCTGCCGCCATCTTAAAACAATTGTTTGTATGTATCCACTCACAGACATTAAGTTCTGATATTCCTACCACAAGATTAAATTAGTATGAATCTTAGAATTTCTAGTTTGTTTTTATTGTGTCTGTACTTTGGACATGTCTTAGTCAAAATACCAAACCTATATATTCAGCTTGTTCAATTTATTAAAACTTTTTCCATAAAATCTTTATTGGCAAATCTAAACTTCATTATCAACCAGTGAGATCCAATAAACATGCCCATATGCTTCATTTACAGTCCTCTTCCTTCTGAATTCTAGTTTGTAGATAAATAGACATTAAGACAGGTGGGAATGTATAAAACTTTGCCTTGCCAAAAGTCTTTCACCTGGGTAAAATAAGATGTTGTAGCTTCAATTATTTCTTTGAAGTTCCCAGCAGAACTAGATAGGACTTATGTAGCACTCTAAACATCTAACACCTGGGAAAAATGCACCTTATCTTCACCTTTAATCTTAAAATTCAAATCATCTTTAAATATCTTGGGTTGATCATGCAAAATCTGTCTCTGTGTTTAAGTCAGTCTACTGTATCATCAGAGAGGTTGCCTGTCTCTTACTCTACTCTGGGGACCTTAAGATGAAGATAACATCATTTAATTATTCAATCTCAGTACCTTCCTGGCACATAAACACAATAATTACTTTCCAAATGAATATACGTGTTTCTGTCTATTCCTATGTATTTTAAAGAAAAGACATATAATGCTCTTTAAAATAATGGAAGGGATAAATATAAGAGGTTGTTAGACTGTCTCTTTAAGCACCAGGCTTTTAATGTGATCCTGGAGAATCCAAAAGTATTCCATTCCTGAATTGCCTTTGTTTATTTTGGCAGAAATACCCTTGGAGTTCTTTTGGAGATTAGTTTAGTATGACCTTCCATTCCTGAAACCACACAGGCCTATTTCAATCAACCTGTTCTTTTCCAGATGTTTTTCTACCACATCCTTTAACATGGTTTAAAATTTTAATTCCTCTGCTGTTTAATGTATCAACCTTTTTTTGGACTAGTTGTGTCATATACTTGAGTTATGTGTGCTAGTTCCATGGCAATGTTTCTGTGTGATTTCACTGGGATATTTCATGGAAATGTAGAAGCACAGATGGTGGAACTCTAAGTATAGAGTTGAAGCAGTTACTTTTGCTTACCTCATCTAATGTTTTCCGGAGTGTTTTGAAACAATTTTCAACTCAAATGGAATTGCTTTCCTAATTCAGTTTGGAACTTTCCACAGAATAATGAGCTCCTAAAGAAAAAAAGACTTTCAAAAAAAATATTGAGTTGCATGTAATACAATTATTTCACCTGCCCCTTGGTGTTTTCTCCTATTACTCATAGACTTATCACTTCACTAAAACTGATCACTCAACAGTGAATACTGCCTTCTAACTATTTTAGAAATCTGACTTAAAGTAATTTCTACTTAAAATGTTATTTCCTTCCTGTGCTTTACTGCTAATTTTTGCCATCCCTAGAGTTAGAAAGCAAGTTATCTTTATAGGTGGAGACTCCTGACTTTTAATGTAGTTGGTCAATTGTAGCTAAATTTAATGAAAGGGAAACATTCAAAAATAAGATAAATATTTTATATTTTATAAATGTTGATGGTGGAGAGAAAGGATAAAAGAGAGAAAAGTCCTGTCCAGGAAATTCAGTAATTATAATTGTTCTCCCACTGAAAATATGCTTATTTTTTTTCCTGAAGTCCAGAGAAGTATTTTCTCAAATGAGAATTTCTCTTGATAGAAATATAAGAGATCTCCATGATTCAGCTAAATTTGAATCAGCAATAATGCCAGTTTCACATAACTAGAGCGTGTTGTTTTACTGGTTAACTTGCAGTTTATTGGCATGTTATACAGACCTGTTGTCTATGCTACCAAGAGATGTGCTCTTAGGACACAACGTCAGCGTATTATCAAATCCATAGGAGAGAGGACCAGAGTAAGAATAGCAAAAATTGAAAATTCATTACGTTTTTTATTTAAAACTTCTTTTTCCAAAAGTAGTAATATTTGTGCATGATTTAATTGTTTCATTATTGTATTTAAGACAAATATTTGAAAGTGTTTGTCAAGCTCCTATTATATGCCTGGGGAATCACAATAATAATTCGGTTTTAATTGAGCGTTCCCGTCTTGAATAATATATAAGCAAGGCATATAGAGTTTGCAAATGAGGTCTTGACAGGTCACATGAGGCAGATGAAAATCTCATGGAACACCAGTAAAGGGATTGGGGGTGGAGAAGGATCCATTCATTCATCAATTCCTACCATTTTTAGATGAAGAACTCCTTGAGGACATCTAAGTCTCAAATATCCTTTCATTTATTATCTCGGATACTTTATATTCCTTGTGGCATTATTTATTTCTTTTAAAAATACTTCATTGTTATTTATCATCCCTATACTTACTTTAATATTCCATATACACAGCTAATTTCTCTAATTCCATTTAGTCTCCCTCTTAAAACTAATTCATTGTTCAATTTAATATTAAATGTGTGATACACAGGAAGGAATGAAATATATAGAGGGAAGGCCAAATATTAGTCAGTTTTATAGTATAATATCGGGCACAGAATGTTAACCTAGTGAGGTGGAAAGTGAGGCAGCAGGGGGGGATAGTCATGTTAACATAAAGAACTACTAAAAACAGCAAATATAGATGTCAGGAATTAATGTGGATAGAGATAGATATATCATTCATTCCTCACCACAACAAATTCTTGCTCTCAAATAACATAGATTTTAAAAGAGTAATCTGTTATATACAGAGAATTACAAAACAAAATTTTAAGTCTACTCTTGGCTTGATCTATATAGAATAATAGGGTGCCTAAGAAAAAGTTAAAGAATTCCCAACATTTGAATGGTCTTGAAAATGAAGAAATTTCACACTCCAGACTATCCAATAAAGGAAACATGCAAAACGGAGAAAATATAAAGGTGTTTTCAGAAATGGCATGCATTTCAACATAAGTTGGCAAAGTTCCTATAGAAGCAGGTGCTAGAAGAAGAGATGGAATAGAGGAAGAATCAGATATGTGAAGGTGGCATTGACACAGCAGTGTAAAGATAGAATATGTGGTGTTTTCCAACTTAATGCACCATGCATGTCTGTTTCTGTTGCCAAGAGGGGCAAACCCCTAAACTTTTACAACATCTAGAGTAATAGGATGTACTTACCTTTCTGTTGAGGGCACAGAACACAAAATGTAGAGAAACATTTTCTTGGAGACTGAAGAGCATTAGTCAAGATAGTGACCTATGGTCACAGGTTCTGCTGTATTAATAACAAAGACACTCTTTTTATCCTTAATAAATGTATTAAACGTGATTTGTGATGCACTTAGCTCTCTTCACTTTGAATCCATGACAAGAGAGCTCTGCTCACACAAGTCTGTGTCAAGGTCATTTCACAGAATGCTGAAGGTTTATGGTTGTATTCATAAAGCCCTAGAAAGATCAGTTGACCAATAATAATTGCTAAGAATTTCCAGTAGCTTATAAAAATCTGTTAGTTGTTCATCATGAGTTCTAAATTGAAAATTTTATTTTTATCAACAAATTAAACTGCTTATGATGCAATGTAATACTTCTCTTATATCAGCAGATTTCCATCATATACTGTGAAATTTTCCTTATGATTTAATTGAGGCAGTCACATGCAATAAAAGTAGTTGATTCATCAAAGATTTTAAGGAATTATATGTTATAGATATTTATCACATGATAGTAATTAGCTTGAAAGTGTATCATTTATATACAACTCAATTTAAGGAGAAATTTCTCCAAAGACTTCTTCACTTTAGGAAACATAGGGTGTCTATTTCAGGAAATGTAGAATTGTTTAACAAGAGAAAGCATCCTAGAGACTCTTGCCAAGTTATGACAGAAGTCAAGATTGATGAATAAAGTATGGAAAATGGAAAGAGGCCTGAATCTGGGATATAATACCCCAGAGTGATTAAGACCAATTACTAAGATGTCAACCCTGTTGTATACACAGCCTAACTTCTAATGCTGCCTTTCATTATCAAAAAGCAGTATAGACTGAGTGGATCCTATAATAAAAGACCCAGGAGAGCCAAGGGCTCTGGTATTTTCTTAGTTTACATGAAAGTTCAATGAGGAGCAGAATGACAGGCTGTGATTCATGGGCAAAGCAGTCGTGTCCTATAAATGAGACATCTGGAAGGTGAGTTCAAGCTGCACCTTAAATATAATCTTGTAAAACTCTGCAGCTAAATATGATTTCTAAAATATTTCTCTGTTTAGTCCAATATAAAGGATGTAATATAAGCCTATTATTGCTTTTTAAAGGGTTCCAAACTATTCCATCATATTAAAATAGTTTTTCAAGACTGAGATTCATAAACATTTTACATTGCAACCGATTAAAAGAAAATAAATTCTCAAATTCTTGGTCTATTTTTAATGTTTGGGCATCAAATTGCAGAATAATTTCAGACCATGAAATTCCATGGGTATTTAGAATTTATGATGGCCGGTGATTATTGCTGAAACAAAGATTAATGACCAATATGAGAAAACCATTACATCTGATGAGCTGACCATGGGTCCTATAAATAGTGCATCCTTTGCAGGATTTTTGAAACTATTTTTGACTTCATAATAGATAAGAGTTCTAAGATACCACAAAAGATTGTTTTCTTAATCCCCTTCCTCATTCGCTTTAGCATATCTTGGAAGCCACTGCACACATCTAATGACTTGTGAACTATTGAGCTTGGCTAGTGTCCCACTGTGCCCTTAAAGAATTAAAAAAATTCAAAGTTGCAAAAATGGTTCATTTTTAATGTGTTTGATAGGGCGTGGAATGTTTTACATATCTTAAAATATGCAGATGCTGAATTCTCAATGGCTTAATTGCTCTCTTATCTATTATAAAGTCAAAAATAGTTTCAGAAAACCTTTAGAATAATGTAATATTTCTGAAGGTTATTTTTTAACCTCATAGACAGCAAAAGATATTAAGGAAATAGGAATTTTTTTTCCAAATATGATGTCACTTATCTTAACATGAATGGTTCATCCAGATGTAGAATTTAATCTCCAGACTCCAAATTCAATGCCTTGTTATTATCAGTATCTGCCTAAATGCTCTATTTTTATGGTACTAAACTAGAGTGAATAAAAGATATTAAGTAGAGTCCAACAGCACCACAAAGTCAACTTAAAATAGACTGAAGTTTTAAGAGCAGAGAATAAATAAACTGTATCATAAAAGATATCATGATCTAGTCTGGGAATGTAGGAAACCATATGGGCCTTGCCTCAGACCTCAAAAGAAAAGTGAACCTTAACAGGTGAAGGTGACTTATGGAAAACCTGTTTTCCTTCATGACATCATGAACTTGAAGCTTCCTCAGTTCCCTCTCTTGCACATATTACCTTTCAGTCTAATGTTCTGATCCAATTAATCAAGACATCCATAAAAGCTTTGTCCCTCTTTTAATTGAGCACTGAAAATTCCATATTAACTCTTCTGGGAACTCAAATATTCTGTTTCTAAAATATTGCAGTTCAGTGCAATCATTCATAGTTAAAACAATTTTTGTTTGTTTGTTTGTTTTGGTACCAGAGATTGAACTCAGCGGCACTCGACCACTGAGCCACATCCCCAGCCCTATTTTGTATTTTATTTAGAGACAGGGTCTCACAAGATCTCACTTAGCGCCTCTCAATAGCCAAGGCTTGCTTTAACTGGGGATCCTCCTGACTCAGCCTCCTGAACCGCTGGGATTACAGGCGTGCACCACCGCGCCCATCTGAAACAAAATTTTATAAGGAGCCTCCTATGTGCCAGGTACCATTCCAGCAGTGAGGATATGATGTGAGCAAAGAAAATGCCAGCCCTTGTGCACAGGGCTGCAGTACCACACAACTCCAGGGGTGCCAAGAGGCTCAAAGCCTGTGCTGTTTACAGCACCCCCTGAAGGTGGCAGTGCACTTACTCTGTGGCTCTTAGATGGTAACTTGTTCATGGATGTATCAAGTTCTGCACTGAAGCAGCATTATTGAACCAAGTTTGAAATGTGTAGTCCAAGTAAATTTCCCAAAAGAAATGAATTTTACTCCAAATATTTTTAACTCTATTAATGGACGAATTTAGAAATGAATTGTATATTTCCTTGCCTTGTTAAACAGAATATACTGATCAGACTGAATTTGTTCTTAATGGCTATTTCACCATCTTGAACATAGACTGTTTGTGCTAAAATTCTGTGATTATTCTCAGGAGCATGAATCATACACACTACTATGCAATTGCTGAGTAGCCCCAGCTGCTATAGTTTTCAGTTATTTTGTCTGTTTTTTTGTAATCTCTTTCTTCATACTGTCTGCTTTCAGATCCTCCCATCTCTGCACCTATTACTAAGGTTTGTTTTCTCGTGCCAAAGTACTGCATTTAATCTACTATGTACAGTACATGGCAATCACAGAACCATTTGGGTATGTACAGAGAGCCAAACTTGGCACAAATAATGATACTATCCGTGTGTGTGTGTGTGTGTGTGTGTGTGTGTAATATATGGTATGCCATTAATGTATTTATACTTTTTAACTAAAGTAATAAGACCATGAATAATAACAAGAGGAAATTACTGATTAAAAATGCCATTTTGGCTGTTGCAAGACTTTTATTTGGCTTCTGGATTGCAATTTGTTGGGTTTGTTAGTTGAATGATGAAACTAGCAAGTTATTTCCTATTTGTGTGTGTGTGTGTGTGTGTATGTGTGTGTGTGTATGTGTGTGTGTGTGTGAGAGAGAGAGAGAGAGAGAGAGAGAGAGAGAGAGAATAAAATTATTATTGCCAAGTAGATTTTATCCACACATCAAGCTAGTGTATGATTAGTAAAATCAATCAATGCAATTTGTGATAGGAACAGAAAAAAAAGAAAAGCCATGTCACAATTTTATGGACAAATATAGCAATATTTATTTCAATTAAAATAAAAGTATCTTTATTAATAGACAACATAATTAAGCAGGAATCAACAAAAATGTTGTTAAAACAGATAACTGATTTACTCACATCTCAAATTACAATATCAATACACAAAAAACAATTTTATTTCTGTATATTAGCAACAAACATTTGAAGCTACTAAGATCAACACTCAAAATATAGATATTTATGGATGAGTTTAACAAAAGTTATGCAAAACTTACAAACTGAAAATTAACAAACATTACTGAATGTTTAAGAAGCCCTAAATAAACTTAGAGAGATACCTCATTTATTGAGCAGAAGATCAGTGGTGCTGAGGTATATTTTTATGTAGAGATATATTGTTATAGATAATTTTGATCTTCATATTCACCTCAATCCCAATCAAAACCCAAAATATGTGGAAATTCAAATTTTAACTAGATGAGTTAAAACAATTTTTGAAAAATACCTAGACTTGTTACGAATAAGTCACACTAGTCAAGACATTGTGGTGTTGCTGAAGGCTATGTAGGCTCTTTTTCTTTTTGTGACAGTGCTGGGGATTGAACCCAAGGCTTCATACATGCTGAGCAAGCTTTCTACCACTGAGCCACATCCCCAACCCCATAAAGCATATCCATGCACTAACAGGAGAGAGAATCCAGAAACACATGAATATAAATGGTTAATTTAATATCAACAAACATGCAAAGCAGTTCAGTTGACAAAAAAATTATTCTTTCAGCAACTGTTCTGGAAAAGTGTATATGCATATACAAATAAATTGGGGCTCTTACTTCACACCATATACAATAACTATGTTTAAATATATCATACTCATTGATCTAAATTTAAGAACTAATAAACATAAGACTTCTAAAGGGAAACAGGAAAAAATGTTTGTGATGTTAGAAAAACATTTATTAGAGTACAGAAAATTTCCAAACCAAATAAGAAAAACATTAGTTAATTGAAATTCATCATAATTAAAAACACTTGTACCCTCAAAAAAGACTTGAAGAAAATTAAAGGAAAGCCACAGGCTGGGAGAAAATATTTTTTAAATAAATACTAAAAAAGGACTTATATCCAGAATATATTAGAGATCTTATAACTCAATAAGAAATACAGACCCGAAATTTTAAAAAGGTGGGAAGGCAAAAGATTTGAATGGCATTCACCAAAGAATATACATACTATCAAATATATACATGAAAAAAGTCTTAACATCACTAGAAATATGAAAATTAAAACCGGAGTTAGATAGAACTACACATTTCCTATGATGCTTAAAATTTAAAAGTGTGACTATTCCCAGTGTTTTCAGGATGTACAAGAATTGGGTATCTCAGAGATTGTTGTTGCATATCAAAAATATTTCAGTCATATTGGAAAGCATGGTAGTTTCTTATATAACTATATATGTACTAACTATGTGACTTAGAAATTTTATACCTGTATATTTACCTAAGAGAAAGAAAACATATCTTCACAAAGACTTGTATATAAATATCTACAGCAGCTAGCTTCATTTGTTATAACAATGAAAATAAAGAAACCAGAAAGAATCCAAATGTCCATCAACTTGTGAGTGGATAAATAAATGTGGTATATCTACACGATAGAGTCGTACTCTGCAATAAAAAAGGTCTGATGCCATCTATGCACTGTAATCTGGATGAATGTCGGAAACGTTATCCTGAATGAAAGGAGCCAAATCCCAAATAAAACATAATATATAATTTTATTTTTATAACATTCTAGAAAACATAAAACCATAGTGATAAAAATATCAAAAGACTGCTAAAGCCACTCTTGGAGAGAAAGGAAGGACTCTGGAGGGTATGAAAGAATTTCCTGGTGTAAAGATATATAATAATATAATATCCTGGCTTTGTTAGTTGTCACAAGAATTTATATATTTATCAAACCTCATCCAATTGCACACTCAAAATGGTGAATTTCATCATTATGTATTAATGAAGCTAATTTAAATATAGAATTAGGCGACTGGATTGTACATATGATGACACAGTGGTATGAAATACCAATTCTGTGTCTCTCAAGAGAACCAGGGTAGTTCTAAACAGGTAAGATCCTGCATTTATAATATATATAAAGACTAGCTGCACAGATTTTTCTAGTCATCATAGGACAATCTGAGTTCCCGCTTTGGTCTCCATCTGTAATCAGTGCCTGTCCCAACATTCAAAACTGTGTTTACAGATTGCTTCTTGAACAAATCCCCGGATAAGCAATTGTCCTGTCTCAGGCTTTATTAACTAACTAATTGGGGCTTCTTATCTTGTCTTCAGAGCCTCATGACTAACCTCAGAAATAATGGCTGAGTAAATAATTTTATTTCAGACATACCCAGCATGTTTAATGATGATGGGAAATTGATGAACCTAATGCCTGCTTTTTGAGCAATATATAGGAGGAAATGTGGGACGCAACCAAAGCCTATGGATTATCCAAGCTCGTTCTAAGGGATGGTACTTGTGTGGTTTACCCTGTTCAAGAACTGAAACTTAAAGTAGGTATTTTCTGTTTAATATCAGACATAAGTCTCATTTCCTTAATTATGTTCAAAGAGGCTCATTAAATCTATGGTTCATTCTATCTACAGAGGTTCGTTAAGCCTGGGTTTTCATGATGACCACAGTAATCATTCATTAAGAAGGATCACAATTTTACTGTGGAGTGGAATGAATGGTTAAGTTTAAACATGTTTTTAACCATAGCAGTACTTCACTAAGGCAGTAGTGATATGTTTAGCTGGGACTATGGAAATGACCACACTGAATTTGACCAGCCATTGCTGTTTCTGTCCCACCGATGACTTTTCTCTGATACCCGTGTTCCTCAATATCCCATACTTGTCCCATTATAATGTATCTCATTAAAATTGATGTATTAGGTGTCAGCATATTCTTAGAATCTATCTGATTACTTGAACTTCAGAACTTCTGAAACTAGGTTTATAAAGCTCTGTTCAGTCTTGATTGGTGCTGCTCGTGTCACTGTGAACTGTATCTCTGGAGTTTTTTAAATGAGCTTGTATCTGAATTTATAACAATATCTTCTCTTTACCATAGGGTCTCCTAGTTTGGGTCAGTAAAAGGAAAATTGTTTTCTCATGAATTTTATATAAACATTTTTTTCTCTATGGTTTTTTTCAGTATTTGAACTAGAAAGGGTCACTTCTTCCCACTTCTTAATACTGCTTCTTCAGGAACAAAAGCCAGAAGGCTGGATTGTGAAGAGATCTTTAAACCTACACTTCCTAATGTATCAGTCAGCTTAATGATATCATTCGAGCCCTTACCAAACAAACAAAAAAACAAAAGGCAGATCTATTGAACAAAGGCAGAATTTCCAGTAATGGAGACAAAAATGAATTATGAACTACTATAGTAGTACAATGTGAATTATTCAAGATAATAATAGTTTAGGATAAAGACATTTGTGAAGCTCAAAAGAATATGACTATATGGAAAAAATAACAAATGTTTAGTTGGCCATATATGATAATAGAAAGAGGGAAAAATAAAGACAAAAAATTAGAAAAATGCTTTAAGATGAACTTATCTTTTATACACAAAAAAATAACTAGACCAGTGCTTTTTTTTAATGTAACAACACTAATTAATGAACAGTTGGAGTCAGAAGCCTAAGATTATAATCTGTCTCTACAACTTATTACCTGAATGACTTCAGGCAAGACACACAGTGCTCGAGTTTGGATCTAAAATGGCCCCCTGAGGCCCATAAGCTAATACTGTGATCCCAGCCTGTAGTGCTATAGAGAGATGTGGAACCTTCAGGAGGCAGGGCCTAGTGGGAGGAAGTTAGGTCGTTGGGGGCGTGCCCTTGATGGACACATTGGGGCTTCAGCTCTTTCCTCTCTTTCTCTGCTTCCCAGTTGCTATGAGGTAAGCAGCCTCTAGCATCTCATGTTCCTGCCGTGATTTACGGTGCTGCTATAGTTCCAAAGCAACATGAACAAGATCCCCGTAGACTGAAACCTTCGTGACCATGAACAAAATTCATCTTTTGCCTTTTTATGTCAAGTATCTCAGGTATTTTGTCCCAGTGGCAGAAACCTTACTAGAACACACTGCAATACTAAGTCATCTTAGAATTACATTTGTTTCTTCATTGGTAAAATGGGGATATTTACCTCATGCTACCATTGTTTCAAGAGAATTCTTGGCCAAGATGAAGAGAGCACTTAGTCACATTCACCAAAATACTTCACATGCACACACATAAGAAAAGCTACTAGTTTAACTAGCTAATAACTCACAAAAATAATCTGAAGGAAAATGACCACACAGAGCAAGAATCGATACATCATATCCTATTGACTTCAAAGTCCCAAGTAGAGGCGCATGCTGCTGCTGTTGATACCATCTACAAGCAACATGGGCTTACCAGATCTGAAGATCCTAATTCTAGAGAAGCTGTTATCTTTTTATGCTCAGTGCTAGTATCACAAGCTTGCCTACACCCTGCCCAGAAAAGATGTTACCATTTACAAATATAGGGTTCTCCAGGCATTGGGCCATACTCAATACCAGCAAGTCCCCTTCCTCACCTGGAAGGACAACGCATCATCCATGCTCTGGTGACCTCAAGAATATCTTTGTTCCCAATTCCTAATAATTAAGAAATAACTACTATGTTAGTTAGTTTTATATTGTTGGGACCAAAGTACCTACCAGAACAACTTAGAGAAAGAACAATTTATTTGAGCTCATAGTTTCATAGGTTCAGTCCATAGTGAGCCAATTCCATAGCTCTGGGCCTTAGGGAGGTAGAACATCATAGTGGGAGGGCAGCTGCTCAGCTCAGAGAGGGCAGCCTAGAAACAGAGAGAGCACTCCATTTTCCATAAACAAAATACAAACCCGAAAGGCATGTCCCCAATGACCTTCAGTCTCCAAACACACTCGACCTGCCTACAGTTACCACCCATTAATCCATTCAAATTGTCAATCCATAAAATTGTTTAACCCACTGATTAGATTATAGCTCTCATAATCCAGGAGTATCACCTCTGAACCTGTCTCTTTATCTCACACATGAGCTTTGGGTGATACCTTATTTTCAAACCATAACGCTCATAGAATTTCAGACGGTTTTGTGAAGTTTTAAGTAAGGTGATCTCTTAAAGATTTCATTACATAGTGATTATTCTATAGTAATTGTTTTTATTATTACATCTTACTTTTTGTAAGACTCAAATAAAATAATTCATGCAATTTGGTTATCCCGGAGCCTAGAACACATTAAGTTCTTGCGGGTGAACTGTTTCTATTGTCAATATTGGTATTCTTGGAGTTACCATCACTCTACACTTATCCTTTGCCTAACCATGTCTCATAGACTAAGTGAACTTACCCACAGATTTGAGATGGATTCATGGCAAAAAACAATTTGTATTATTTTTGATAAAAGAACTGTATGGGATCTTCAGTTTGCATTTCAAATATTTTCAGTATTTTATTTATGCTTCATTAGGATGATGAGTGAACTATTGATGATATTCAGCATTGCCATTCATACTCTTCTACAATGATATATGTTAGAATGATTAAATCTTGCAAATATCAAATATACTGCATGAGCTCAATATAGTGTGGAGGGTCTGAAAAACAGAGCCAGAATGTAACTATAAAAAGTGACTTTTGACATGTTAGTGGAAAGATGGAATTTTTAACTTCCTTAATTATATTTTCATGATCTAAAAATAACTAAAGAACTTTTCTAGCTTTGAGTTTCTGCTAATATATACCAGACTATTGTTTTTTTTTTAAATTTTCTGATGAATGTTTATGCTTTAATGTGTTTAAAATAGAAACTTAAATATTCAGAAATATACTACTTAATTAATTGCACCCCTCCCAGTTTTTGTAGACCCTGTCATAGGTTACTGGCCTCTTTACAAGAAAGATGGTAATAATTTGGAGGTTTTAACATAAAATCCCATCATCCTCAGGAATGTGCAATAATGATGTCTTTACAAAAATATAGCGATATTGCAACAAATTCTTGGATATACTGAGATAACGTTTGAAGTGCAGCTGGCCTAGTACTTTTTGGTCCCAAAGGATTAAAAGGTAGAAGATTGAAGATGTTCTAAATGCAGGAATTATTTCATCATGTGATGTGGATATGCAATATGCCTTCTCCAAAAAATCACTTTGGGGGCAAGGTCATTGCACAAGGCTTATCTGAGATTTTGAAATCAACAGGTCCCCTAAGACAGTGGTAGGAGTCTGTAACCAGGGGTACCATAACCTGGGTTCAAGTCCTGCCTGTAACTTGTTAATATTCTGCCAGAATATAAGTCATTTAACCTCTTAGAGCCTCCCTATGATCATTTTTATTTTAATGTGTTCTTTTTAGATATACATGACAGTGGAGTATATGTTGACATATTATACATACATGGAGTATAACTTCTTCTAATTAGGATCCCATTCTTGTGGTTGAACATGATGTGCAGTTTTACTGGTGGTGCATTCGTACATGAAGATAGAAAAGTGATGTCTGATTCATTCTACTATTTTTCCTATTTCAATCCACCCTCCCTTCCCTTCATTCCCCTTTGTCTAACCTATTGAGCTTCTATTCTTCTTCCCCTCTTTCATTGTGTGTTAGCATCTGCAAGTCAGAGAGAATACTTGACTTTTGGTTTTTTGGAATTGGCTTATAGTCCCCATAATCATTTCTAAATGAATAGATGAGAGCAATTGCCTTGATGCTTTGCACAATATAAAGAATTTTCAATTAAATTCTGAGTGTCGAGAACCCTCTTCTTTCAGACTTTCATTCCTCCTTTAGACTAACCACTACTAAAAATACATCTTTCACCTATATCCCTTAGCTCCCTTTGAGGCCTGTCATTCAAATCAATTTCTACAATCTTAGATCTGAGGATCTCTCCACTCCCTCACTCATGTTTCCTGGTCACCTCTCATGATGGACTTTCCTAACTGTATTTTCTTCTCTTTGGAATCAGACCCACCCGCTTTCCAAGTTACTTATAAAAAAGTTCCTCTCACTTGTTGATTATGATTACAACTTACTTAGCTTGACATCATTGGTACAAGGAGGAAGATCATTCTTTTTTATTGTCCCTGGTGATGAAACGAATCCCCTTTCTACAAAAACCAATCTATAAACTACCTGAGAACCAGATCACATCTGTTAACTCTGCTCAAAATGCAGTATCAATGGGGATGTGTTAAGAGCTCAGAAAGTTCTTGATGGCAGTGATGTGATTCTGCACCTCCACCAATAAGCAATGTATATCTGATTCCATTGGGCCAAAAAGGAACTGCTTAGGCTGTTAAGAACTCAAAAATCTATTAATCAGATAAGCAGAGTTTTAAGTATCTCTTGATAATACAAAGTATGAATTTAAAAACACAGCATACTATTTCATATAATAATCTCTGATGTTTGTGTCACAATGTATAGCTTTGCAGGGAAGGACCTTTGGGTATTTTTGTTTGTTTATGAGCAATCATACCCACTATCTCATTTAAATCTGGAGCCAACTCAATTTCAATCTTCAAAAACTATATCCTTGAGACTCATTTTATAGAGAGTATTATTGTTGGGATAATGGTCTAATTTTTAAATGTTAGAATTGCTCTCATCACCATTTTCTTGATAGCCTACTCTATTTCTTATGAACCAATAAGGCATATCTGTAGCAGGAGAATTAATTTGTGCCTAAAGTTTGTTCACCCTGAGTTGCAGAAAGATCTGGACATGCCTGCCTTGCAGCATTTATCTTTTTTCCTCCCTTGTCCTGAAACCCCTTTCCCCACCAGAGGCTTTCCTTCCTGAAAATCTGTCTCAAAAAGTGCACATACATATCCGTGCACATACACATCATATTTTAGCCCATTGTCCTGAATTCTTTTTATTTATAGAATACAAAACTGAGATTGGTAGGTATTTACTTACTTAATTCTGTATTCAATTAAGTTAAATTAGGTGTAAATTCATACATGGAAGAAACTTAGTCTCATTCTCCACCTATGATTGAAACCTGGGCCAGTGCTTGGCATATAATGAATTCTTAATTGTATGAGTGATTATGAAGAGATCAGGAGTCTCCAATAAGGTATGAGACAGTGAGTGAGAGTCAGGTGTTACCAGATCAGTTAGAGGGGCTGGTGCAGTGCTGCAAAGGGCAGATGCGATATCCACCATAGTATTGCATTTTCCTCCGTTGCAATCCCCAAAGGCTTATGAAGGGCTGCAACTGAAAGAATATTAATTAAAAATGTAAGCTCTCTATAGAAGATGAAGAGAACACAAAATTGGTGATACAGAGCTGTGGCTTAACTGTTGAAAAAGAGAAAGCAGTGTCTTCAGGGTTGACAGCAGCTGGCTCTGGCCATGACAGAAAAACATCACCCTGTGTGTACTCAGAGCCTCTCAGCAGGAGTTGTGACATTTCCAGGGGATCAGCACCTTAGCTTTCATTTAGCATCTGAAGGGAAAATCGCCTTCTCTTTGCCTCTTTGGAAGCAGGGCTGGAGGAAAATGGTGCCTGTCCAATGGCAACTGAGACTTGGTAGAACATACACCAGGGTTCTCTGAGAACAGTGAATTCCAGTTTTTAACTCCCAAATTAATGTAGTTTTGAAAAACAAATTATAATGTGCAGAGCCTTCAACTGAAGTACACCCAGTAGGAATGTGCGTGTGTGTGTTTAAAGGAAAAAGAGAAAAATACAACATCAAGAGATGATATGATGGAGCTGGGATTGTGGCTCAGTGGTAGAGCGCTTGCCTAGCATGGGGAGGCACTGGGTGTGATCCTCAGCACCACATAAAAATTAATAAATAAAATAAAGTCATAAAAACATTTATATTTTTAAAAATGAGAGAGATGATAAGGTCTTTTACCACTAATGAAGTAAAAGATACTACATTATGGAAAGCCTTAATATTTTTGCTATATGTGTATAAAAAATGATAAGAAGGTGCCGTGATTCACTTTGATCAAGAAAGAGTTTTTGGAGAAATGCCTAAGAATGTTCTAGGAATTGCTAGCATAAATAAAAACAAAACCAAAAGTTTGGATAATATTTAAGAGTATGACATGAAAAAAGTGAGACATAAATAATCAGCATTATATAAACATAGCATATAAAATATTTGTGAGGGAGGAGATTTAAATGTTCTTTTTGGTAATAGCATGATTTTGATTCTTGGCCCTCATGAGCTACTGTGTGTTTCCTAAGTTCTGAGGAAAATAACTTCTTCCAGGAAAAGTGAACAAATATTGTCTACTTCTCATGAAAAAAAAAGTTAATGTAAACAAAAATTATAGTATGCTACATGGGAATTGTAATTCATACTTAGTTCCTCCCCCTTCCTTTAAAGATTAGGAAACTGAGGCACAAATAAATTATTTTACCTGAAACCATAGAGATATTTGTTGGCAGAAACTTCTTACTATCTTAACTCTTTTAGTATATTCTTTATATCCAATATATTTTACTTTTCCATATTAAATATTTTATACTTGCTATGGAAAAATTAGAAAATGCTCAAAATTAGAAAACAAAGAAAAACATCACTAAGATTCTACTATTCAAAGACATTTACCAATATATTTTGATATATTTTTTCAGTGTTTCTCTCTAGGAATTGATTTTTTGATGAGTTTTTGTTTTATCTTTGCAGTGGTTTTGTTGACTCTAGTTTATTTTAATTAGTATTCTAATATAAGAATTACTTGTAACATCTAGCATTTCATCTAATGCACACATCAAGTTTATTTATCAATTGTTATACTGGTTATTTCCAAACTTTTTTATGTAGTTATGCTATCAAAAAATTATGTTTGGAAATTCGTATTTAAAGTATTTATTCCTTCTGTTCAATTCTCTGCCTTGCAATTTATATAATTTGGAATATGTCAGGTTAATTTGAAGAGGAACTTTGTAAATGATTAAGTTCAAGGATGAAGGTCAGCAGGGTGAGAAGTTACCGGAGGAGTTTAACCTATCACAAGCCAGTAATAAAAAGCTGTGCTTTAAGGTTAGGTACTTTTTTCAACGTGGACACTTTGACAAGTTGGTTGAGCACTCTCAACCTCAGGTACTTTGCCCACACAGGGAACATATTTGTACATCCTTCCCATTATGACTGTTGACAGACTAAAAGAGCAGTCCTGTATAGCACTGAGACAGGGCCTGGCAATCAGTGAGTGTTCGAGGAGCGTCTGTTATGTGTCTCAAAAGTTTTCATAACAACAAGAAGAACAAAAAAGGAATCAGGAATTACAGATCCACCTGGAGACAGGATCAAATGATGGTTTCCTCATTCCAGTATCCGAAGTGCTCGCAAGTTTTAAAGTCAAGAAGCGGACGGAGAGGGACCATGAGATATAGGTCACCTTGGAAATAATTTGGCAGAATCGTATTCTGAAACACCTTTTTCCTGTTGTTCCCTTTTCCCATTCAATTTCTTGTTCCCATACTATTCCATGAAACAAGTTAGTTCAGTGCAAATGACCTTGGGGAAGAGGACAAGGAAATAGAGCTTTTTTTTTTTTTTTCTGTAAAAAATCTTCTTCCAGCTCTAATTGGACCTTCATGGATTCAAAATGGAGAAAAATGTCATCAGCTCAAATTAGATTCTGTCCTAAGACTTGAAGACCTTTGCTTGGACTGGCTGAAGGGAGCTTTGCCACTGAAGAGCTGAGTAACTGGACCCACCACTTAAGCTAATTGAAAGTAACTAGATCTATTTTAAAATGTGGAAGAGGTGATTTTTCCCCCTATGTAATATATTATAAGTCTTTCTAAAAATAAGTATGCAGATTATTTTGATTCATCTTGCTATGAGACAGCTGGGCTGGGAATGGCTCATAATTTAATTGTACACAGTACTAATATTTATTTAGAAGGAAGGATCAAATTTAAGCCCCATTTTAATTCACTTTCCCCCACAAATTTTACTAGCAAGAAAAAAAGGAATAACTCATCAAATTCCCTCCATTATTATTATCATCATCATTATTTTTACTGTTTTTTATAGACAATTGCCAGAATTGAGTGTTTCATTAAATTAACACAATGTAAAATGCTGTATTAGTCTGCTCAGGCTGCTGTAACAAAATACAATTTGTTGGCTTGGTGGTTTATACAAATAGACAAATCTTTTACAGTTCTGAAATTCAGAAAGTCCAAAATCTAAGTGCTGGGCAATTAATCCCTGGCAAAGAACCTCTTCCTGCTATGCAGACTTCCACTTTCTCTCTATGACCTCACATGGCAGAGGAGAGCTCCAGTGTCTGTTCCTCTTATCAGGGCACCAATCCCATCTCAAGAGCCTTGGCTTCCTAACTTCCTCTAAACTGAGTTAGTGCCTTCTCTAAATACCATCACCTGGAGGCTTGAGGTTTCAACATATGAATTTTGGAAGGAACCCAATTTAGTCCACAGCAAATGCCAAAATATTTACATGTAGTTTTTTTTCAGTTTTTTTTTTTGTTTGTTTTTAAACCGAGTAAGCTACATTTTGTGACTCCAATATTAAATGCTCTAATAGCTTGGATCTGTGACTAGCTTTTGTTTATACTAAAAAAATTCTTGATAGAACACACTCTTCCGTTTTTATTAAAATATGAGCACTAATATAAAATTGGAACAATATGTCATATGATTTACTGTATTCTGGGTCAAGTGTTGAAAGAACTATTCAGACAACCTGCCAGGTTCTGTTAGGTTACACCCAAAGCTTCACGGTTTAAGACAAATGCAGGCTGAAAATTTGACTCACAGACATGTGCTCTGGCTCAAAACTATGCTACATGTATCTGGAAACACCCACCCACTCCCCCCCCCCCAAATACACATACACACCCACGTATACACACAGAGCCAAGAAACACAGAAATGTCTTCAAAGAATGAAAGCAAAAATCAGAAACAAATATCTTGTCTTACAAATTTCCTCCATCTCTTGGAGAAGCAACTTGGTATTTCCTTTGTGGTTTTCATTTCAAGGAATTTTTAAAATTCAGCAGTAAGTTGCTTTCTGTATTATCTCATAATTCAATTCCCTCTTAAAAATGGGTGTATTAATAGAGGTACTTGGGGCATCAGAAGTTTGTATGCAGGTATCAGAGAGGACTGGGAGAAAGCATATAAAATGGTCTGAGGAGAGAGAATCTAATACTGGTTGGCTTTCTCATGTTAGCCTTTAATCCCTCAGGTACCAACATTAATGTTAGGCCTTAGGATAAAAGAATTTTGGAAGAAACCTTAAAATGAACTTCACTTAAAATGGAAAATAAAGCAATATCAAATATTCATAGGGTGATGTGAATGTCTAAGTATTTACAAAACTTACCAAATGATAAAGCAATTGTTACAATTATTATTAAAATCCCCAACAACACTGTGTCTTGCACCTTGTGGATGCTGTTTAATTGTTCTTTTTTTTTTCTTTTTCCTAATCAGGATTGGAAAAAAAAAAGGTGGAAATAACAAAACTACCAGACACACTTTAAGAAAACCATTTCTTATAATTCATTTCCTCCAGTTGCGATATGTGTTGCTTTGGTTTCTATCTTCTTGTTGAGCAATAAGTACCATTTCTGTTATCTTCATGATCTTCTCATCTAGAAGGCAAGAAAATAATCAACTTGACATGGCTACTCAAATGTGAGCTAAGACAAAATACATAGTATTTGTGGAACAATCTTCTCTAGGAAATTCAGAACCATCAGACCTGCTCCCTACACAGTGCAAGGAAAACATTCATAGAGACCATCACCAGGGGATTCTGTCTCCAAGTTCAATGGGCCTGTTGCTCAAATTGACTTTACATGTGGAGTTGTTTTTGTCCCAAACTCTAAAATCCAATATCTGTGTTTTTGATAGTTCACACCTTTTACTCAAGACCCAAAATATTATTTTAACTCATTAAAAAACTTGAAGCTCAGCAAGGCCCCACATAAACTAGCTACTGCATTTCTGAGGTTCATTTGTCTACCTAAGAACTTGGCAACTATAACCGACACTCTGCTTTGGCCCGTGAATAACTAATACAAGTAGGGGAAATTCTTTTATATTTTATTCCACAGTAGGGTTATTTTGGTAGTGAAATTCTACCTTCCAACATAAGGATAGAAGAAACCTATTAGGACACATGTTTTACAAACTCTTTCAAACTATTTTTCTAACATTTAAGTTTTGGCAAATATCTTACTACTTTCAGCCCATTATATTTTTCTCTAACTTACAATGACAAATGAAATTTCATGAAAACTTTAATTTAAAAAGTTTTTAATATATATTTTCATTTCTCACACTAAGTGGAAACATGTCATTGAAGTTCATGAAAGAAAACACTGTTGATGTGTTGCTCTATCCCAGAAAATAATTGTGGCCAGGCTGTGATAATGATATTGCATAAATGTAAGGATATCCTATTAAATACTGTGAAGAACATAAACTGTTTTCAAGGTCTGATAAAGAATTGTTTAAGCTATTTCTAACTGTGTCCTTTATAATGGTTAGCATGCTGAGAAACTGATAATCCATAGTAACACAAAAATTTTTGCAGGCACATGCAGTGATGAGTTTATACTTGAAATTTGGCTGAATTCAATTGCCAAAGCTTTGGTTGAATCCTGATTAATGTTTATCTCAAGTAGAAATAGTTATCAAACTGGTAGATGGAGTTGAAAATGAATAATACTTAAAAACATCAGGATTACAGTGACCTCTGCTCCATGAAAATATGAGAATCTATTGAAGCAAAAGTTTCTCTGAAGTTCTGAGTCCAGTTTATGTATAATGGATGCTCTTTTATACCTGCTTATTAGAACAGTGGTGAAAACACTGCAGTTTTCTAGACCTTGTTCAGATATCTCATTCATAACATTACAAAAAAAGAGAAGAAAACAAACAAACAAACAAAACCCCCAAATCCTCATTCTATTCCAATGCATCTACCATAACAACTATATATCTAGCCATAAAACAAGAAATATATTTAAAAGAATTTAAATCATTCATGGTATATTCTCCAACTATAATGGAATTAAATTAGAAATAAACAATAAAGATAACAAGTGAACAACAAATAATTCTCTTTTTAATATAGATACAAAAATTAACAAAATTCTAGCAAATAAAATTCAATAAATAATATATAAAAGATAATATGTCATGATTAAGGTTTGTTTATCCCTGGAATGCAAGATTTGTTGAATATTTTAAAATTAATCAATGGAATTCACATATTAATAGTTTAAAAATAAAAAGTTATGCAGACAAAAAACAAGAAAAATCATATTAGAAAAAATGTTTAAATTCCTATATCCTTTTCTGATAAAAGTTTTTAGCAAACTAAAAGTAAAGTAGGGTTTCTCAACCTCAACATTATGGATATTGTGAGTCAGATAACTATTTGTTGTGGGAAGCTGTTCTGTGCATGTAGCATGTTTCACAGACACTTTGCCCCAGTTGTAACAGTTAAAGATGTGTCAAAACATTGACATGTTCCCTGGGGAACAAAATCACCTCCAGTTGAGGACAACTGAACTTGAGAGAATTCAATTGCCAAAGCTTTGGTTAAACCAACAAGGGTATCCACATCAGCAACAATAAACAACAAGATTAAAAAGGAAAACACTTGAAGCTAATATTCTAATGGTAAAAGGTTAAATGTGTTTTTCATTAGATCCAAGACAAGGGAAGTATGTCTATTTTAACGAATGTTATTCAACAGTGTAATGCAGACTCTAGCTTTATTCTAGTGGAATAAAGCAACAAGAACAACAATAAATAAATAAAAGGCATGAAGATTTTAAAAAGAAATAAAACTTCATTCTTATACAATATGATGATCATTTTCATAGAAAATCATATGCATCTTCAAAAAGCTACTAGTACTAGTTAGTCCTGTGACATTGCATGAGAGTCAATTAGATCAATACAACATATAGAGAATCTAGAAATAGAAGTATACATATTTTGGTCAGTTGATGATTGTTAAAGGTGAAAAGACAATTTCATGAAGAGAATTGTTGTAAATGATTCTGGAACAATTAGATATCTGTATTTAAAATAAAAGAATTTTTATTTACACTTAATATAAAAAAATTAACTCCAAATGTATCATAGAACATAAATGTAAAAACTAAAACTATAAAACTTCACATAGAATAAAGGAAAATATAGGGGAAATCTTGTGGTCTTAGATTCATCAGTTTTCTTTGACATTAGGCCAGAAATGTGATCCATAAAAGAAAAACACTGATAATTATTTCATTTACCACAATTAAGAACATCTGCCCTCCAAAAAGAGCGTAAGAAAATGAAAAGACAAACTACATTGGGAGAAAATATTTGCAAACCACTTACCTAATGAAGTACTTTCATTTAGAATATTTAGAATATATGAAGATCTGCCCCTTTATTAATTAGAAAAACAACAACCCATATTGTAAACATGGACAAAAGATTTAAATATGTATATATTGATTCTAGGATTGAGCCCAGGTGTGCTTAACCGCTGAGCCACACCCCAGCCTTTTTTATTTTTTATTTTGAGACGAGGTCTTGCTAATTTTCTTAGAGCCTTGCTAAGTTGCTGAGGCTGGTTTCGAACTTGCAATCCTCCTGCCTCAGGCTTTTGAGGTACTGGGGTTACAGGCATGCACCACTGTACCTAGCTAAAGAGATATTTTTATCAATGATATAATGATAACAAATAAGCACATGGAAAGAAAGTCAACATTAATTATTCAGAAATGCAAATTAAAATTTCAATGGGATAACCTAACATATCTATTAGAAAGACTGATCATACCAAGTGTTGGCGTACCCATAGAACTACAAAAATTCTCAGAAACTGCAGGGAAACACAAATTGTACATTGGCTTTAGGAAATAATTTGGGAGTTTCTGAAAAAGTTAAAATATCAAGACCCTAGTACCTATATAAGGAAATTAAACAATATATACAAATAAAAACTTGTATAAGGACGTTCATAATTGTCTAATTTGTACTGGCCAAATAAGTTTGTCCTAATGTTATTGTCCCAAATGTCCATCAACAGATGAATGGGTAAACAAATTGTGGTATATCCGTATAAGAAACATTACTAAGCAATAAGAACAAATGGACTACTGCTATGTTACAGATGGATCTCAAAATAATTAGATGAACTTGAAGAACACAGAAAAGATATATGCAGGTGATTTCATGCATATAAATTTTTAGAAAACATAAACAATCTGCAGTGATAGAAAGTAGATCAGTGGTTGCCTGAGAGCAGAGGGGGAGGAAGGAGAAAGGAGGGATGAAGATAGACATGAGGTGATGTGTTTTGTTTTGTGATGATATTATCACAAGTATGTGGATTTGTCAAAAACAATATTTTAAATATAGGCAGCTTTCTTTGTGCCAGTTCCGGCTCAATAGGCTATTAAAATATGTAGAGAGGCTGGGGCTGTAGCTCAGTGGTACAGTGCCTGCCTCACATGTGCGAGGCACTGGGTTTGATCCTCAGCACCACATATAAATAAGTAAAGATACTGTACATTAAAAAAAATCTAAAATATGAGATAAATGCCAAAAGCAATGGACACCTAGAAGAATCAAGAAATAAACTGAGGAATAAAAACGCTAGAAAACAGCAGCAAACACAAACTACCAGAAGAAAGAGTAATGCAAAACAATGCCTTTCTTTGCAGCATCTAACAGGTAGTAGTAACCTGCGTGGGACTGGTGAAAATGTCCTATTGAACTTGATGATACTAGGTTTCTTTCAGAGAAATACAGGTGCTAATTATATAAAGATTCACATAGAGAAGCATATTTGCAAATTTCTCATTGTTTTGTTTTTCCTAAGCTATTATCTCTTTAACCAATAGTCTCCCCCTGTGCTTTCAGTTCACAAGGCTTTTTTAATATTCCTCTACTTCCTACATGGAAAATTCAGCTCTTCAAGAATATGCATGGCATTTAATAGAAGAACATCAACAAAAAGTTCAAATCCGACCTTTCTCATTACCTTTGACAGAGCCACCATCCATCACCACCTGAGTTACCATGGTGGCCTCCTAACTGGTCTCTTTGCTTTGGCCCTTAATGCCTTTCAGTCTCTTTACACAGCAGCCAGAGCAACCCTATTGAAATGTCAGGTGGATCCTGTCACTCCTCTACTCAAAACCTCCTACTGAGTCAAAGCCAAAGCACTTACAAGACACTCCCTAACCTGTTCCTCATCATGAACCTGAGCTTACCTGAGATCTCTCTCCTTTCTTCTTCCATTCAAGCCACATCTCTTGCTATTTCTGGAACTCACAATCTTCATCTTCTAAGGGTGTCCTAAGCTTATTGAATAAACAAGGAGATTTATCAACTCCTAAGTTTGTGTGTGTATATATATTACACACACACACACACACACACACACATACATATATGTATATTTACATATTTTATATATTTTAATGTTCAAGGGCCAAGGTATTAAATAATTTAATATATCACTATATATACATTTTTACTATTTAAGTTTATTTTAAAAACAACTTTAAATTTATGAAGATAGTTTTCCATATCATACTTGTTGAATTATAACAATTTTCAATAAAAGAGAGCATTGAACATAATAATCTAAGAAGCAGGTATAAAAAACAGAGTGTTAAAATTTTTGACAAAGTTAATCAAAAATTGATAATGCACATAACGACTGTTAAACAAAAGTATGTTGTTGTTGTTGTTGTTGTTTTCCCCTATCTGGATGTTTGTGTGTAAGATGAACTTATCTGGAGAAGGTCATGTAAGAATTATTGAAAAATTAACTCAAAATTCTGTCAAATAACTTCTTTTTGTTGCTTTGACATATATTTGGCAATTTTAATAAATTACAAGGAAAGTTGTTAAATAGAGATTTTTGGAAAATTAATTTTCACGAACAAAGTGTTACTACATTTATTATACAAACTGTATACATGTGGAAACTTTTAAAGTGTTTTAAAAGTGCATTTATTTTTTCTAAGTATTAATTTCAAGTTCATTACTATTATGAAACAATTAAAATTAAAAGAAAAAAACTTACTGTCACCTGCATTTGCCAAAATAAATTCAAGTTAATTCAAGTACTGATTTTGTTGTTGTTGTTGTTGTTGCAAGTACTGAATTAATGAAGATTCTTAATTTTTTTTTTTTGGAGGGGGTCATACCAGGGATTGAACTCAGAGCACTGAGCCACATTCCCAGCCCTAAATTTGTATTTTATTTAGAGATGGTGTTAGAGTTGCTTAGCACCTCACTATTGCTGAGGCTGGCTTTGAACTTAAGATCCTCCTGCCTCAGCCTACCCAGCTACTCGGATTACAGGCATGCACCATTGCACCTGGTTCTTACTCAATTTTTAGAGAGTAAAACACTTTTTTAATTTTTTTTCCTGAGGTGATAGGGATTCAAGTTCAGGTCTTGCACGTACTAGGCCAGTGCTCTACCATTGAGCTATATCCCCAGGCCCTAAAACACTATTTTCAAAGCATAGATCTTGCTTTGCACAAAGGGTTATTGGACAATGTTAGAGTCATAGAATAAGTCTTTAAAAGTAGTTCAGATTCAGGGCTGGGGTTGTGGCTCAGCAGAAGAGTGCTCGCCTAGTATATGTGAGGTGCTGGGTTCAATCCTCAGCACCACATAAAAATAAATAAATATAATAAAGGTATATAACTAATATACCTTTATTATATTTAATAAAGGTATATTAGTTATATATATATAACTAATTATATATATAACTATAACTAATTTTTTTTTAAAAAATTGTTCAGATTCAAATTTTCTTAATGAGAAATCATTATATAAACTATTATAGCAAATCAGCCAGCTAATTAGATTTATCAGAGCCACATAGATACTATTTAGATAGTTGTCTATGTGAAGAAATTTGATCTTTAAAATAACTTTCAATACTCTGCTACTCTTTTCTCCCCAAAGAGTAGGAAATAATTGTTCTACTGATACCACTGTTTCAAATGTGTACATTTAACTTGGAGTTTGATGGATAGACAGAGATTCTAAAAATATCATCCAAAATAGAGATTAAAAAATCCAAAAAGAAAATAATTATATTCGTAAAAATAATTCTAGCTACCAGTGAACATTATATCAAAGTAGACTGCCTTATATGGATTATCTTCTCTAATCTTAAAAGTCCTTAGTTACAGAGGTTAAGTGTAAATTTTATCAGGTCAAGTAACTTTCACGGGGTCACAGTGGTGGCTAGTTTTGGAGCCAAGCTTCTAACCTGATACTCCCTTTTCAAGTTTTTACATGTACCTTCTCCAGATAAGTTCATCTTACAGACAAACATCCAGATAGGGAAAAAAAAAACATAATTTTGTTTAATGGTCTGATCAAGTAGAGTGTAGATATTTAACAGAGTAAGATATTTAGATTTACAAATAGAAAGCAAGAAGGGAACAAATATTTTAAACCCCTTGCCATGTGCCTGACAGGATGTTTAGTATTTAAGAAGCATCTCATTATTTATATCTATATGCATATTTGGTAAAGCCTGCATGAGAATATAAGTTCTGAGATTTCTTTGTATATAGGCAACAGACAAGGAAAAATAAATAAATAAAAATGATTAAAGATTTAGGAAGTAATGCTTCTAATAAGAAAACATGAAGTCTTTTTTGTTTGGAGAAGAAAGGACAAAATATTAGTTTAATGTTTAAGGAGAAACTGACTAATAGAGTATCTAGATATGTAAAAAGGCACTCTATATAAATGTATGTGAATAGGTTGCTTCCTCAGGCCAATATAAACAGAAACAAAGCTGATTGTTAGGGGCAGAGTGAATGAGGCCATAACATTTAGGAGGAGACTTTAAGAAGCATTAAATAGGATGCTCATATGATATTGAAAAACCATAAAGAAGGACTAGAGGCAGAGATAAAGATGGAAGTATACAGGTTATTTTACATTTTATTGATCCCCATTCCATTCTGCCCCAGTGTTTTCCTTAGAAAAATAAATATAAATATATAAACACATGAGCACATGAATTTAACCCTGCTTTCCAATCTGCAAGTTATATGGAAGGGTCTCTATTTTTAAAGAGGAATCTGAAACTCAAAAGATTTAAGAAATCTTCCCAATTTCACACAGTAATTAAGTGGAAGTCAAGGGAGGCAGTTTGTAGAGAAAAAAAATTAAAGCACAAAACTTAAAAGAACTAGGTTCTGAAGTGGAGTTGGTCACTTGCCATCAATTAGCTGGGAGAAAATAACTTCCTAATATTTTATTTGTAAAATAAAAATATACACAAAGACTAGCAGGAAAACTAAATGGGCTAGTGTCTGAGAAAGTACTTTGAATATGAATACAAATACTTTGAAAAAAAATCATGAAAGAATGAATGTCCTTCTTGTATGCTTAAAGGTTAAATTTAAAGACTCCTAATGCTCATTTTTTAACAAGTAAGGTTTAGATCTAAATGCTTAGAAACCTTTTCTTCCCGGTATGTTTTTATTTGAATACTTCTCCTCCTCAAGTCATTAGTGCTATTTGACATGTCTTAAAATAGATCATGCTTCGAAACAATATTGAGAGATTTTAGCTATCTTGTAAGAAGAGAGGTAGTAGCTGTCACATACTTCTTTGAGTTTTCATCAGTCTTTTCACAGAGTATTAAAAAGATGGTCATTATGATATTGGAGGATCTGCTTGCCTTTGTCGTAATTAGAGCAAACTGAGAATAAACATGAGCAATCAAAACTACTTATGATTTCAGAGCTGAAAAGGATGGATATAAGGGCAAACAGGCTTAATTAATTTGTACCTCCTTATATGTCACTCATATATCCTATTGGGATTGGAATTATTCTCACACTTCCCATTATTGAAAAACTCTAAAAATGTTCAACCCACATGCAGACCCAATAATTAGATTGCCAGTTGCTGAGAAAAAAATGTTTAAGTCATAAATAGCAACAGAATCCACTGATCACAAGTAAAGTGGAGGGAAACATTACTGAGTAATCTAAATCAAACAAGATAATCAAACTTAGCGATGCTGTTTCCTGCTTCTCTGGTATAAATAACAAAACTGCCCCCACTAGTTTCTCCACAACCTGAATGTCCCAAGGCCACATACCTCATCTTTCCTTCCACTTTCCTTAGGGAGAATTTTGGGTAAGAAAAGATGGAAAATTGATATAACTCCTTTGCTAAAATGACTTTAGCTTCCTCTGCGTTTGTGTTTATGACATCTTATTATAAGATGAGCTAACATCTATTATTGATGCACTAGTTAAAGCCATACTTGCAGTTTCCATTAGCTTATTCCCTAAATTCTCTAGAGTTGGCTGTCTGGTTTTAATCAAAACCAAATGGTAGTCCAAATTCCCAGCCTGGAGCAGCTAGGAGGAAGTCATTCAGTGGAGGCACAAGAAAGCAGAAAAGATAAACAGATGATAGTTCACAAAATTTGTGTCCGACAAAGGATGCAGATACTGTGCGCCTCTTTAGAGCTGTGATTCAGGGACTGTGTCATGTTAGATGGAAGCAGTTGCAAGTGTTTAATGTCAGCAAGACTCTAATATGATCAAGATGGAGTCTGTCTTCTGCTTTTCCAGCCCTGGGTTTGTGTAACTGGAGGATTCAGACTGGAGGTAATGCTCCATGTGCTGTGACACAAACTACTTCATTCTGTGAAGAATTCTTGGGATCAGAGAGGTCCTGAAGAAAACATTTCCATTTACTGGCTTCTTGGGATTCAACTTACAGATTTTCTCAGGTACAAAATGTAAGGCTGCAGCATTTTGAATTTTAAGTAATATTTTTAAAAGCGTGTGTGTGTGGGGAGGTGTGGGGGTAAAATTCAGAAGAATGACTATTCAAAGCTCTCAATTCATCTTGCTCTCTTAAAAGATCTTTAGAAATGAGCCCTGGCAAAGGTCTTTTGATGAAGCTGTGTCTATACATTTAACATAGTGGAGAGACTGTCGATGGGGGTATTCTTTTGTTTCTCTCTCTCTTTTTTTTTTTTTTTTTTTGCTTTTCCTTTTTCTCCCAAGTGTGGGATAGAAAGAGCTTTAGGACCTTATGACTCTCTAGATAATCACCTAAAGAGCTTTGACAAACTCACTTCACTTCTGTGAAAACTCAGAACTCCTAAAAGCCCAGGCGCCCTGCCCTCTCTCCACCCCTCCCCTCTGCTTCGTGCAGCCTCTCTCACATGCACACTTCTCAGAGGCAGGAAATACTTTCCAGGCAATCTGGGCCTGGTGGTGGAGGCCCCTTTCGCAAAACATCAGTCTGAATTTAGTAGACAGAAGTCACTAGGAACGCCTTGACAGGATCCGGCTTCAGCAGAGGCTCCCTCCAGCTGCGGAGGGTGTTTTTGTTAGAATCACACTCTGTGTAAAACTGCCTAGAATAGAGCCAGGATCTCAACCACGAAATGTGGACTTATATTTTGGAGAAGCTAACGGGACCGACTGCTCTCCTAGCCCGAGTCTGGACCGTGTCATGCCCTGGCTTTGCGTCTCCTCCTGTCTAGGTAAGAAGCTCAGATTGTCTATGCTTAGAGGTAATCTTTGAAGAAGCAAGAGGGAGAGAAATGTTAGCATCTTGCGCAGAGTTGGTGATTTCCTAGGTTTCAGAGCTAAGCCCTGGTTCCAGAAGTGGAAAATGGTTAGTAAGTAGAAAACTGTAAGTCAAGTCGTTTTTGAGCCAAATGTCATTTCTAAAATAGACTCCATACAGATTTTCCTCTTTTCCTCTCTAAAGTCACACTTTGTTTCCATTCCTTCTTATTCCTATTTATTAATAGAGCTATAAGGACTGTTTTTCTACCACATGGCAGAATATGAAACAAATCCCATCTCTTCGCACATTAAGGGTGAGGTGTAAATGAATTGTCCCTTCTTTTGTCAAAGGAAAGGGTAGATAGCACTAGAGTGACTTTTTTCTTAATCATGAGCGCCCAAATAATTTTTGTGTGTGTGTCACAATTAACACTGTGAAGGCTGGATTCTTCACTATTTCCCCAAGCCAGTTTCAGCCACAAGCTGCTATGGTACATTCTAAAGATTTCATGTTTTTAAAGTGGTCAACTTGAAATTTCAGATACTACGTCTTTCCTAACTGTATTTAACGTGAGTTTGGGAAATGTAAACATCAGAAGTGGATTTAATTCATATTAAATTTCCTTCATTCAATCCTTAGATCATATTTTGTGTGACTGTTTTGAATAACTGAAGTAAATCTCAATGACAATGACACTCCTATTTCAAAGTAGCCAAAATCAGAAAAATCACACAAAAACTGATCATATGTCCATACATAGTATAATCTAAAGTTACATTTCCACTAGAATAAAATATGTCTTCTGTTATGCCTTCTAATCTCTAATATGTCTTCACATTTAAATGTGTGTTCTATGAGTAAAGAAATTTAGTAAGGATTAAAGTAGCATGGGCTTATAATAAATAACATACTTTATATTCCTGAATACTCAGAATAAAAATGATTATCTTGTGGAAATAATATAAAATGATATATAAAGGAATACTATTCACATGAATGTCCAAATGTATAAGATCCATGAGAAAACATAGTAAAGGAGGGAAGTTTTGACAGTTGGATCAGAAATTAAGAATACACTGATGACTTTCAGTTGTTCACTAACAATTCAAGTTATGATAAAGTTAAAATATGAGAAACAGCATTCATTTTTTAAATGTTAAAAATGAAATTCTGTAGACTGGGGGTGTGGCTCAGTGGTAGAGTACTTTCCTACCATGTATGAGGTCCGGGTTCCATCCCCAGCTCCATGAAAAGAAAATGAGGAAAGCAAGGAAGAAAAGAAGGAGCGAGGGAGGGAAAGAGCAATAAAGAGGGAGAGGAGGAGGGAAGGAGGTAAGGAAGGAAGGGAAAAAGGGAGGAAGGAAGGGAGGAAGGGAAGAAATTCTGACTTATTTATAGTATGACAATAAAATTCTTAAATAAAACATAGAGAAGGAAAGAGCATAAGAGTTCACAACTTCTCAATATTCTCTTGAATTTGTCAATGAGGAAGCTGACGAATGGCATTCAGAGGTGACCTGTCCAAGGTCATACTGCTGGCTCAAAGAAGTGATGACAGTACTACCACAGTGCCTTGATTTGTCATTTAGATATCTTCATTCCGCAATGTCTTTCTCTCAAATAATAAATATGCATGACGAAGTATGAGCGTGTCTACTGGAAGTTTATTTTGCAGAAAGAAAACTAGAGTTTATAATGAAGAAACACAAGGATTTAAAGCTATACCAATGTGACTAATGAAGAAAAAACATGATTTTTTAAAAACAATCAAATTAACTAAACCATATGGTTTATTCAAATGCAAATGTTTCCTTAAAAAGATTTATTGGCTTCAAAAAACTCTTTAGAGGAGTAAATTGTTTTATGACTATTTATGTTTCATGCTCATTCAAGAAAATTATTCATATGCTAATGATTATATTAATTTAAAACTAGCATTTTTTAAAAAAAAACAGGTCTAGAAAAGAGTTTGTCTACTTCACATCCTTGTATCCAAATGATATCATAAAAAACAACTATCCCAACCAGTGACTTTCAGAAGGAACTTTACAATTCCTCCTTTGGAATTGGTTTAAGAATTTCATATACTCAGCTTTTTTTTAATCTAACCTAAATTTCTATTGCTTCAGCCTATTTTTAGTTCTATGTGCTTTTTCTTCAATGGAAATGTAAAAAGCTCAAATGGACTATGAAAACATAAATGTACATTTCTAGACCAACTAATCCCGGTTTATTTCACCTTCATTTCTACAGATTGTTTCCAATCCTTTGGTTCATATATCTACACTAAGCCTTCTACAAAGTCCTTCAGTTACAGAATACAGACTTTTTTTTACAGTATATAAATGAATGTCTCACCAGTGCAGTGTAAAATGGGAGAGTTGGCTGGGTCATCTGTATCATATAACATATCTGACAATATACACTGTTGTGTAGGACTGAAGCACTGTACTTTCCAAGCAAGAGCCTGTTTCATAAAATTTCTAACAGATGACCTTTCTTTGGAGAGAATGTGTGTTATGATACTGGGGTAGTATTTCTTGGTTTGGTTTGGTTTGGTTCATTTTCTTGAACCAGATTGACTTTCCTAATATTAATACCACCTAAAAGATGCACTATTCAACACCTCCAGAGTCACCACACTCTGTGTTTATGAAATGAGGAGTAAATGCAGTCAGCATTTACTATAATTGACAGCACATTACTAGTAAAGGAGCTCATCATTTCTTTTTTTTTTCTTAAGAAGATTATAATTTAATAAAAGGAATTTGTCTACATTTTGCCAAACCTATCCTTACCTTACACCTTGCTACAAATTCTTAAGGAATAGTTTAATCTTATTTATAGAGTATTAGGTCCCATGGCCTTAAGTCTAAATGGGCAATTAAAATTTATGTATTTTTATTTGTTTCTTCTTGCAAAATGAATGAACTGTGACTGCATTGTCTTACAATGAGATCAACTCTTTAGAAACGATCATGGAATAACACAGGGTCAAATGGAATATGACCCAGACCTGGGGCAGGAATTTTATTTTCAAAATAGAGAAATGTCAGTAATTGTACAGGAGAATAGGTCTAATAAAATTCAGCACAATTTAAGTCAAACAGGTTTATGGAGAAGCACTACTCTTGATTGGCTTTAGTGTGATATAGAATTTATTTCTGTGGTTATGTGTTAATATTTGCTAGCTTAGAATTTTGAGAAATATATGGCCTTCATTTTTTAAAAACTTTTAAAAAATTTTTTAGTTGTAGATGGACAATACCTTTATTTATTTATCTTTATGTGGTGCTGAGGCTCAAACCCAGTACCTCACAAATGCCAGGCAATCACTCTACCATTGAGCCACAGCCCTAGCCCTGGCCTTCATTTTTAAAGAAGTTAAATAATAAAAATATGAGGTATAACCTTTGAAACTGAGTTTAAGGAGAAATTGTTCATTTTCACCAAAGGATTATAGAGTATATGTAAGTGGACTTGAGAGGATTAAACAGGAACTCAGATGCAAAAAATCTGAAAGGCAACAATTCACTTAGTGCATATGAATTTGCTCATTGAGAGATGACAGGAAGAGACTATTGTAGCTGTTTGTATGTGTGAAGATTGCTTTTGTATTGGACTGCAGTAATACAATATTTTAGTAATACAGTTCAAACAATTCAAAGAAAAATCAGTCCTACTAAAGGAAATTAGAAAGATCAAAGAGCAAGTTTAGAGATTTAATTAGGGCTTCTTTTTTTTCCCCCAGCAGTTAGCAAAATATCTAGCATGTTAGGAATTGTCAATACCACTTGTCAACAAATGCTTGTAGAATGAATGGGAGGAAAAGAGAGAGGAAGGCAAAAGATAATCAGGATTGAAAAGTGTTAATCTGTGAGAGTTTTTCCAGATATCCTATTAATGATAGAATAATAATTGTTAAAGGGGAAGAAAAATAAGTGGTTGGCAAAAGTCATCAAAGGCTGAGGCCAGAGGTTAGCATCACTCTTGTAAGATGAAATTTCAAGTTAATTAAGAACCAGGAGCATGAGCTTCCAGAAATAGCTTTTTGAAATGAAAAGTTACATGAGAGCAGAGAGAACAGAGCACTAGTGATTTTTCCACAATTTAAATAGAGTGGTTCACCAGAAAAGTCCTGGGCAGGCTCAGAGTGCTGGCTTTGACTCTATGCCATTTGAGTCCTTGAATCATTGCATTTACTTTTTGGTCTGATCACACCTATATACTGAAATAAAGGCAAGAGTTAAATTTAGCTCATACTCAGCCATGAATTCTGCACCCAAGATCAGTCAAAAGTTGATGGAGTCCTTCTCATCATCTCCATCATCATCATTATCATCATCTCCACCATCAACACCATCACCACCACCACCACCAGCAGCAGCAGCAGCCACCCAGAGTGGCACTGAACCTCCATGAGTACTTGCAGTGTGCCTTAAACTAAGTGCTCTGTGAGTGTTATTATCTCATTATGATTATGTTAGTTCATTGTTATTATTTCCCCTCAACAACTTGTCAATATTTCCATTATAGATGTGATTAAAACGAAGTCACATAGAATTTAGGCAAATAAGGAAGCCTAAAAAAAAGGATTCTTTAATAATATCTTGCCTTTACAAAATAAGGAGATAATAATCCCTGCCCAGCGAAAGTTATTTGATATTAAGCTGTTTACTTAGTCCTGCAAACATTTCTTCTTATTTATGAGTATTTTGTATTACTACTAAAGGAGATAGTAGAAGTAACACACCAAACATAGTACCTGATCCATTACACATGCTTAATAAATGGAAATTTTTTCTGCTTTTACTATTACCATTATCATGAAAAGTTTCTGATTCCCTTAATATTGCTTAAGAACCAGAAGCATGAGCTTCTACAAATCGTTTTAAATGAAAAGTTGCATAATTCCAGGGCTGGGGATGTGGCTCAGTGGTAGAGTGCTTGCCTCGCATGTGTGAGGCACTGTGTTAGATTCTCAGCACCACATACAAATAAATGAATAAAATAAAGGTCCATCCGCAATCATAAAAAAAAAATTTAAAAAAAGAAGAAAAGTTACATGAGTTCATATAGAAAGCAAGCAGTGATAAAATCAAGTATATAGGTAGAAAATAAAATGAAGTAAAATTATGGATATTAAGCATAAGTAAGATGAAAGCTGTATCAGAGGCATCGATCCCTAAAAGGATACTGAACTAATGGAACTGGTTAAGACTCCAACAATTTTTTCTTCTTGACTTCAGTAAAAACTGAGCTTATGTAACGACTAAAACCTCAGTCCCCTGTTGTCACCTTGCTATTTGAGCACCTGTGTTCATGTAGCTGTTATCTCTATTTACACTTAGTGATTACTAGGTCTACTATTGGAGTGTTCTTAGAAATGATAGCAAAGCTAAAAATAAAGTGACCACTTAGGCAAAGCCACAACTCACTATGGTGATGATAACCCACATCCCTTATTGCACAGAAATATCTTTTTATAATGAGGGGAAACCACATTTCAATCATATTACTTTGCCATCCAAAAAAGGGGTGGGGGAGGCACCAGACTTTTAGCACCAAATTTAACTCTAAGCTATTTCTTGTTGTATGAAAAATTCCAACTGAAAAAAGTTACAGAAAAGGCAATACTTTTCCTTGGTGATAAGGGATTCTATAGAGAAGAGATACTGCAAAGTGATGATTCATTAATTAGTTGCTTTGCATAACTCATCTAAGGCACAGTGTGGTACTAAATGCCACAGGTGCTCTGAACTTAAAGGGTGGAACACTTTTGAAAAGGCTTTATGCTTTTGAAAGATAAAAAATGGAGACCCCTCCCCCCAAAAAAAAAACCCCACAGGTATCGGGAAATTGCTGCATCTGTGAGAAAATATTATCTCTCATGATTGTTTTAAATCAAGGACCTCCTGTAAACCACATATCCCCAGAAAGGTCTTAGTGATAGCAGAAAAAAATACCATGAATGTTCCAAGATTTCCTCAGATTTCTCATGGGTGGCTTAAGAAAACCTTAAGAGAATCTCCATGACTGACTGCCCTGAGCTATAAAGTGGGTGGTAAGTCAAGCCCTGCCAGGATTTGGACTCCTCCCTGAAAGAAAATTAGATACTGCTCAGGAACCTGGCGGTAAAAATAGGGAACCACCGAAATAATAGCTTTCAATTTTGCAACACCCTGTTCTTGTCTGATGAGCGGACTTCTAGTAGAGGGCAAGGGTTAATTTTCAAATTTGCCTGATTCCTGGAGTGACTCTATTCTGAGAGCAAAGAATGAGAAAAAAATTTTCCATAAAAGCTCTGAGATATAAATTAAAAAAAATAGATTAACATTAAAAGAATATTTTTAATTTCTTTGCCTACTTTCTTCATTTTTCTTCTGAAAACCAAGAGTGTTGGGAACTTGGATGGGCCTCTCAGAAAAAGTGATATCTTCCTTATTCTACTTGGCTCATTTTACATGGTTTATATTGTAATCTGTTAACATTTATGTGACTTCCAGACAGCTTAAAGACAAGGAATCTATTTCATATGAAGTATTTCAATCTCCATTGAGCAGTTTACTAATAAAAAATTCAACAGGAGTTTTATGTTTTCCATTGAGAACTAATGAAGTATAATGAGTAAATTCCAGCATTAGACAAAGAATATAAAAGTACATGGAGAATGATTTAGTGAGGGATTAAGGGACAGATTGCTGCTAAAGAGAGAACATCTGCATAGACTCTTAGGAGATAAATTCTTGCATTGTATTATTAAAACTTTTCCCCACAACTTAATTCTATCTTCCTCTAATGTGGATTACAGAATGTAAATATTTCAAAGAAAGAGCACTAGTTGGTTGTCTTGACTAAACTTATAGAAATGCTTTTTAAAAATGTTTAACATTTTTGGTTTTTGCTCATAAAGGAAATTATAAAAAATTCTTATCTTCACGGAGCCTTCTGGCTGCACATGAGCATCTCGATACTTTAGTTGTCAGTGAAAAGCATTTCTCTTCATTTTGTTGTTGAGTTGGGTGGCAGTGGGAAAGTGTCCCAATGTGCGCAATCTAGTTTGCTGGATAATTGATTTTTTTGACAGTTTCATCGAGAAAAAAGGAACATCATTTGGGCCTGCACAACTGATGTGTGATGAGGGGTCACTTTGACATTAGTTCACCACACATTTGAAGAACTGTATTAAGCTAAACTCATGTCTGTTCTAGATTGTTGATTGTCTATCCCAGTTGTCTAATTCACTCCAATAAATGTTCATGGTCATATAGTATGTACAAAACTGACATCCTGAGAGTAGCTAAGACACATCAAAATTTAAAACTTCAAGAAGATATTCATATTCCCAGTGTCTCCATCCCACCAACATGACGCAGACCATGTAGTAACAAAGCTTTGAGGTGTTATCCTTTTGGTTCAGATGCATTCTTTTCTTGCAAAAGTACATTTTAGGAAGTGTAATCTACATTTAAGTGAAAGGCAATTATTCTCCTTGTATCTTCTCTGCTTTTTCACAGGGACTGAGTACATGTTCTGTGATCACTAGTGTGTGTGTGTGTGTGTGTGTGTGTGTGTGTGTGTGTGTTTGCGCATGCGCTTTAAGCAACAGTAGAATCAGAATCAGAATATAACCTAGAAATTGAACATGAGATGGGTAAACATGAACAAAATCTCTAAGTGAAACCAGAATAAACTCTAACTTTCCAAGGAAAAAAGTAAGAAAAGGAAGGTAACAATACTGTTATATCTTCCTTTTCCCATCTATTAAATATGGAAGACTGTGTGATGGTATCTAAAAATAGCCTAGGAATTAATCACATTTTCATTTTTGTATTTGTATATGTATATATATAGAGAGAGATATACACACAAGTATACATATAAATATATGTATATACAGTCAGAAATCAATCATGTGTTCATTTAAACTTCTATATTATGTGTGTTGTATATATGTTTATATGTGCATATTATGTGCATGCACATGTACAGGTATATACATATATACATACATATTATATGTGTACATTTATGTAAATGTGTGTATATTTTTCTGTGTATACATACACATATATAGTATATATATGTATATATGTGAAATCCCAAAGGAAAAATCAAGGCACCCACTTTTGAGAAGATGAATTTAAAAGTTGCCATTTTCCCAAGTACTACAAGTGAGGTATCCAAGAAAAGTTTAGGAATGCTGCAATGGAGAATTCCTCTTTTCCTATTTATTTGCTGATTGAATGCTATTTACATATTATTTTATGAATGTTATACTTCTATTCAGATAACATTTCAGAAAGTCCAGGACTAAGATAATTACCAAGAATAACTGTCTTGAATTTGAGGAATTCCCAGGAGGGTTGTGGAAGGAAAGGAATCCCTAAAAGAAGTCACCTCAGAACTTCATGCAGCACTGTATTGACTTTGGTGGCCCAAGATAAAGATCTAAAATGGTACTTTAAGTTGCTTAAGATGTGGGGTTGCAATTTGTGTAATCAGGAGGGAGTACTATAGGGAGTGGGGAAGGGGCAAAAGAGAAAGTTTGGACACTTCAGATATATTGTAGAGAATCTGCAGTAGTATTTCAGATTTTAAAAAATCAGAATGTAGATTATTTTTAGCTATTTCTTCTGACATTTACCTCCATATTTCTAAATAATGTGATGGTAATGTAATAGTTTTTCCACTTTAGATATTATCTCTTAACTTCCTACTATAGAAGATGAGGGTTTAGCTCTCTACACCTATTCCTCTCATCATTCTTAACCCTACCTCTCACAGACCCGAGACTCAAAAATAGTTGTTTCATAATTTTCAGTTAAATTAGTATTTACTATTTTTTTATTTTGACTACATAAAAAAATTCACAGCTTAGCCAGGTAGTGGCATATGATTGCATCACTCTTCTTTTTTTTTCTTTACTTTGTTTTTTTTTTATACACAATAGTACTATTTATTTGACATATTTATGCAAACATGAGTATGTCTTATTCTAATTAGGATTCTAGTTTTGTGCATGTATGTGATGTGAAGATTCACTGTGGAGTATTCCTATAAGTACATAGGAAAGTCATGTTAGAGTCACTCCACTGTCTTTCCTATTCCTGTTCCCCCGCTCTTCTAATAAAACTGGTCCTCCTAGAGTTAATAATTGATTCTTGTAGTTTCCTGTGTAACTATTATAAATTCTTCCATCCAAATTGTCTGGCTAGACTATAAAGTTCTTCTCAGTGTAGCTATCACATATAGCTGACATATTCATCTTTCTCTTTCTTTCTTTCCTTCTTTCTTTATCTAAGTGATATCTTTTATAGAGAACTATCCAGTAGCTTTTGAGAATAAATGGGTTTTTTAAAGTGATTTTTCACATAATATTAAGGTAGGAACAAATTCCCATCCGAGTTGTTAAGGCATATTTGCTTGTCATCTTATTTCCGCTGTTACTTCTAAAAAATGCAATAGCATTATCATTCCCAAGTCCTAAAATATAATTTCTCATTCTCTGCCTGATAGCATTAGGGATCATTAACTTGCCTCCTACATTCTGAACTTTCACCAGGATGGTTCCATTACTACTTCATATTCCATTTGTTTTCTTCGGTCTGAAGACTTGGATCATTAATTTTATGGGATATTTTCTGAAATTTTTTTTTGAAAAATTTCTCTCACTTTTCTCTGAAATGCTACTGAGAAATGTGGCTCCCCTCCAAGGTGACTAATGGACTAAGAAAGAGAAGGAGGGCAAGAAATTGATGACTGCCTACATTCAACTTTTCATAGCATTTGTACACCTATTATGGCCATTGTTAGAACATTTTATTTTTGTTTACATAGTTTCTCACACAATATTGTAAGCTCCAATATGAAAGATAGACTAGATAGATTGTTTAGGTTTATATTTCTGATGTTTAGCAGAGCATCTTCCACATAGTAGGCACTAAGTAAACATGAGTTTAATAGAGATTAGGATATGACTATGGTCACTTCTGTATTACTACACTCTTGATTTCAGCTGCTGGGGCTTTACTTTGGGACTTGTTCTCACAGGATATAGAATCATCAAGCATAGTTATTATCAGCTGTCCTTTTAATCAGCAAGCCGAATTATAAGGTGAATATTTATTTCTGAAGCAAGTGCAAAGTAGAACATGATCATTAAATAGCACGTGTTGGTCAATGACTCTCGATCTAGAAGGTCTTCGATTATCATTGTTAGATACAATAACATTAAATTTTGTTTGATTTTAGAATATATACTGTATGCCATGGAATGCTTATGTTGAGGAGTGGTGTTACAAAATTAAACCAAAGAAAACTTTGTAACTGCTTTGTGTCCAAATATCCCATGCACTAACGTCACAGAAAGCAACTTTGGACATTTCACAGACATTTTTCAGAATCATTGCACAACTAGAAGTGCATACAGACTGTTGTAATATTAATACAGTGGTGTTTGAGCACATGTGTTTCAGAAGTGAAAAATCCTCATGGAAATTCACTTCAAAAAATCAACACCCTGGAATGACCTACACGTTTCCAGATCCTCCATCCAAATCCTCAGCAGCTGAGCTCATTTTGAATGAAAATGCACAAAAAGGATTAGAAAAGAAATGTAATATAAATGTGCAAAATAAGGAGTCAGTAATTTGAAATACAATTTTAAATAAGGCAGCCCAATGGGGAAGTCCATAAGGAAAGTCATGTTTTTTACTGACTTCTCTCTCTTACAGGACAGATTTTAGTTAATTCAGATATTTAGAAAATGACACCAGTATGCTCAGATGCAATTGCAAATAATCTCACTTTTCTATGTACTTGTACTTTTTTCAGGCTTTAAACCACAGAAGTAGATTTAAATGAACTTTAAAATCGACATTTAAATAGGAAATCTGAACAGGAGAAGTTGTAGAGATGAAACAATCACAAGATAAGGAAATATAAAGATGACAAACATAATCATATTTATGAAAAATTTTTGCCTTAAAATTAAAATTTAATTTAAAATTCCCGTTCTTTGGACGGGAATTGTCCAAAGAACCTAAGTTGGAAATGAGATCAGGATTAAAACTGTGTTGAATCTATCTAAGTTACAATCTCTATCTCTGTAGTTAGAGTCTTTTAGAACTTGTTATTATATCTTACTTTGATGTGATAGAAATACCACTTATCAAACTTGAGTGGATTATGTTAGCAATTATTTTAAGATTTTTTAATGGCAAAATTGTTGTGATTTCTTTTCTCCATGGAAAATTATATTTCTCGTTTGTCAAAGAACCACACATGGAAGGGAATGCCTTTAGTTAAACATCTGGGAACTTCTTTTCTATAATACCTGAGATAGTCAGCAAATAGTAATGTTTGTTTTTGGTGATTTCATATGCCAGGAGAGAAAGCAACTGGCAGAGGGAATTGGGGGAGGGTGGACGGTGGGTTTGGGAATAGAGAGAAGCAAAAGCTGCCCATTATGCTTTTAAACTATAAGCATAATGGAAGAAAACAAACAACTTTTATTATTATTTTTAAAGGAGAGAGACTGGAAATGTCACTGGAAAGGTCATTTCATTTTATTTCATTACAATACTGCTGCTGCTGCTGCTGCTGCTGCTGCTGCTGCTATTTCAATAACTGGTCCAAATCGAGATCAGAGAATCAACACACATGCTGAATTTATACTTTGTTTTGAGAGGCCATTTATTGAACCAAATTTTAAGTCAATATGTTTGTATTTAAACAAGTTTTAATAAAGGTGTGAGACTGTATAAAGGCTAAAGTAATCCAGACTTGAGTAATGATAGGCACATAAATTAAATTCAAATCTTAGTGTTCTCCTGATTTGAAGATCCATTTCTCGGGTGATTAGTTATACCATTCCTCCAGTGATTCAGCAGACATTTGAGCTCTGGGTTATGCACCTAACCATGTAAGGCCCAGTCTCTCTGCTGGAAGAGACCATCTCCTCCATTCTCTGAGCAGAGGCTAGTTCTTGATTTATTTCAATCTCTAAAGCTTGTTCCTGGAGAACCTATTGTACTCTCTCCAGCTCCATCTGGATCCTATCCTTACTAAGTTTCTCTCTCCTTAGACACCTGAGGAAGAGACAGATGGGAGTCTTCTGCTCCCCAAATCCTCATTCTTGGTCAAGTAAACTTAGCACCCATTTCATGAAACACTTCAGCCTCCTGTGTGTGATCTTTGTTCCTTCCCTGTTTGTTCTTTGCTTCCAAATCTAGGTAACATTTCAACTCTCCAGTGCCATCTTGGCAGCACCGGATATTTCTTCTTTGGTCATGACTGCTTAGCTTTAGTTATCAGAATGTGTAAGCCACAATAATTTAAGACCTGTAAAGACTAATTTATCATAGCATGCAATGACAGTGACTACTCCAAACAGATTTCATATGAAAACATAAACACCAGGGGGCATTTTGTCACATTCTGCCCAATAGGTATGCTAATTGAAAGTTGGTTTTAGAATAGGATGCTTCATTTCATTTTGTATTTAAATGTAAAAAAAAAATCTAATTTACCACCAATAAACAAGTGGCATCTGTTATATAACAGTGTGTTATAATGATGGCCTGTTTGTCTTTATAAAAAGGGATTTACTTATCACAAGAAAATATATCATGATTCTTCAATACTTACCCCACATACCACTTCATTCATGAGTTTAGATACTCAAACTCATCACCCTCCAAATTTACCCAGGAAAAGTCAACTCGAGAAAAAGGAAATAAAGTCAAATAGTCAGAACAGGAGATCTGAGGCCTCCAGGAGAACACAAAAGAGAGCTATAAAAGCCAAGTGGTACAGGACCATGAAACAGAAAAGCATATCTCCCTAGCAGCAACCAGAATCGCTGTGGACATCAGTATGTTCCAACTTGGAGGGGCAGCTACTAATAATGGCATTGAGTCCAGAAGCACAGCTATCTGGAGAAGACAGGGCAGTGGAACGGATTACAGTCCACAGTCGACCGACATCTGTGACACAATGTCCTCCATTCTCACGACCATTACATATTTCAGAGTCATTCGTTTAGTTATTGACAAATATGTGAATTCTTTGACTATCAGCGGTTGTACTGAGTGCTGTGTAAAGTGATGTGAACAAAACCAAAATGCCCCCTTCTCTCCTAGATCTTACATTTAATAAGTAAATCCATGTCTTCACCTGAAAATAATACCATCAGCAACCTCTAAGATGAAAAGCTTCCTGTAAGGCCAGTAGAATTAGATTCTGAAAGTCAGCACCACTCCCATGTCACTGGACTGAACAACCAGGTCTAAACCACACAGGTCTGAGGGCTGTCGCTTCACCTGTATTCTCCTCCAGTTCACAAATCCAGGCGGGAATTGCTAATTGTTCATTCCTGAGATTTGCTATTTGTAGCATTTATAAGGCTCTCCCCGTCCTCTTGCCTTTCTTCTTTATTCTTCCCAAACAACTGGCCAGGAAGTAGGGGAAGTCTGACACTGGTCCACAGATAAATTATTCATAGAGAGTAGACAGGCAGAGAGTCCTGTGGGAAGTGGCCTTGGAGACTGAAATGAAGGCAGTCCCAGCATCTGGGAAGGAGAGAAAGCTTTCCTAATGGAATCTGGGCCCAGGGGTGATTAAAGCCACAGTCACCAGCAGTGATTTGGCTTCGGATTGAAAACTTACAGAAAAATAAACCATGCATGAAGCAAACTAGGCCAGGAAACTAGGAAAGCATGTGCCAGAAATTTGATAAATAACAGATTCACATAAGTGATATGGTAAGAATAATATGAATGTTTGAAACCCTCATTTAACTTGACAAAATCCCATCCCAGTAAACATGAGTATACACTTCATTAAAAATAACAACAAAACTACATGACAATTAAATAACTGAATAATTATTCTACACCACTAATAACAGAAAAGCTAAACAACATCCTAGAGGTGCTTCCTAAGAAAAAAGCAAAGGGTGTACTACATCGCTACCACCCCTCTCCACACTTCCGTGTTTTCCTAGTTTCTTTAATTTTTGCTTGGAGAGAAGACAAAGGCTATTTCAGCTATGACTGCACGACCATTATATCTTTATTAACTGATCTGTCTGTGGCTTCCATTCCTGCCTCCACCCCAATTCACCACCAAGGGATCCAGTAATGCCACTTTCTAGCTAGAAATCCTTCAATGGCCTCAAATTCTTCCAAGCCTCATTAAAGTCCTTTGTGTACAGCCCCCCTCCCTATCAGATGTCCACCTCAGATCCTTAAAGAACTCCAGGCACACTCCAGTGAAGCCCTCCCAGATTCCTTTCTCTTCAAGAAAATTCAAAGCAAGTTCCAACCTCAGGGCCTTGATACCTGCTGATCTCTTTGCCCAAAAGACCTTTCCCATGGGCATTCCCCAGGCTTCTCCCACTTCCTACTCAGGGCTCAGATCAGATATGGAGCCCTTTCTGGAAAAGGAAGCCCCTTCTATGCACCCACTTTGCTTTCACTGTTTTCCTAATACTTATCTCCACCTGATAGTCTTAAAGATAGTAACACCTATTATATTACTATACCTATTACATCACGATACTTATTACTTATCATATTTTTTGTCACTATGAACCTAGGAATTTACCAAAAGAAAGTAGTAGAAATGCAAATGAGGATTTAACCAAATTCAATTATTTGGGGTAGGAAAGGAGAAAGGAAGGGAGGGAGGAAGAAAGGAAAAAAGAAAGGAAGAAAGCAAATAAAACATGTCAAAGTAGCAAACCAAAGAATAAGGTTTTATTTCAGTAATTCACAATTTACCAATATGATATCATTATACAGGCATTAAAATTATGATTTCAACAAATGAAAACACAGAAAATGCTGATAAAACACAAGAGTCAAAATATAAAATTGTATGTTTAGTGTGATCTCAAATTTGTGAAACAAAATACGATCACAAACACATATATGCTTAAAAGATAGTAAGAAACACATTATGTTCATAGAGATCATAAGTAGAGCTAATTGTTCTTTCAAGTAGTTAATTGTGGCATTTTTAAGGAAAACATTTTTATTGATTTTATTTTTTTAAATACATGACAGCAGAATGTATTACAATTCTTATTACACATCTAGAACACAATTTTTAAGGAAAAGCTTTTGTAATCTGAAACAAACAAACAAAAACAAACAAAAAACAAAACACCCCACTCCAACCCCCCCCAAAATACCCTTTTATTTCTCATGTAGCACAGGAATTTTCAAATTTATATTTAACCACTGAAATTTTCTTAAATTCAAAAGTTATCTGAAAGCCCCAAATGAAAAATGAATAAACAAGGAAAGACTTTAAGCCTGATGCAGTTATGAGGCTTTCTGAGCTGCAGATGGGCGGGACCAAAGGTGCCTAAGCTGGGCAGCTCCTAGGTACCCAGTTTGTGTAAATCCAGAGAAGAGGAGGCAAAACCTGCTCTGCATATATCTGATGCTCAGTTCACAGCATATGCTGCTCTACAGCCTACCCCTCTCTCGTCCACAATACTATGGGCACACCCTGTGGTTTGCTACTAGGTTTCCATATTATATTCCAATGATGTCTATAAACAATCAGCACATTAGTAGAGTCCTAACTATGGAGCTGTTTTTCATTTGAAAACCTAATGGTTTATCCATTTAACTGATGGCAGAATCTTTTTTATTTTTATTGTTGGTCGTTCAAAATGTTACATAGTTCTTAATACATCATATTTCACAGTTTGATTCAAGTGGGTTATGAACTTCCAATTTTACCCCGTATACAGATTGCTGTATCACATCAGTTACCCTTCCATTTATTGACATATTGCCTTTCTAGTGTCTGATGTATTCTGCTGTCCGTCCTACTCTCTACTATCCCCCCTCCCCTCCCCTCCCCTCCCCTCCCCTTTTCTCTCTCTACCCCTTCTACTGTAAATCATTTCTTCCATTTGTATTATCTTGTCTTACCCCTCCTTTCCTCTTATATGTCATTTTGTATAACCCTGAGGATCGCCTTCCATTTCCATGTGATTTCCCTTCTCACTTCCTTTCCCTCCCACCTCTCAACCCTGTTAATGTAAATCTTCTTCTCAAGCTCTTCGTCCCTACCCTGTCCTTGTTTCCTCCCCTTATATCAAAGGAGTCATTTGGTATTTGTTTTTTAAAGATTGACTAGCTTCACTTAGCATAATCTGCTCTAATGCCATCCATTTCCCTCCAAATTCTATGATTTTGTCATTTTTTAATGCAGAGTAATACTCCATTGTGTATAAATGCCACATTTTTTTTATCCATTCATCTATTGAAGGTCATCTAGGCTGATTCCACAATCTTGCTATCGTGAATTGTGCTGCTATGAACATCGATGTAGCAGTGTCCCTGTAGCATGCTCTTATTAGGTCTTTAGGGAATAGACCAAGAAGGGGGATAGCTGGGTCAAATGGTGGTTCCATTCCCAGCTTTCCAAGAAATCTCCATACTGCTTTCCAAATTGGCTGCACCAGTTTGCAGTCCCACCAGCAATGAACAAGAGTGCCCTTTTCCCCGCATCCTCTCCAGCACTTATTGTTGTTTGACTTCCTAATGGCTGCCAATCTTACTGGAGTGAGATGGTATCTTAGGGTAGTTTTGATTTGCATTTCTCTGACTGCTAGCGATGGTGAGCATTTTTTCATGTACTTATTGATTGATTGTATGTCCTCCTCTGAGAAGTGTCTGTTTAGGTCCTTTGCCCATTTATTGATTGGGTTATTTGTTATCTTATTGTCTAATTTTTTGAGTTCTTTATATATTCTGGTTATTAGGGCTCTATCTGAAGTGTGTGGAGTAAAGATTTGTTCCCAGGATGTAGGCTCCCTGTTTATCTCTCTTATTGTTTCTTTTGCTGAGAAAAAACTTTTTAGTTTGAGTAAGTCCCATTTGTTGATTCTTGTTGTTAACTCTTGCGCTATGGGTGTCCTATTGAGGAATTTGGAGCCTGATCCCACAGTATGTAGATCATAACCAACTTTTTCTTCTATCAGATGCCATGTCTCTGATTTAATATCAAGCTCCTTGATCCATTTTGAGTTAACTTTTGTGCATGGTGAGAGATAGGGATTCAGATTCATTTTGATGCAGATGGATTTCCAGTTTTCCCAGCACCATTTGTTGAAGATCTGATGGCAGAATCTTTATGAGGAAATCAGTTTGGTATTTTCAGAGATTTATAAAAGTGACAAATTGTACTTAGATTTATGCTTTTGTCACTTAGAGAATCTTTAAAACATTTCTGATGAGCTAAGTGTTCCTAATGTAGAATAGTGTAATAAATAAGACATACACACAGACATGCACACACACCTGTGTGTGTGTGTGTGTGTGTGTGTGTGTGTGTGTGTATTCATGCTCACATTCTCTACACCAGCAGTTGCAAATTCTAGTATTCCTGGTGGCCAGGAAGGTGATATAAATTAGTGAGGTGGCACAGTGTGCAAGATAGCCATGTGCATTGTCTGCATATTAAAGACAAGAGACTATTCTTCATTTCCACAGAGGAATGAACTCATGCTCATTTTTCTTAAAAAAGTGTGGCACTTTCTGTCTCCTTTTGCATTCCCACTTTAGACAGACACATTGGTTTTTCTTTAAAAAAAAAGATAGCACACAATGAAAAATGACAATGAACTCATTTTTGCTCAAAAATCATTTTGATTTTTAATGCATCATGCTGGTCTTCAAATTTATGAAATACTTAGCCTCAGTGTCAGGAATTATGGGAGAGGGGTGACTTAGGTAAAATGTAGACCGTAAGACCTGTGAAAATGTGTTAGCACTGGTCAGAGAACAAGTGTCACCACCATGGGAAAGGGCAGGTCCGGTGGGGCCAAAGTTTCTATTTTTCACAAGAAGCCAGAGGTGTGTGTTTTTAATGTAATATTTCTCAATTCAAGCCTGATGGCTCAGGCCTTATAAAATATAATGTGAGGACCAAATAAAACATGTTCATGAGTCAGATGGTGATTTGCACGCTTTCTCCATAAAAACCATGGTGCAGCAGCTTTCTGTTCCCTCCTGGACATAATCACCAAGAGAATCTCAATGCCCTTCCCTGAAGTTAATTCATTTCCTTTATTGGCATCACCCATTTCAGAATGTTCTGGTTCAGAGGTGTTATTGATTACTCTCATGTCTTTCTCATGGAAGTGACTGGCAGGCATCAAGCAACTTTTGACCTGTACACAGTATTCTGCAAGTATTATAAGGGTGTGCACAGATGCTGAATCCAGAAATTATTTTATAAGAGGTTGCCAATACTGGAAATCCCTAATTAAGCTCTTAACAAAAGCAATACAAATTTTCTAATTAGCATTATGGGATCAATACATTGACCACACTGAGGCTAACAGACCTCTGTATCACTGATCCAAATGACCTCAGGCTAATGGGTCCTCTCTCCTGACAGAGAAGAAGAATGTTTCTGAAGGTTGTTGGAGACATTCACCCCTCAGAGAAACAATTCTTCATCAAGATTTCCTATGCTGGGCTCGGATGGATAATCACAGTTAGGTATATGTGAAGAAACTAGTTACTCTGAGGTAATGAGTTTTTGAGGTAATGAGTTTTCAGGATGCCTGCATCATTAGCATAGTGTTATGTACAGATGGTCTGCAATTTGTAGATTTTTCCAGTTTATAAACAAATCTGGAAACACAGACTATCAAAGACAATTAGATTTCAAGCCAGACAGCAGGTTCCTGATCAGTCATTCTGGTTAACTGGGCACAGAAGGTATGTAATTGGTGAGCTAGAGGTTTTCCTCAGCAACAGGCAGCACCATGTCATGAGATGGGGAGGAGACTCCTTTGGAAGGAGCACAGAGATAGATGCTTTGAGAGAGATCATCTTACTTGAGACCAGGATTACCTATGGGTAGTTAGCATGTATGGTAACTGTGCTTCACTTTCTGACCTTTGATCAATCACATCTACCAACGTACATACATAAACACTACATCTAATGTTTACTGCCATTATAGCATGCCGGAATTCTCATGTTCTCATACGGTGGCACATGCCTGTAATCTCAGCAACCCTAGAGGCGAAAACAGGAGGATCCCAAGTTTGTAGCCAGCCTCAGCAACTTGGCAAGACTCTGTCTTAAAAAAAAAAAAAAAAAAAACTAAAAGGGCTAGGGATGTATTTCAGCTGTAGAGTGGCCAGTACCCCCACCCCCACAACAAAGAATTCTCATGTTCCTGTTCTAATTCTTAATATTCCATAAGAGAATGAAATAGGTAGTTGTATTATTAAGCCTTTTAAATGGAAAAAAATTTAAAAAAAAAAACAGCAAAAATGAAACCATCAAGTTTAGAACGAAGAAAAAGCCAATTAATAGGCCAGCTCTCCTCCCATGCAGAATTGCAAGCCCTGGACCTTTGAATTCTAGATAGTATCAACCTTTGGGTCCCATAGAAAATGCCCAAGTGGACCATGCATTGATGTTATATACTTAGTGCTCCTATCCCTCAATTTCAGTTCCTCCTTCTTGGAACCTGCCAGACTCAAGGTCAAATGGAATTGCTTAGATGGATTACAGATGCAATCTCAGCATTATGACTTTTGAAGCTTCAAAATTCTTATACACATTGTGATCCTTTTCTTACTGCCCTACTCACTGACAAGCTCCTTCAGAACATGAACAAAAAATCTTTCTTGCAGGCCAAGGGAGGGGGATATATTATTTGCTTTAGGTCAGAGAGTTAAGCATACAAAGATATGATCTGAAAGAGTGACACTTGTAGTATAATCATTTTAAATACAGATATGACCTAGCAGAGTGATGTTTATTGTCTAGTTATTCTTAAATTCATTCTGGAAACTGCTAGTATATCATAATAGCCACATGTGGATTTGAATTTCTTATGGAATTTCATTCATTCACTCAAAATATAAGAGGAAAAAAAAATTTTTTCCCCACACTACTGTTAAGGATGCCTTGTTTCCTGGGACAGGGTAGAGATACAAGGCCATGTAGGTATGGCCAGGAGACCTCAACAGTCCACAATGTGGTCACTTCTCACATTACCTCTCAAATCTCTTGTGAGGTTACAATGTTGCCAAGATCAAGTATGATGGGATTTATCTAGAGGAACAGAGGGCAGGTTAACATATCGTTCTGGCTCTTGGGCATCTAAACTGAGATGCATTCAGGGATAGAGGGGTAGGGGCAGAGTGGGCCAAGCTGAGTTAAGACAGGATACCACAGGGACTGAGAGGGATCCTCTGACCTTCCACACCCTAGGAAAATTTATCATTTACTTTAAGTCACACCATGAGTTTTGATCAAATGGATCGATTCCCAGTCTGATAACAGTAAGATCTGGCATTTCTTGAGTGTTTACCACATGCCAGGCATTCTTTAAAGCACCGCATGAGCTAACTGATTTGAGTATTAAAATATCTCTATGAGTATCTACCATTATTAACACTCCCAATTTACAGATAAATAGTCAGAGATTTTATACACACACACACATACACACACACACACACACACACACTTTGGTAAAAGTACTTAAACATATATATATTATATATATAATAGGTATCATATATATGATATATATATAAAATATGTATAGTATATGTATAATATATATTAGAATGCATATATATGTGTGTATATGTGTGTGTATTTTTTTAAGTAGTAGAGACAGAATTTGGATCCAAAGCTAAGTTTTGTTCTTCCTTTTAAACATTATCCTTAGTCATAGTATCGATTGCCAGGTTTGGGTGCTGACCACACACTCTTTGCAGAATTACACTGAAATACAGAGGTTTATTATCATTGAAGATAATTCTAAAAATATAGTTTTGATTTTTGTGATGATTCCTAAGGAACAATGGAAAAAATCCTGACAAAAGCAACATTGTCGGATAAGTGTATTGTCTCACATGACACATTAGAGGACAGCTCTCAATTGAACACAAACCTTGCAGTTGGGGTATACTAACGTGACAGGAAGTTCAGAAAGTGACTGAATCATTCTGACATTAAAAGACTACTCAAATGTAACATATGTCTATGTAGTGCTCATAAAACATCACACCAGCCTTCTCAGAGTTATGCAATATTTTATTTTGCCTTCTGGCAATGAGGAGAAATGAGGGAAGCAAATAGTCCATGAGATTTTGCTGTGAAGATACAGCCTGCAGTCCTAAAATATTTTTCAAGACAAACTGTATCCAAGTCAAGGGGGTGACTTAAAAGAATGCATTACTCTTTTCAGAATATGGGCAAATATTTCTGTTCTTCTGTTGGTATCGGATATAAATGCAATTCTGAAGATATGGCAACCATCTTGTGAGCATGAGGAAAAGATAAGGAAACAGCAGAGATAACTTGTCACTAACTTTAGACTTGCCAGTAGACACATCAGTATCTATACCTTCTTGTCTGATCTTCACAACAAAGTAGGCAAAAGAAACCTATTTTTCCCAATTTATACATGACATGATTTACCTAAGGCTACCTGAGTGGGGAATGGTAGTTGGGGAATTAGGAGCCTTCAAATATCTTTTCTATCAGGAGGCATTAGTCATTTTCTTAAGCCTCCTAGTGACCACACAAAGTGCTGCCCCTCAGCCATTCCCATGATTTGACTTGGCATTGTCACATGTATCTTAACCAGGACTTAACTGTCACATGGAGTGACACTCCTCTGCTCATAATGAAGCACATTATCTTCTAATGTTAGTTTAGGTTGTTACTTGCTCTGCCACTTTCAGAGTAGATGTCACCTGTCCTCCCTTCTCTCCTGGATAATATTTCCTTCGGGTTATTAATAACAGCATTATGGCGTTTCCCCTTTCATCAGCTTTTCTTTCTTGACTGTATGGATTGATTTTAAAGCCACCTACACTGCAGTTTTCTTCAATTTAGCTCCACTTATCTGATTATGCATCACAAAGGAAGCAGGAATTCAGCTTAATTGTGAAGCCACCACAGCAGAACCAGGCAAGTGGCAGAAACCTGATGATCACAGCCAGAATCGCACACTCCCTGGTGCTGAATGAGATGACAGACAGGGTAACTCTGTGCAAGTCCGAATCCTGACTGTGGAACGTGATGTTCTGACTCGGTGTGCCTCTCCTCAGATCAGCGTTGTCCTTTAACTTCCCTGCTTCAGTTATGAAAGTCAGGTGCAGCCTCATGCTATTCTTTAAAATTTATTTTGACAAGTAAATGGGCTCTGGGAAAGTGAACATCCTCATCTACTGTTTCCTGAGACTGTAACGTTGTCACGAGTGAAGAATGAAACGTGTTTACTTGAATGTACAGCGTTCCCAAGAATGATGATCAGAGGAGAGGAGAACATTAAACAGATGAAGCACAAAAACGAGAATGGGGAGAGATAGCAATCAGAAGACGATGTGTAAGGCAGAGGAGAGGCTGTCATCTACTTTTTGGCTGATTCCCAAACTGTGACAGATCTTGCTTTTCAGCTAATTCTACCTTTGCTCATTCCCATCTGCGAGGGAAGAAAGAATTCTGCTTTTGAATCTCTGATGAAGCAGCCCTTAGGATGATGCTTCCCAGGCTTCATGTCCTGAATGCTCTGAATCTGCCATTTCATTCAAAGCATTGTTTCTGGGTGGGAGGAACTCTAGTAAGACTCCATGACTAGCTTTCAGAGGCATTCTGTAGTTTGGAGGGACTGGGGATTGAACCAGGGTTTTTCCCATGCTGGGCGAGCACTCCACCACTGGGCTAGACCCCAGCCCCCTCAGAGGGACTCAGATCAGTTTCTATACTAACATTTGCCCCATCATCTCAGGTATGTAAATAAGGTTTTGAAGTGGTGGTGAGGGGATATTAATTAACAATTACCATTTTTGTTGTTGCTTGTTAACATACAATATATATTCAAGTGCTGAGAAAATAGCCATTTTACTAAGGATTAAAGCATAAAGGGTTCCAAGCATTCATATGAAAGCCAGTTTTCAAAGCTGACTTCTATGTTTCATACAATTAGATAACGATACGCAAACATTTATCACTTACACATAGATATACACACCGTCTGAGAAATCAAAGAAGAAAGAATAAGAATGTCACCATCAGCCACAGTGAAAGGCTAGTCATGTAATGATCTACCAGGGAAATGCAGGGACAGATATGGATTAGCTCTGATTCCATATATTGGGTGGCTAGGAAGAAATTAGCATAATTATGAATTTGTTCCAATTACAGAAGGCAATTATCAGAGACCAGCTTACAGCATTATCCAAACGAAATCAGCAAAGTGAATCTGCATTCCAGGTACATGCCTCCGAGTTAATGATGCTTAACAAACAAACAAACAAAAGGCTGTCTTCTCATTCTTTCTCCTTCCCTTTGATTACTGTACACACCACACAAGGTTCCGTGCAGATCACAGACACAAAGCCACCATGAAAGAAGAAAAAAATATACACTGTAAAGAAAGAAAAATAATCATGCTTGATATAATAACACAACTTCAAAACAATCCTGCTCAGACTCTAAAGTCTTGTATGAATAATTTCTCTGTATCCGTGGTTCAGAGTCCTCTTAAATTTTACACAGGAGCTCACAGAGCCTTTTGTGTTCTCTCCAAAATATTGATTAGGGATAACAGTGTGACTAAGACTGTCATTACTTGCTCCAAACGAAAGTTCTTTGTAGACACACAGGGCATCTCGCAAAGGCATGCTCGCTGCCCGTTTCCCTGGCCTTCCCTGGTACAGATAAAACCTGATGCCTCATTAACTGCCCCTTGTGTGACAGGGGCCAGGTGATGCTAAACATGTTTTCTAAAGCAGGTGACAGATCAGCTCTCAAATTGTTGAACTGAAAATGCACTTCTATTTAATTAGCTAAGATAATACTATATAATCTAATACATACATAGTAGAATTTGCCCAGCAATCAGTGAAACAATTATAAGAGATACTGAACACAATAAAGACTAGTAAGAGACATAAAATCTCACTTCTATTGAGGCCAAAGAAAATCGTTTTACTCTTAAAAAGGCTCCCTGGAACTGTGGTAGGGAAATAGGAGAAAGTAAGAAAGGGAAAGAGACCCATATTTGATTTATACTGGTGGCCCACTGTGTGTCAGAATACTCTAGGCCTTTTCTCATCTTCGACTACTTGATGAGGTGGACATTATTAACTATGCGATTTATAGTTAAAAACATAACTCAGCATTAAATAAACTAAATATTCAAACATGTTAAAAATCATGCCATCTTAAAAAAATAAGCTACATGAAATTCCTTTCCCCCTTCATTGTCAGAGATCTTGAATGCTTCACTGAATAGTGGCCTCTCTCACCATATTTTAATATGGCTTCCACTCCATCAGTTCACGGAAATGGTGAGGTCAAGTTGTCCTTGGTGAGGCCAAGTCCTACTTGACTTTGGGGTGTAATAAGTGAGTGTTCTCCAAATGGTTCTTGTCCTGTTTGTATAATACCAATAACTCTGTCCTGCTCTCTGGCCTTTTTCTGCTCTCTTTCGCTGGCTCCTTTTCCTCTGTTGAAACATCAACTGTTCTACTTCTGCAGGTCTCTGGGACAGCCCCTTCTTCACAGCTCAGCCCACAATGTCTTCCTGCATGATCTCATCCAGACTTGTGTGTCTACCACAGAACATTCCCACACTGACATCTTTAGTTCACTGACTCTCCTGAGCTTCTACCTCTTCTATGAAGATGCTGACTCAATATCTACTTTTGTGTCCTTCAGAGGTACTTCAAACTTAGCATGTCAGACTGAACTTGGAGTCTCCCCCACCCCTTGACCCCCACCAAACCTCCAGAAATAAGAAGAGATAACTTTCTTACCTTTATGACATGAAAACATTTGAAACCTCATGTGAGAAGAATGTGCTTAAAAAAATTAAAGAATTGTGGACAATAATTTAGGGAGGAACAGGCAAAGCTAGTAGCAGACTAGGACAATAATTCAGAGGGGAAATTAAGGTGAGTTGAACTGGAAGGTTTAGGATGTATATGCAGTAAAGAACTGTGGCAAGAAGATGAGGATGAAGCAGGACGAACAGAAATTCATGACTAACCTTGATATAAAATTTAAGGAATGGGGAACTAATATCTTGCATCCATATTTTGGAATTAGACAAGTAATAAAGTGAACACTAGGCAAAATGGGCACTTTGGGATGCTGTACTGATATTTACTGAATGATTATCATCTTGGTCCCTCATATACAAAGAGCATCCTGAAATCAACAGAATAAAGAGGGAAGGAGGAATAAGGGAAGGAGATAGAAAGAAAATTGAACAGAGCAAGAGAAAACTTGGCTAAATATGTGAACAATTAACTCAGTGATGCATAAAGTTAAGTATAACTTTAGAGTTAAATAACGCAACATGTATACCTCATGAACTCCAGACCCATAGAGTAAACCACTTTTGGGATATATTTTTCATGTCGTAGGCATAAATTATACCTAAAGCTGGAGGCATAAGTAAAACCAAGCAAGAAGCACAAGATGGAGAAACAAGAACTCTGAAAAAAGTCATCATTTTTAGACCAGGAAAAGGAAGAGGAAGCTACAAGAATTTTGCTAATCATGAAGAAAGAGCTAAATCATAAACTTGTGTGTTATGTAAACAAAAAAAGAAAAAGAAAAAAAAGAAAGAAAGAAAAAGAGAACCATTTTAAGTACAGAAAATCATTATCAAAGTCAAAAGTGAATTCAGATAAATCTCAGGCTTCAATTCAACATGAAGCTCCTTCTATACTATATTACAATTGATTTCAAGTATTCCACAAGGTGATTTTTAATGAGGATAATAAGCTACACCTCAACCCTGTATTATTTTTCCTTAAGGCTGTAGTCCCCCCACCCCCACCCCCCTTACCAGAGGTTTCACTTTCCATAGCTTTGGTTACTTGTCCAAAAACACTTCATGAAAACTTCCAGGAAAAAAAATTAAGTTTTAAATTATGAACCCTCCTGAGTTGTGTGATGAGAGCTATTGCCATCTGGCTCTGTCTGCCCTGAGCATGAACCATCTAACTCAAGTGTTCTTGAGTAAATATATCCCCACAGTGACTTACTGTTCAGGTCTGGAGCTCATGAGATATCTACATGGTATTTTAAGCTTAACTATATGCATCACTGAATTAATTATTCACATACTTAGTACATTTTTGTTTTTCCATTATATCTGTTCTGTACACACTACCTGCCTGTTAGTCACTTAGTAGCTGTCTTGGTTGTCAGACCAACTTTCCCAATAGTGACAGTGCTTGTATACAGTATTCAGTACTGTCTATCATTTCAGGCATCTACTGGGGGTCTTGTAAAATATCTCCCATGGATGGGGGGTCAATTATATTCTTTATAATTATCCCAGAGTCAGCAAAACAAACCACAGGCAGACAAAATATTAAATTATAATAAATGAAGCCACTAAAGTACCATAAGAAAGCATGAGTGAATATTTTTGGAATATTGGAATGTGGCATGATTTCCTGCATGGCATAAAAGTCAAAAGTCATAAAGATTGAATTAAAATTAAAATTTTAAAGTCCAATAGAGCAAAAGATGCCACAAACAAGGATAAATACAAAATATGTTTACAAAAATACTTGCATCACAACAAAGTGTTTTGATATTAAAATGAAAGGAGAATTTGAATATATTTTACACTTAATAGAAATAGATGCTGGTCAACAGGCAGTACCAGTGTGTACTGACTCAACTATCAAGACTAGTTCTTAACATACAAAAAACACCCTGAAATCAATGAGGGATCAATATTCCAAAGAAAAATTATCAAGGTACTAGCGTGGATTATTTAGAGGGGAAAAATACAAATGGAAAACTAACCTTTGAAAAGTCACTCAACCCCACCCACAATGAAAATTAAAATGAGATATTACTACTGCCTATTAAAATGGAAAATACTGAATCTCTTTAGAGTTGGCAAAGGCATAAAGAAATAGAAGTTTTCATTCACTTGAAGTGGTAAGATTAAGTTAGTACATTCCGCATGTAGAATACCTTGCAATTTTTACAAGAACTAAAAATATTTATATAATGTAATGTAAAATTCCACTGGTTTTAAGTAGAATAATCATTCGTAAAAACCCTGAGATATGGGCTAAGATGCTTATCACAACTTTGTTTATAATAGTGAAGTAACTGTAAAAGCCTAATTTGCTGATTGATTAAATAAATTATGACACACTTATGAAACCTAATGCAACCACCAAAAAGAATGATACATTTTTATTTTAAGAGAATGGGAAAGAGCTCCTTTAGCCAACATTTAGAGGCAAAAAGCAGAGTATAAATCTCAGTTTACTACCTCTATGTTCAAACAAAAGCATCTGAAAGGCAGCTTACTAAATATTTGAAATTTCCCCCCAATACACTGGTAGATTACTGTAATTTACATATAAGTGATTCACCAAATATTTCTGGCTCTCTGTTTTAAAGGTCTAATTGCACTTCCATGTCCCTTTGTACTTAGGTAGTGTTATGTGACTAATTCTCACCAATGAACTGTCAGGGACTTCTTAGTACTAGGACAGAGTATTTATTTCTTGCATTACACTCTTCCAGACTTCACTTCTTTCTCAGATGCCATGAGACCTCACAGATTTGGGTGGAATAACTACTCCAGTTGCTTTTGGTAAGCCAAGCACCTAGTTGATAAATGACAACCACATAGCAGGAAAGAGAAATTGATACTTGTTGCTGTCCGGCGCTGAGATTTCCAGGTTGTTACTTCATCATCATCTGGCCTATCCTATTTTCTACAATCTATGTTTACAAGCAGGGGGAAAAGCCATTTTCATTAAGCAAAGAATATACAGTCCCAAGTTTGAAAAAAAAAGTATACTTTTACTCCTGATCTATAAAAAGTAAACCAATTACCTTAAATGACATATCTTTCTCTTCTATAAACTAATACATTAAGTAGAAAACCATTCATTTCTAGAGAGCTAGCAGGCTGGTGGTCCCCCATCTCATCTCATCTTCATAGTGATGCTTAGCTGGCTATTTCAGGCAACTCCTTTAGTTTTAGATAGTCTTACACAGGGTAGATGGCACAATGAGCCACTGAGTCAGAACTATAGGCTCAACATCGTGCAGGAAAATTTAAGTGACATTACACTACTTTACAAGTCATATGGGCTTCAGGTGACCATGCCATTTCATCAACAAGATTAAGCTTTTCATTGTTTAAACAACACAAGCAGTTTCATGGGTTACAAACATTCCAACAGGAATCTAAAAAGATGTGACTTTGCATATCCAACATTTTCTCATTGGGGACCATGTTTACGTTTCTCATTTTAATCAGCCTGGTCAATTAAATTGGACAGTTTCCTATTTGTTTCCATCCAGATTACCCTCCTGCTCTTTGCATTCTGGTTTTTACGAACTATCTCAGAGCTGCTGTTTGAGCTTCACAGCACTACAGGGAATGTTTAAAAAATAAACTAAATTGCCTTCTTGATTTCTTTTTTCTTTTTTTTAACTTGCTGAAAATAAGATTTCTCAACAGCCTCTATTCCACAGCCCCCTCCTTCCTTTTTAATTTAAAATTTTGGTACTGAATTGAGTTTACAATATTCCATTAATATCACTAGGGGAGATACTTGTTTCCCATGCAATGCACAGATTATTCTACAATTCTCCCCACTCCTATCCTTCTGTGTTATATGACTTCAATATATATATATATATATATATATATATATATATATATATATATTAGTTCATTTGCTTTAAAAAATCCACCTTTCTGTAATGCTTATTTCTTTAGAAGCATACATTTATAAAAAAAAGTAAAAAAATAAAATTCTCATATAACTCTCACTCCACAGTGAACAATTATTTGGATGTGATGATGATTGTAGATTTACCTCAGGGCTGTTGGAGAGTTGATTCAGTCCCCAATAACCCACTTAACACAGGAAAACCATGATCGAAATTGTCACACAAAAAAAGTAAAGCACAGTCAACTTTAGAATTAAACATTTATTCATTTGATGAAAAATAAATGTACATGTGCATATGTTAAATGAGTATATGGTTCATAAAGAATCAACTTAATATAGTGAAAACGTTAATGTACTAGAGCATAAAGGAATACATTAATTCTCCACCAATAATTCACAAATCGTACAATTTACATAGAGGTCACTGAGAGTTGATTCTGCCTAGTAGTGGCCTATTGAGTTACAATGGAATCTGCACTCTCTCCTTTCTCCATAAATTGAGAAAAATGGCACCCTCTCTCCCCTACATCATGGACCTCTTAGGAAGTTGAGACTGAAACTGGGCCCAAATTCCTCTGTAGAAGTGTAAAGTTATTGGTGAGGTAGCAGGCTCCAGGAACCCACATTCTCAGAGGGCTTCACTTTGGATGCAATGTCAACAGCTCAAAGAGAGGAAGACAGAACAATAGCCGTTGGTGGGCCCTGCATTCTACTCAAAGAGTCTGAACCACCCTGAAGGCAACAAGGAGCCAGGGAAATATGTCACCCAAAGAGTGACCAATGGAGCTCCCCTTAAGACATCATTCTGACAAAGTGGATGGTGACTGGGACATTAGGCATTGAAAGGCAGATAAAAAGTCATTCCTTCTATAAAGAGAAAAATAATAGTGATATGACTAGCACCATGTGATTGAGATAGAAAATAGATAATAGAGTGTCTAAAATGTATAACACAGTTGCTAACTAGTGATATAATTAAACATGACCAAAGGATTAGGGAAAGATCCTGAAGAAATAAGCATGACTTAAAAGTTCCTGGCTTAGGCAATTTAAGATAAAGGGATCCATATCCCTTTCATTTCTTTTGTCTAATTGCTCTGGCCAGTGTTTTAAGAACTATGTTAAATAGAATTGGAATTTGCTGATGATGTGATTTCATAGCTAGAAGACCCAAAACACTACACCAGAAAACTTTTAGAACTAGTAAATTAATTCAGCAAAGTAGCAGGACACAAAATTAACACCCATAACTCAAAGGTATTTCTGTATATCAGTGACATATCCTCTAAAAGAGAAACAAGGAAAACTACCCCATTTACAATAGCATTAAAAAAATGAAATACTTAGGGAATCAACCTAACAAAAGAGGTGAAAGACCTCTACAACAAAAACTACAGAATGCTAACAAAAGGAATTAAAGAAGACCTTAGAAAACGAAAAAATCTACTTTGTTCTTAGATAGGCAGAATTAATATTGTCAAAATGATCATACTACCATAAGCACTATACAGATTTAATGCAATTCAAATCAAAATTCCAATGACATTCTTCATATAAATAGAAAAAGCAGTCATGAAATTCATCTGGAAAAATACTCTTATTTTTAATACCCTGAATAGCTAAAGCAATACCAGACCTTAAAGTATACTACAGAGCAATAGTAACAAAATTAGCATGGTATTGGCACCAAAATACACTTGTAGACTAATGGTACAGATTAGAGGACAAATATTTTATAATTGACAAAGGAGCCAAAAATATACATTGAAGAAAAGATAGTCTCTTCAACAATTGGTGCTGGGAAAATTGGAAATCCATATACAACAAAATGAAATTAAACCTCTATCTCTCACTATGTGCAAAACTCAACTCAAAGTGGATCGAGGACCTAGAAATTGAACCAGAGACACTACATCTATTAGAAGAAAAAGTAGGCCCAAATCTCCCTCAAGTTGGATTAGACCCCAGCTTCCTTAATAAGACTTCTATAGCATAAGAATTAAGATTAAGAATCAATAAATGGGATGGATTCAAATTAAAAAGTTTCTTCTCAGCAAAAGAAACAATCAGTGAGGTGAATACAGAGCCTACTAATTGGGAACAAATTGTTACCACACACACATCAGATACAGCAGTAATCTCTAGAATATATAAAGAACTCAAAAATCTAAACACCAAAAAAAAAAAAACCCAACAACAACAAATAACCCAATCAATAAATGGACCAAGGAACTCAACAGACACTTCTCAGAAGAGGATATACAATCAATCAACAAATATATGAAAAAATGTTCAACATCTCTAGCAATTAGAGAAGTGCAAATCAAAACTACTCTAAGATTTCATCTCACTCCAGTCAGAATGGCAGCTATTATGAAGACAAACAACAATAAGTGTTGGTGAGGATGTGGGGAAAAAGGCACACTCATACATTGCTGGTGGGACAGCAAATTCATGCAACCAATATGGAAAGCAGTATGGAGAATCCTTGGAAAACTGGGAATGGAACTACCATTTGATCCAGCTACCCTACTCCTTGGTCTAGACCCAAAGGACTTCAAAACAGCATACTACAGGGACACAGCCACATCAATGTTTATAGCAGCACAATTCACAATAGCTAAACTGTGGAACCAATCTAGATGTCCTTCAGTAGATGAATGGATAAAGAAAATGTCGCATATATACACAATGAAATATTATTCAGCATTAAAAGAGAATAAAATCATGGCATTTGCAAGTAGATGGATGGAGCTGGAGAATATAATTCTAAGTGAAATTAGTTAATCCCCCCCAAAAAAACCAAATGCCAAATGATTTCTCTGATTTAAGGATGCTGATCTATAATATGCTGTGGGGGAGGGGATGTATGGGAGGATTAAATGAACTCTAGATAGGGCGAAGGGGAAAAGGGGAGAGAGGGAAAGGGAGGAGGCATGGGGGTAGGAAAGACGGTGGAATGCGATAGTCATCATTATGCTAGGTATATGTATGAAGACACAAAGGATGTGACTCTGCTTTGTGTACAACCAGAAATATGAAAAATTGTGTAAATAAATTGTAATGCATTCTGATGTCATATATCAAAAATCAAAATTAAAAATACAAAAAATGATTAAAAAGGGGGATCCAGATTTTCAAGGTCAAATGCCTTTTGTATACATGTTCTTGTTGAAGCAGGGGGGATCATTTCAAAGAATTGACCATTGACTTAGATGAGTGGACTCACCCAACCTAAAGTAGACACTCAAGCAAGGTACAGCCAACAATGTCTCTGGTTTAAGAAAAAAGCACACTTTACACCAGGAGGGGAATCATCAATGATAACAGTGCTTGTTTGTGAGCTTCAGGTGGGTGGTGATGATTTTATAGGTCAAACTACAAGATAACTTTGTAGTTCTTGAGTTAGGATAAGGCTATTTTGTCCTTTAGGGAGATCTGATTTTCCATTGTGGTCAAGAAGTGGAGTACACAAACATCACAAACATCCCACCCAGAATGTCCGCACTCCTGCACAAGAGCAATCAATCATCTCTGGATGCAAGATAAAACTGTACCTGCTTAATATTGAAAAAAAAAAAAAGATCAACATCTGGCCGGTGGTCACAACTCATTTGTTTATATCCTATTCTTTTCAGTTTATAAGCCATGCTTTTGTTATATATTAAAATTTGTAAGAGGCTTTTTTTACTTTGTATTTTCAAACCCACCACCTTTCATCTGCATTTTCTGATGCAAAAAGGGCACATCAAAATAAACAGTCTCTCAATGTTGCTTTTAATCATTTTATGAAGTACATGGTAGGATAGAAATGAGGGCACCATGTTTGGGGATAATTATCATCAAATTCTTTCTCCTATATTGTAAAACATTCTCTCCTTCTGCCTTTCTCTCCTGTAGTTTCTCTCTCCCACACTTAAACAAACCACACTGTGAGAACTGCACACTTTTCTGATCAACAATACCATGACCAGCACTCCAGTGTGTCAGACTTGCAAACAAGGTTCCAAGGTACCTTCCTTATCTTCCTATAGATTTTTTATTTTGTTATGAATATTCACATTACCTTTATGAAAAAAGGCTATGATCATCCAATGTGCCACAACGCCACTGCAATCAATGATATAGCTCTGCCTGGTGCCTGAGACCAGAAGGAATGTTAGCTCACTGGGTCTGTTTTTAAGGTTCAACAAATTCGAATAAGGATAGAAAGGATGCTTGACCAGGAAGTGCTAAAAGATTGGATAAACATTTTCTACTTGGCTTTGGCTGCCTAAAGACTAGGGACTTGTCATCTCTATTCCTTCAGTTTGAGCAATATATCTGTCATGTATCAGTAGCTCCTGCAGTCTGTGCCTCATTTTTGGTGGATCTGCTCACACTGGCCAGTAATAAGCAACTCTCTTTCATGATGCCCTAAAGGAAATGCATGGAAAAAGCCTTGCATCTGCTGCAAACTTGCAACTGCAGATTGACTGTGACTTCTTTCCCATTTTAGAGCTGTTCATTTACAGCCTACATTTGCTCACATAAAAATATTAGTAGGGGTGTGATAAATTTACCAAGGGAGGACTTGGTATTTCCTGCTCTGAGTTCTACATCTTTCTCTTCCCTTTTGGATCCTGGAGCTCTGTGACCCTTTCCCTTCCCCTGCAAATGTTGATTTTGCTTTAAACAAAGACTCATCTCTTCAAGCTCATATTTTTTACACAAATCACAGAGTGAGAGTTGTTACTCACTTTCTCATCCACACATTGCAATCCCTATCAACCTTGGCAGTGATACAATATCACCAGAGGGCATCACCTGCTTTATGAACTACTGCAACTTCAATAAAGCACAGGCCTGCCTGTACTATTTCAGTCTAGTTTGTAAGTCTAACTACAAATGGGCTGCCAGACCGCATCTTATTAAAGAACCAGATTTCCCTTAAATCAGTCTAAAAGACTGTGCACAGTTTTTTGAAAAGCTTTTGTTTTGTTCCCTTTTGATTCTTTTAAACAAAAGAGATGTAAAGACACACACTTCCAATGTGTTTGCTTCATACAGGGAAAATGCTGGAATTGATACATGCTCATAAGAGTAATCAGCTTTGGCAGCAGAAAATGTGTTTTGCAACCCATTATCTTTTTTCTTATGAGAAAAAGATATTGGCAAAATGATGCTATGTCCACAGCCACAGGATCTGGAGGGGCCAGAGTGGTACCATGAAACAGGAAATCAGTGGAATGTACTAGCTTTGTCAGGATAGTCTCACGATTCATTGATGGGGGTCCATTTAGGATCCCTAGACAAGCAATCTGTACAGTGAGAAAATTAGAAAATAACTAACTACATATATTTTATTTCAATTATTAAGTAATCTGTACTTCACCCATTACTGAGTAGGAAACTGGTGAAATGTTGTGAGCCAGGGACAGGTTGTTGGATTTCAGCTGGTCTCCAGGCTGACATGAAAGCTGATGTATTGTGCAGATTGATCCAGGGCTCTTCAGATGTCCCCTGTTCTGTATGGGATCATTTGGCAGATGGATCAATCTAGAAGAGGGGGCTAAGGAACCTGAGTAGTAAGTTTAAATGGTAGAAAGTTAGGAAAGAAAGCTAATCATTGCATAGGTAAATGTAAAACCAATGGATTTCTCTTTTTCTGTAATTTCTTTCCTTCAAACTCTACTAACATGGGTCCCATTCCTCTCTAAGTCCTCTGAAGAATACCAACCTAAATGAAACCAGAAGCAACTAAGACATTAGCATCAACTTGCCTAATCCAAAACATGGATTCAAAGTCATCCTGGATATTCTCTATTCTCACAAAAGATGATCTCATCACTTCAACCATAAGAAATGAGCAATGGATCTCCTATGTCAGTAGCTTCTCTCTACACCAATGAATCTCATAAACATTTCTTATTTGAGGTGACTCTTGTTTGAGGGACAGACAGCACTGTGCCTTGCAGTATTTAGGCTAAAAGGAATGGCAGAGGAATTTACTAGTCATTTTGCTGTTGTTCCTATTTACCTAGGACCATCACCTAGTGATTAGAACTCCTAAATACTCACTTTAGGCCTAGAGACTTGTGGGGGTGGGGTGGGAATGGAGGTTTGCTCTAAGCCCTTATAATGGAGAAAGAAAAATTAGAAGCCAGAAGAGTGGGCCAGTGGGGGTTGGCTGTTGTCAGCTAGAGTTTGCTATAAATAGATAGTCCCAAGGGGAGGGATTCCATTTATTCTCACACCTCCTCCTTAGCTGACTAGTCTCATCGAATGATTTTATCTAGATGGATTACCACACATGTGCAACCTGGCTCCCTTCTGGCTCCCTTCCTTCCCATTTCCCTTGTATTACAACACAAACTAACTCCCAGCAGAATCAGAGTGATGAAGGAGGATCTTCAGTTCTGCATACATTACAGGGATCACTACTAAATGCTTGGGTGATAAACACCACTGGAGAGCACAGAATGCTCCAGGAGAAAACGATCTTTAATGGAAATACTCTTAAAAGTATCTGCATGGGGGGTAATGCTAAATATCATGAAGTCTTAGTTACAGATCACAGACCTCAAATACATGCATATTAATGAAGAAAACAGCAGCAAAGCAACCAAAAGTGAGTGCAAGAAGCTACTTGAAAAATCACTTTTGTTGTCTCTTTTATCGGGCCAGTTCCAGGTAAAACCATGATAGATAAAACCTTCTCTTTAAGATTCATCATCATACCTTTTCACCCTTCTCAGGTTCCTTAATCATTCCATTTCTATCATGTTCTTCCAACAGTGAAAAGATCTGACAATAATTATTTTAGTGTATGTTTATGAAAGTGATGCTGGATATTTGCATTTTAATTGGGGAAAAAAGATTTAATGTAAGATGTGGACTCTTCAACAGTGGAATTTCAGGTAAAAATGAGAAAATGAAGACTAGGTGAAGTTTTGGTTTATAAAATCTTTAAAAAGTACCTACATATGGTTTTCTTTATTCATGCAGTTCTCTTCTTCAAGGCTAATCCAACTCTAAGTCACTTTCCTCTCTGAGAATGGGTTCTGTTGACTGGGGGAAGTGGGGCTACTCATAAAGTACATATATCAAGCCTTTTAACTATTTACCCTGGAAAACTTTGGTTACTACCCACACTCTTCCACATGCAATCTCCATAGCTTCTGCCATGACCTCAGCCATATGGAGATGCCATTTAGATGCCATTCTCATTGAACATGCTATGGGGCACAACACATTTGAGATGCTGTCACTTTCCAGATGCAGCATGAGCTCATGCCTCTGCTGCTGCGTATGCATGTGGGTGTGTGTGCAAGACACATGCTTGCAACATGAAATTTCAAGTTAAAAAATAAATGGAGGAGCATAACTGAGTTGCTGTAGGACAGAAGCCACCATAAAATATAACACACATGATTAATCTAAACAAACCTCAATGGTTTTCATACCATATCACTTGGTTACGAGTTCCATCTTGTTCAAGCTTGATTCTGTGATCATATTGTTGTGTCATCAGAATAACAAAAGACATAAATCTTCATTTCATGGAATTTATCATAAACCTAAGCAAAGAGGAGGTCACTTTACCTGCTGTATTGTCTAAACAAATCCATCAAGGGATCTTGAGTCGTTTAATCATAGTGCTGTCATTTGGTTTGGGTAAGCATATTTTCCCTTCATTAGATTTAATATATAATCTCATTATAGAAATCTGACACTCTGCACTGACTCTCATAAATCAGCCTCTACTTCTATTCCTAAGGCCCAAGAAGGAAAAAATAGCAACCAAGTGTGATAATAAAATGCACAGTATAACATTATTCCTTGCCATTCCACTCCTTATCCTCATTGTTGATTTATCTAGTACTATTGTCACAAGGAATATCATGCTGACTTCCAGTTTTATATGTAATCAGACATTTAAAAATTTGTAACTCATGAATCATTCCAAAATACCACCTAACTTTTCCCCATCTAATCATATCAGCTATTTTTTCCCTGTATAACATCATCCAACATCTGGGTGCTCATGGGCTATCAATATATCCATTTATGGAGTACCTAAAACATGTCTTGTATTTCATCCATGATTTCAATAAAGAAGCAGATTCAGTAAATCCCATTTCAATTTCTTTACTCTCCTACTGTCTTCTGTTTGCTTAAGCAAAAATATGTACTAATTCCAGTCTCCACTTCATTTTAGTAATAGCTGAAATGTATTCAGGGCTACAAATTCTTTGTCTCTGTGTCTGTCCCCTCTGTCTGCCTCCTTCCCTCCTCCCTCCTCTCCTCTCTGGCCATACTCTCTCCCTCCTAGGGTCCCTCCCTCCACCACCCCACTTTCTCACTTTCCTACTCCCTCAGTTTCTCTCTTTCTCCCTTTTTCTTTCTTTCTCTCCAAATATACAAATCCCAGTCACACATTTATATACAGTAAAGTGAACAGCTCATTTTAAAACATTATTGGCAAGTTAAGATGGTAATGCTCAGTGAGCAAAAAGGAAAGTTGTTCCTACAGCTTTGGGAATTGTCCTTTTTTTATTGCACCCTAAGACTAAACTGGACATCAACATCACTTAATTTAACTTTCCTATTTTTTTCTTTGGTAAATAAGAAGTGTGATGTGTGTGTGTGTGTGTGTGTGTGTGTGTGTGCGCGCGCGCGCATGCACAGTATGTAAGAGAAATGTTCCTTATTGAAGAAGCATATTGGGTTTATTTTAAAAGTTACAATTATAACATATAAAATACTTAAAAAGTTATAACTTATAAAATATCTTAAAAGTTATAAAAAATTATAACAAAGTTAGGAGGGCATACAAATGGAGTTGAAACTTTGATATGGAATCTCTATCTTCAAGTAGTCTATAAAAATTTATAAAATGTTATAATTAATCATATTTACAAATATTGCTAATGGGCTTACTCCACCAGACCAAAAATTTGCCTACAAAAGTTAAAAATATTGAATACAATAAAACTAGTTTCTTCAAAAACAAATATTTTAATGTTTTACAGACAAACTTGCAATGATTTTTACAAAGTGTATGCCATGCAAAATGTCATTTCATAGTGATCTGATTTTAGGTAGGATTTTTTTTCTGCTTGCTTTTCTTGTCCATGAATATAATTCAGAAGCAAGAATGACTTGAAATTGACTTTTTTAAAAATGTTACCTAAAAATTTCCTTTGCTGTAATGCTTACAATTGAAGGTTTGTATCAGATAAACTTCCCAAGGGTCACTTATTCTAGGAGAGTCTTGCAATCAATAATTCTTACTATTAATCACCTCCAGGGTCATAAAACACATTTTTAAAACTTTTTCATAGTGATAACACAAGATAACAACCATCCCCAATACTAATTCTCTGTTGCTATTAATTTACACTGTCTTGAAACATAGTTAAAAAAAAGATAGGCCAAGAAAATACTATTTCAAGTGTGGAAATTTAATTTCCATATGAGGAAATTAAATGCTCCAGGGCCAGAGCAGGCAATGTCAGAAAGCTCACAATAATGAAGTTTGTTTTTAAAATTTAGGTATAAGAGGAAATGCATACTGTGAGGAAGGAAAGAATAGATGCTAATTGGATGGGCCAGGTACAAGGAGGGATTATAACATTCTGCATTCTTTTCCTTTTCAAACTTAGTTCATCATGGCTTTTCTAGGCTAATAGAGACTGGGCAGTGAGAGTGTGATGTACTTGATATATGTTCAAGAATTCTAAAAAAGATAAATCACCACTCTTGGTTTGTATTTTCTGAGCCACACCAGTCATAGCAACAGAGTCTTGTCCTTGTGTGTGAAAGCTAATGAGAGAGAGTACACTCTACGGTCAGGAAGTTCTGCTGCTGAATTCTAGATCATGTTTATTAGCTGTGTGAACCAGAGGAAGTTAGTCTCTGAGCCTCAATTCTTCTTCTGTAAAATGAATATAATAACAATATATTGTTATATATGGTTGTGAAGATTAAATCAAAACAGCTTGAATGCTTGCTCTCAGTAAGTTTTAGTACCCACACCATCACTATCACTGCCACTACCACCACCGATAATCACCACCACCATGATCCCCATCATCATGTCCAAAACTACGACCACCATTATCTTTGCCTCTAGCACTCACTATTACTCCCTCACTCCCCCCACCACAATCATATCAAAATCCACCACCACCACCTTCACTTCACCATCACCAATACCATCTCCATCTCATAACCATTACTACCATTTCTACTACAACCAACATATCCCAAACCATCACTACCATCATCATTACCACCACCACTTTCATCTTCATCATCAACACTACCACCATCTTCTCTTCCACTACCATCTCCTCCACCATCACCAATATTGTCCTCATTTTGCAGGTAAGAAAACTGACTCCAAGATGAAGTAACTTAATGACAGGAGAGCACAGAGACAGAGTTCAAACTTGGGCAGTCTAAGATTGGAAAATGGGGTGGCCTGAATTTTGAGTGTCACCCTTAGTTTCAGGGTACCCAGAATCCTCCAATCTCTCATTCTTAAACCTAAAAAACAAAAACAAAATCAGCAAACTCTATCAAAATATTAATAAGCAAGGAACCAAAATTCTGCTTTTGGCTGTTTATTGCCACTTGCCTCCATATCTTTAGCTGCCACAAAAGAGTCCAATGCCTACTGCCTTATCTAACCCTGTGGAGACTGTAAGAAGGAAAGAAAATGTCATCTAGATCCCTGAGAAAATGAAAATGAATTCTGCCTGGCTCTATAGTAAGACACCTGTATAGGCCCACGGGAAGAAAGAGGCCTGGCTGTGTCAACCTTTGGCAAATAGATGGGTATTATGCAAACAGCAGGTAGAGCCAAGAGAGAAAGGAAAGGAACTTTCATGTACTCCTGTCCATATTGTTGACTGCTTTCTTTTCCTCCCAGGTCCTTCTGGACTTCCTGACTATAAGGCAGAATCTGTGAGGCCCTATGAAAAGTCAGTAGAAAAAGTCCTATCTTACCCATGCACAATTCACAGCAGCCAAACTATGAAACCAGCTTAGGTATCCATCAATGGGTGAGTGGGTACAGAAAACATATAATGCATATCCACAATGGAGTTTTATTCAGCCATAAAGAAAAATGAAATGATATCTTTCGCAGGAAAATGGATGGAACATAATGTTAAGTGAAATAAGTCAAACTCAGAAAGTCAAGGGTCATATATTTTATATGTGGAAGCTGGAGTGGAAAAAGGTAAAATCGTAGGCTCTCATGAAAATCAAAGGGAGATCAGTAGAGGAAAAGGACCAGAGGGAGGGAAAGGGGAAATACTGGGGAATGATATTGGCCCAGCTATATTGTTATATTGTGTGCATGTGCAAACATGTAACAACAAATTTCATTATTATGTGCAACTATAATGCACTAATAAAAGTATGGAAAAAGAAAACAAAAGTTCTGCCTACTTAGTCAGCACCTTGAACAGACTGCCACTCCAGCCTCCTACCTGGTTTACCCAAAGCAGTTGTAAGATTATCTCCTGTGCAGCTGACCCACCTTACATTGGTTCAATTTTCATCCTTTCCTGGCTCCTGCCCCAGAACAACTTCTACTCCACTGTTGCAAGGAAACTTAAGATTCTCATGGCATTTACCCTTTATTAAGGGACAAACAGCTTTCCTACCCCAAAGAATGAATCTCAAATGCTGGGACTTCAGTAGCCATAACAGAAAGTCATATGAATATTTTATAGGAGGTTCCCATGATTACAATATTACAATGTTGTCCACAGGCAATTTTTCATACCTCAGCTAATAAAGACACAGCAGCAAAATGACAATAAATAACTCTCTCATAGGTATTATATCCTTAAGGTAGCTCCATTCAAAAGAAGTAAATACGGTATCTTTAAATCACCTGCCCTGGGTTACTGGTGTTCTCAGGAAAAAAATGCAAAGAGCATCTCTTCCCACATCAAAATTTAGTGTAAAATCTGTTCAGGATTTTTAAGACAGTGGCAATACACTGGTAACTCTGAGAATAGAGGGTGAGTGGGTGGCAGAATGGAAGGAGTATTCATGAAGCTACTAGATTAAAGTAAATAAAAACCATTCCTAGAGGCCAAGGACTAATTCACAAAGAACAAAACAAAATACTGACAGCAGTTTACTAGAAAAATTGTCATTTTTTTAGAAGCTTCAAGAAGTAATGTGGCACAGAGAAACACATGCACATCTTTGAAGTCAAATAGGTGTTCAAATTCTGGATTCATAACTTCTTAGATCTCTGAGATTCACTTTTTTCATCTTCAATGCTATTGCTTCCTTGGGTTGTCACCATATTAAATGTATGAAAGAACATTTGACAGCAGGTATGGTGGCATTCACCAGGGGCTCTGGAGGCTAAGGCAAGAGGATGGTGAGTTCAAAGCCAGCCTCAGCAATTTAACAAGGCCCTAAGCAACTTAGTGAGATCTTGACTCTAAATAAAATATTATAAAGCACTGGGGGTTAAATCCCCAGCACCAAAAAAAATTAAAAAGAGAGCACTTGAGAAAGTTCTTGGCCGTCTAATAATAGTGGTTCTAAATTTTGTTTCTACATATTATACCCCAAAAAGGGTTCCACAAACAAAGACCCTTTAAGGGATATGTCAGATTGATTTAAACACATTCATAATGATTTAAAACTGCACAAAAGGAAATGAATTGTGGCTAAGTCATTGATTTTGATAATGATCCTCTTTATTGACATTGTCCATGCTCCTATGTTTTCCAAGATAGGACACCTTCTTAAAATGCACATCCCATCTTTCTTTCCAGTTATGCTCTGTCCTCCAAAAATAAATTCAAATATTTTGTCCAAGATTAAGGCTTCCTATATCCCCTGCACAATGTCTTCATAATGATGTTTATACTTACAAAATATATCTCCCACTTTAAGTATGAGGAACATATTTCTTTTGATTTCCCTCATAATATTAGCCCAGTGTTAGTCACTCATCAGTAGCTGATTAAGTAGGAATTGATATTGATTTTTAAATTCAAGTCCTGAACTAGGGAAGCAATCAATCCTGTGTGATGGCCTTGGATGTTGACTCAGAAAGTAGACCAGGATTTAAACACTTCAATGTGCCTACACTAAGAAATTTCTTCATTGGCTACGATGAATTCCTTTATGTAACTATATTATAACCTCAAACTATAATAAGCACTAGAAAAGTGAGATTACAACAGCATAAATGGAAATCTGGTTGACATGGTAAAGAACATTTCTGTACATAATCAACTTGGTCTCCAGGCAATAGTAAATTATAACATTTTTTATATAACTCATAAATGTTTTTGGCTCCTACCCTGTCTTATTTTTATAACAGTTATGCATTCAGAAAGCATAGGAATTTACAAAAACATCTTGTAGTTATAATTTAGGTTTTCAGATTATACTACATGTGTTTTGGCTCAAAAAGAGATAAATATTCTTGTTAAAGATAACTCACTAAAGCAGAAATCCATTGAAATGCTAAAATTATTCCAAACAAATTTCCTACATTAGCACATTACTTAGGAAAGTTCAATGCCAGTATAAATCATTTTAATAGTCTAAATGAAATTCTATTACTATAAAATAAATCCTGAATATGCTAGATTCAAGGCACTATGTACTAATACCTTTTCTTGTCTAATGATAATTTCTATAGTATTTTTCATTATTCCTGATTTTTCCCAATGCACAATTGTTCTTTTGTTCTAATCACTTCAAATTTTACTTTATTTGTATCTGGTGGTCTTATTGTACCATATTATAAAGCTACATGCCATATCATATAGCTAGATATTTGTTCCTTAGAATTCTGTCAGCAAGAGATGAACCCTGGTTATAAACAGCCAAAACCAATATTTCTTTCCCATGGAATGTAATAATAATAATAATAATATTAATGGTAATAATATAATAATAATTTGATACAATTTACACTGAAATTTTCTTTTGAGTCTTTGTTCAATAAAGTATATAAATATTCAGTGTAAGAAAGCTCTATTTGTTGAGATAGATGCCTTACATATTACATCTTAGAGTTAATGAAGTTAAAACCATACCTGAAAATGTAACACTTGTTAAAATTAATTTTGGGCAGACACGTTGTTTAATACATTATTCTGTTATAGGAATCCTGTAGTAAACCGATTTGCTAAGCAATATGTTATGTAAATTTTCCAACTTACATAGTTTTCTCAACTCTCTGTTTTAAATATTTCATAGTAAATGCTCATTTTTTTCCAATTATCTTCCCAAATGATATCATTATTGAGCTCTAAGTAATTTAATATTTTTTTGGAAATTGCAAATAAAAAGTTTAATTTCAGAAACTGAATCCATCATTTATAAATTCACTAAAGCACAGTCTACTCAAATTTAGAGTAAGCAAAGGTACAGTATTTGAACAGAAAAAACAACTTCCTAAGAGGTCATGGCAGATGGGCAAGTTGTCTCACCCACAACACTTAATGATCTGAAATTAAAACATGAACCTTTTTCAGATGTTAAAGAAAAAACTTTGAAGACATATTGTTAAAAGAATCTGACAATTGAGAATTTCATTCGGATGTTCTTGAGATTCTAAAATACCTGGGTGATGGCTGAATCTTTCCTATTGTAAAAAAAAAAAAAATTCTAAATGCCTAAGGCTATCCTTACCACTGTAGCCTTCCAGACGCCCCCATTGGTCACTACTGCCTCCAGTGCCCAGGGCTGTGGTCCCAGAACCTGGGTCAGTGCACACAGAGCTCCACTGCTCAGGAACACTGAGTCAGAGGTGCCAGATGCAGGCAATGAGCCCCCTGTTGCAATGCCCTGCTCTGTACCAGCTGAATCCTCAGCAGGGACACAAGGGACTCCCATCTCAAGGACTCAGGACGACAGTCTGGAACCTCTGAGAGAAAGAATGGACTGTGCAACCCTGAATGCAAAGACTTGAAATGGAACATGCCTGCAACCGTGAACCACAACTACAAGCTCTGTGACAAGTACAGTTTTGTTTTCATTCTCTCCATTCCTAGACACACTTTAGAACCTGCAGTTAAAACTGCTCAGTCAGGATGGCTTTAGCTCCACCTTTCATTTCACAGCCACAAAAGTGGTTTTGTTGCAATTAAAGCAATATTTAACTAAAATACAGTACCTGATTCATGGTTTTTACACAATTGAATAAACAGTCTACAGGATAGAGTTGTTTACATCTTGTCTCCATTCTAATAAAACAAATTTCTGACTCCTAAATTTAAAAAGATGTTGCAGTTATAAATTAAAACCTGATCCCCCACTTCATAACTGAGGAGATAGGCTGCATCCAGTGGACTCCTCAACCCCTGCTACCTGGCTCAACAGGAGTAAGACGTCTGTGAGGATACCTTGCAGTGTGGGCCGGCAAGTGACCCCAGATGCTAGCCTGATGTCTCACATGTCCCTATTGGGGGGGTCACAACAGCCCTGGTACAACAGCCAGCCAGCACTGTGGAGAGCATCTCTGGTCTGGCAACTCTGTTGTGAGTTCAATAATGAAAGTATATCAAGGGAAGATTCACTTTCAAAAATATAAGATTTTCAAAATGCTTCATCATGAGCTGGGGCTGGCCAAAGCTGCCATTCTCCGTGACTGTGCTGAACAGCTTTTCCAAAGGGATGGTACTTGGGGCACAGCCCCAAAATCTGGCGGCCAAAGTGGACAGTCCAGGCCAGGACAACCGCTTGAGGTTCCAGTAGGCAAGCAGGTAGCAGCTGTTCTCCAATACCTCCTCCTCCAGGTAGGGGAGCACCATGTCTTTAGGCAGCCTCTCCCACCTGTCTCTCCTCTCCACCTTGGCCACCAGTGACCACAGGTTTTCTTCTCCACCAGTCTCTAGACTCGGCCCTGAGTCATAGCCATTGGAGACGGCTGTGCCCTCTGAGGTAGAATTTTATATTTCTAGCTCCCTGATTAGATCCTGCCTGTACTGCTCCACCTCCTCCTCTGTGAACAGGGAGGCTTGTAGGGAGGTTCCAGCAGCGGGTCATGGAGGGTGGCGGACAGGTGGCTCGCCATGACTTCCTTCAGCAACATCATCATAATGTCAATGCCTATCTTCTCCCCAAAGAGCATCTCGACCTTCTTGCTGAGGATGTAGATCATGGGGATGACGTGGCTTAGAGTGGACATGTAGGTACTCATCTCCAGGCTGGCGGCATCTAAGGGCCTCAGCGCATGACACATGGACTGCATGACTTCCCACTGGTAGCAGCTGATCAGCTCTCTGAAGTTGCACTTGATGGACATCTCCTTAATGGCCCTCTTCTGCTCCAGCAGCCACTCCAGCATGTGCAGGGACTGGCTCCACCTGGACTGCACATTCTGGACGAGGCAGTGCTGCTGCAGCTCTTACTCCCACTGCAGTGTGGCCAGCTTCTCCCTGGTGCTTGGGGAGTGCTTGGGCCGCTCACACAGCTTCTGGGAGGTGCTCAGCAGGCTCTGCACCATCCTCTGGCTCTTGATGGCCTCACTTATGAGCAGGTCCACCATGTGGCTGAAGCAGGGCACGCTTGAGTGCTCTGCCTCGGTCAGAATCTTGCAATGCTCCGGTTGTTGGTGACCATGATGTCTGCTTGCAGGCCGATGGACCTACACCCAGGCTTCTCACCAGCACTCTAGCTGCTTCTGGATGCTGCTGCTGCCATTGTCACAGTCAATCTGCGATGTGTCCAAAAGCACTGATCAGTGGTGGTCCTCTCAGTGTGGGCAGGCCAAGAACTCGAAGGTGAGCCAGTGGGAAGTGACAGTCAGGTACTCACAGGTCTGGGTACTCATCCGATGTGAAGTGGACCACATTGCTGTCGGCCTCCTTCAGCTGCTGTCAGAATCATCTGCTTAACATTGTCATACATGCCCGGGATAGCTGTCCTGGAGAAGTAGGGAAGGGAGTACAAAGATTACTGAGGTTTCTAGTATTTGAGCAGCCTGACAAAACCAACCGTTATCCACAAAGGAGTATGGCTGGAGGTCAAGCGCGATCATTTCTGCTATCAGACTGGTGATTTTTTTTGGCAATTGGGTGAGAGTCATAAAACTTCTCACTGGGGTCATCGAAGGAGGACCTGCCCAACAACTCTGTGCTCAGTGGCCCCTGGACGCCTGGAGAGCTGGACAGGGTGGTCTTGGAGTAGACCTCTGTCTTGAGTACATACTGGAACCTCTGCAGGTGCCTCAGGAGGCAGCTGGAGCCCAGGTTGGTGGGCTTCTTGCCCCTGCTGATGGTCCAGCTGCAGTGCAGACACACCACCTTGGTGGAGTCCACAGAGCAAACGGAGAAGTGGTTCCACAGCTTGAGGTCTTCTTGCTGCTGATGGGAAACACCGCTTGGTGGTTCCTCCTGACCACTGCTAGCAGGCCAGGTGTCTTAGAGGAGCTTTCTGCAGAAACCAAAGTGGCAGCTAGAGTGTTCGCCAAACTGGCACCCAGGAAGCCCTTCTGGGCCCCGACCACCTTGAGGTGGCATCTGTACAGATGTTGCATCAAACAGCTGGTACCCATATCCCTCTTCTTCCCCCCACTGATGACGCAGTCACAGTACAGGCACAGGGCCTTCAGACTGTCCATGGGGGCTGATGAGAAGTGGTGCCAGACCTCCGACTTCAGCCTCTTCATGACCTTCTTGTTCTGCTGGAAGACAGCACCAGGCTCACATCTCCTTGGGCTCTACCTGCTGGTCTGCTGCTTCTTAGGAGAGACGCCAAAGGAGGACTCGCCCACATCCTCGGAGGATGACAGACGGGACCTGCCTGAGACGTGCATCCCTAGGCAGGTTCTCAGCCAGCCTGTCTGGGGACGAGGAGGTGGAGGGGCGCTGTTGGACCAGCTTTCCTGGAGAGGATGATCCGGGTTCCCCCTCTGTAGGCAACAGGGTGGGCAGCAGGGTGGGGAGGTGTGGGGTACAGGAGGGGGATGCCCAAGCTATCCCCCATTTTCCTGCAGCATGATGGAGCCTTGCGCTCTCCACATGTGCTGGATGAGCAGTTGGTGCCCAGGTCTTTCCGTTCTTACCCCTGCTGAACTCATGAAGTGCGCACAGAAGGCCTTGGAGCTACCCAGTGGGGACAGGTAGAAGTGTTTCCAGATGACCAACCTCCTTCTGGCCCCCGTGCTCCTGGGAAGGCAAAGGCTTCTTTCCCCCATGCCCTCTGCGGTTCCCTAGTAGTGGAGCATGACAAGTTGGGGGAAGATCCTACCTGGGCCTCCTCTCTGCTGTACCTCCAGTGACCAGTACATCAAAGAACTCAGAAGAGACCACAGACACGGGCTCTTCCTGCATGTGGTCAGGGAATGGGATCATAGCTGCCATCTTCTGGGCAAGTCTGATGGGCGAGAGCATGGAGCCCACATCCCCAATCTCTGCAGTCTGTGGTGGAAGCAGGAGCAAGGGTGACAGCAAGGAGGAGCCGAGAGACACACTTCAGTTCTCCTACACTAGCTTGGTGGGGTGCGCAGGCCTCATGTGCCTCATGAGGCAGCTGGTGCTCAGGTCCTTCTCGTTCTTGCCCCTGCTGAACTCCTGCATGCAGTGCCTACATATTGCCTTAGTCTGTCCCAGAGGGAGATGGAGAAATGGTTCCACACTGGAGATTTCTTCTTGGAGCTGATGTGGCAGCTGGAGATGAGGCTCTGGGTTACGGCTTCCATGGCCACGTTGGGCTGCCTGCTGCTGTCCTGGGGGAACAGAGCCCCATAGCCATCCTCCCTGAGGCGCCACCAGCCTGGCCCTCCACCTGCTCCTCACATCCTCCTGCTCACTCTGAAAGTCCACCCCTTCCAAACAGTGTCTGGGAACTGGATCATCTTCTTCCTCCTCTATTTTGGAACTTGTCATCAAAAACACAATCACCTTTTCCTCTGGGACTAGTGTCCTAGTTGTCTTCCACCACGGTCCATAACTACCCCAGCTCATTCCTCATGCTAGTGTCTCAGGTCAATGGAGAGCTGGTCCGAGTGCCCCTGTGTGCATGCAGCACCATCACCCTTTCACAGCCATTCCATCTCTCGGGCTGCTCCTGTCAGTGCTCCACCTGGGGCTCTGCTGCCATGTGCCTGGCCGTGGGGATGCACAGGGGAGACTGGCTGCAGGTCTTGAATACAGGGTCCCCACCACCTTGACAGCACCTCCTGCATGTCCCAGATGCACACAGGAAAGCTCACAGCAGTGGGACACCCCAAAAAGCAGAAGCAATCCAGGCCCATCGCCTCCTTCGTCCTTTGAGAAGCATGCCTTGGTGCTCAACACGAGGCAGAGGAACCACCGCCAAGCGAGAAGCAGGAGAAGCAGGTGAGCCTGCTAAGACACAGCCAGCCACAGCCAGCAGCCTCCAGGGCCAGGAAGGGGCCTCCCACCAGGCGCACTGGCCCCTGGTCAGCACGTCCTGGGTTAGCGTCACACTGCCTCGAGAGCTTAGAGCTGTGAGTAGAAGGGACAAAGGCAGGCAGGACAGGAAGGAAGAAGCAGACATTCATCCACACCTACCAGAGGTCCATGTCCCAGTTCTCACTCTGCAAACTCTAGGCCGGCCAAGGATCTGGGTGGCGCGGGTCTGTGCGCTGGGGACCCCTAATGGCGCGGCGCCCATTCTTTAGCTGCTTTGTCTGCCCCCAGCGCCCCTCCTGCTGGCTAGGCACCACAGCCAAGGACTTTGGCCCAGCAGCCTGAGATGCTGAGGTCACTGTGCCCTTCCCAGGGACCCACGTGCCAGTGCGGGGGCAGCAATTAAATTTGATTTGTAGCTGCATTAATTAATTGGCCTTAACATTTTCCAGAACAGTTAATATTAGAGTTTGGAAGAACAAACAATATTTTGTAATAATTAGTACCACTGAAATAGTAACATTAAAGAACAATCATTAGCAGCATTTCAAATTTATAGATATCACCTACCAAACCACAAATTAAATTAACATATTCCTGATTTGTTTTTTATTAGCTGTTAACTTTATACAGAATTCCTTGTTGAATTCCCAGAATGTTGTTGAAAAATTAAGATTAGTTGGCACGGATTTAGGATTTGTCATTGATTGTGCTTTCACAAAAGCTTGTGATAGCTGTTAATTTTATAAATTTAAATAGGTTTTTGCATTATAATTTTAAAATATTTTGCTGAGAATATGTTTTATCAGTGTTCTTTCTGAAATACGTATTTTCATTATAAAAGGGTCAGGTCGAAAAAATTCAAATAGTTTATGTAAGAATATGAATAAATAGATCCAGACATCCTTATAAATTTAAAGAATATCTTCTACCCTAAAATTAAGATAAATGTTTAGGAATCCTTAACACCTTTACCTACAAACTAAAATGTTGATACACTTTAGACAAAAGCTATTAGATGCTGGAACAGCAACATAATTTAACTTAGACAAAGAGTTAATATTTTAGTTTTGTCATACATTTATAAAGATTGTGGTTCCACTTAACTTAAAATGTTATTTTGGATTTAATTTTTTGTTAGAAAAAAATTGATCTATGTTGAAAAGAAATTTTTTAAATGAGAATTTCTCCCTTTCTTATAATCAAAGAAATCAATAAAGGTGGACTGCCACTTACTCTCCCTCTTTGATCAGATTAGACTCTTTGTCTACCTTAATTAATAGATTCTTAAAATTAGATAACTTTTAAATCCAAAGCTTTTGTACAAATCTTTCTATGGCACCATGAAAATAATCACAAATTCTGATTTTGTTTACAGTATTAAACAATCAAACAAGAAGATTTTTCAAAGTAGTTAATAGAGCTTAGTTGTGTGAAGAGCCCTTATCTATATGTATGATAGGTTTTGAAGAAAGCTACCCTAAGATGAACTGTGCTGTGGCAGAAATATAAAATCATCCTTGAAGATAAGTTGGTTTGAGTCTACAGAGCCAACTTTATTGCAGCATGAAAAACTCCTTTTTGCTTGGATCTGACAATATTAACCTGGCATTGGACATGATCACCAAAGGAAAAAGGATCCATTAAAAAATGAGAGTAATGGATAAACTGCTAAGAAGCCAGCACAACAACATGTCTTTGATGATTTCTTTTGACAGAAACATTGTACTTATCTTAAAGTCACACAAAGACATGAATGTAATCAATGGACGTGTTAAGCATTAACAATGCTTACCAATAATAAAATTATATTTAAAGTCAAGATACATCTTTAAAATTACAATTCCAGAAAGAAAAAGGGCTACAACTCTATCTCAGTTATAAATAAAATTCTTTGCCATTTAAAAATTTTTACATTTCATTTTAGTGAATAAAAAAGTCAGATATTTTTATAGAACAAGTAACCATGATTGATTTAGATGATTTTAGTTATATTTAAGGCCTACCTCCTTCTTGGACACTGGTCATTGAGTCAAATTCTCTGGCTTCTTCTGATGAATTAAGTGCAAAGCCCTCTCTAAGGCAAGAAAGGAGGAATAGATCTCTCAAAGGCATCTCTCAGTGGAAAAATCACTTCATACCAGAGTTACCATTGTAAAGTGCCAATAGGAAGAGTAAGTTGTTCCCTACTTCTTTCTCTGACCTGTTCCCCATCAACTAGGATGCTTGGACAGAATCTGATTTCTCTCCCCATCAGGGTACTATATGAGCAGGGTAAAAGGGTTTATGTAATCATATAAAGTAAAATTAAATTGGAAATAAATAATGTATATATGTTCCTCTCATAATAGCATAACACTGAAGAAGCAGGGTTGGTCATTAAGTCATAATTAAACACTAGCATACAACCAGAAACATTATACTGTCATAAAACCACAACGTCAGATGAAAACCACAGAAATAGTTCCACTCAGTCCTAGCATCCAGGAAATTCTTTTTAAAGGTGTTCCTTTTGGGGGCTTTCCCAGTTTGTACTCAGCAATGAAATTAGAAACCTTTTGTGATGTGTTAAATATTCGTTTTCTGTATATATACTGTATGATCCTAAATAGAATACAGAATTTTCAACCCATCTTAAATGATCTGATACTTACATCATATGCTTCATTTTATCATGGTCTACAGTGTATCAAATATATAAAAGGACAAAAGTAAAAAAGATCTCAATGTCAAATTAAGATCTGTGTCTAGTACATATTGATAGGTGACACCCAAGCAAGTACTGGTACTTTTGACAATTGTCTTCCATAATAATTATTCTGTTCCTTTAATGCCATTTGGTTTAAAAATATGCACATACTCTCACAGTCATGCACTCACTCACTCAATCATACACACAAACACATAAAAAGAACTTACACGATTTCATTGTTCTGGCATTTGAACTCTCCACAAGTGTCCTCAAAGGCTCCCCTCCACCTCTGGCCCTCTCTTCGATGGTTTCATAGGGAATGATAACATTTCCTCGAGCTCCAGATGTTCTCAATACCTTCACCTCCGTGATGCCAATGCTCTCATTCACGAGTCCCAGGTTCCTCAAAAGTAAAGATGCCAGCATCGATGTCATCAAAACTGGTTACCATGGCCACGGAGGGTGATCTAAGGAAAGCAAGAGTGGAGACTGATTGGTTTTCAGGATGCCATCTTCGGAAGCCTCAGAAGATACTTTGACATTGCTGAGGTGTGCAAGGAAAATTTTACCCTCCTCAAAGCTGTCATCATCGATGATGCCAACTCTGATTTCCTTCTGGGTCTCACCAGGTTTAAGACCACAGTTCCTTCAGTGAATTCATAATCAGATCCTGCATTGGCCATGTCTCCTCTGTTTCTGAAGTCAATGAACACAGAGTAGGTCAAATCCCCACTTCTGCAAATAATGGTAAGGACCACAGTACCACAGTTGTCCAGACACTGATATGTCCCTTGTTCAAAGAAGACCTTGCTCACTGGGTCACTTTTGGCCACTTCCATGTTGACCTCATGCATGCTGACAGTCTTCCTTGCTTGGTCAGCTACATGCCTCTTTAAAATGTTGCCAGCTCAGTCATCAGGCAAGTAGCTTGAATGTGGTAAAATGCTTGGCTTTTTTGCTGCTGACTTAGGATTTCGTATTTGGCTAATTCTATTAACTGCTCTATTTCGTTCTCTGGATGTTTCTGCTTCAGTTCCTTCAGAATCCTCGCCATTTCTCCCTTAGCTTATTCATCATTTTGGTCCCTCTCTCATTGACCTCCAGAACCAGAGTGCCATCTAAGAAACTGTCAACCTGAGAGCTGACTACTTTTCCATCCATTTCAATTTTCGTTTTGGAAGATGGCTGGTCCCCCTCGTGTTCAGTGATCATTCCCCTCTGCTTGCCAGCCTGATACTGCTTGTAGACATACTTGTAAAACAGAAGCCTCCTATCTGCTACCCAGGCAAACACAACACAGAAGGGAAAGAAGAAGAAAGTTAGCAAAATGTCCCAGACCTCCACAACACCAGGAGAAATGACAAGTGTAGGCGAAGATGCTCCAGGCTGCCATCACAAAGAACACATGCAGATGCTGAATCTTCCTCATCTCTCCATCATGGACCACATAAACACAAAGTGCAACGATGATGAACATGCTGAAGGCAGCACTTCCCACGATGGCGCTGGGCCCCAGGTCTCCTGCAGTGAAGTTATGGCCACATAATTCAATAACTGAAAGCAGAACCTTGGGAGCAGAAAATCCCAGGGCCATCACAGTCAGGTTGAACATAGTCTCATTCCAGATCCTCACAGTCATCTTGGTGGTCTTTCCGTTGTTTTTCTTTATGGTTATTTATTTTTCTTGGGATGTGATGACTTCCATAAAGGACACAAACTGGTCAACAATGATAGAGACTCCCAGAAACATGTTGACAATAGCCCCGAAATACCCAGTAGCTCTAGCAATCTTGTCTCTGAAAGAATAATCTTGGGGCTCCCAAATAGGCAAAAATTACCCTTTTCTTGTGGTAATATGAGACAGTACACTTGCTGATATCATTTTCTCCTCCTTCCATTTCGGTCTCAGGAGTTATATGGTCCATATGGGAAAATAAGAAAGCCATCAGAGCTAACAGATGAAATCTCATTGGAATCATGGGTGAGAGGCTTAACCAAGGCATGTTGTACAGGGAGATGACCAACTGTCCTGACATATTGGTAAAAAGAAGATGGGGCAGGGAAGGTAGAAAAATAATCACATCATTAGACCCAAATCCAAAGCATGATTAATACCTTTAAATAAATTTCTGTATGTTTGACCATCACAATATCTCTGGTGAATCATCATTAATCTGATTCCATCAGTGATTAGGCAATGTTTTGTGAAATTTACAGTTTGATCTCTCTTTTTGTGAATTTTCTACTTGTAGTTCCATTCACTGAGCAAGACCCATGACTGACTTCCAGGAAATGAAAAGTTCAATTTTAAGCCTGGCCTTATTAAGCACACATTTATGCATACTAATGGACAACAAGAAAGAAAAACAAAACTTTTGAAGCATTAAAAATCACCTCCTTGTTGCTAAAGCAGATTTTTCTTTTAAATTTTGATTAGTACATTGTCTTCAAGGACATTTTTCATTGAGAAAACCACTTTATTAAGATTCACGCATTGAAACTGAGACTCTGAAAAACTCCTACCAACACAAGGCATGATGATGATGATCTTAAATTTTGAAGTACACTTACACTGTATTTCAAGAAATCACACCTTACGGCTCTAAACTTGGAAACAGATAAATCTCTACATTTGCCTGCAATCAAAGCTCAATGGTATTTGTTCTCAAGAGGAAAAAAAAATTCCACTCTAATGCAATATTTCCACACATTAAGTACAGGTTTTAAAAGCATGTTTTGATGAGAGCACATTTTCTCCTAATTTTTAGCAACCCAGAACTCCAGATATATTAGCAACTGGGCATCTGGTATTTCAAGAACACTCCTTTCTATTTGTATACATAGCCTGCTTCACAACCTGTAGGCTGACCCCAACAGAAAGGACAGATAATCGGGTCCAGGCCTAGTTGTCTGTAAGACACTGGCAGGCTTTGAAATCTATATTACCAGCCATAAAATGTTCCTTCTCTGTGTCAGTGTCACACTTTCCATGGTCATTCCAAAACACACATTAGTTCTATAGTGGGCTCAAGAACAATTATTCCATCTAAATCAGCTTATTTGGCCAAGAAACAGAGACAAAGTGTATATGTATGTATGTGTGTGTGTGTGTGTGTATAATATGAAGGGCTATAGGCAATTAGGGATATGACAACAGAGTCATTGAGGAACACAGAGAATTGCAAGCAAAGTAGTGGACAGAATGACCACAGCCCTAAACTCAACCACCAACTCATGCAAAACAGCTCCGATCTCACGTGGTCACCTCAGCTTCCAGGACCTGGGGTTTGGGGGCTGGGGTAAAAGGGGTAGGGAATGGATGCTGAAGTCCAGGAGGGTCCACAACTCTCATCTGGACCTTTTCTTCTAGACCTAAGAATTCACCAGTGAATAAGAGAAAGTCTTGGTCTTCTCAGAGCTTAATGGGGAGGAAACAAAGGAATAAATGAAATATCAGGTGGTAACTGGCTTCAGGGGAGGCCAGTTATGACATCCATAGCACATGGATAGGAAAAGCATCCTGAGTCAGAACATAGCCCTGTGGCCTGAAAAAGTTAAAAGAGGAGCTGGGTGAGATGCTCCCGTAGCTCCATGCTGCCTGAGAGCCACCCACATTTGTCTATGTTTGTTGCTGATGGCTTGCACTGAAAACTGCTCCAAGGTCCCAGGAGAATCACCATGGTCAGCACATTCTGGAAGATCCTCAGAGATCCCACCATGGCCTCAAGCCCCTTGTAGCTCATCACTACTGGGAGATAACCTTCTTTTGTATTTCTCCCATACTGAAGAAGACCAGGAGAGGGTAAAAGGCTGGCAAATGAAAGAAACACATTTACAAAGCATGCAAGAGTTCATGGTCAATGTGTGTCTGCTTGTTCAGCCATTACAGGGCTTGGATGGATTGTGAGATCCCTGCTTAAAACAAGATGACCTTCCACTGGCCTGCAAGAAAAATAGAGATTTAGTTCCAACTCTCTTATGCATCCATTTACTCCATAATTTATGTGTGCTTAGTATGAAATTTAGAATGACTCACTAGGCTCTCTTCTAGACCTAAGAATTCACCAGTGAATAAAACAAAGTCTCTGTCTTCTCAGAGCTTACATTCTAATGGGGAGAAAACAAAGTAATAAATGAAATATCAGGTGGTAAAAAGTACTACAGTGTGGGAAGGGCAGAATCAATCTAAGGAAGACAGACTGTGTGTGTGTGTGTGTGTGTGTGTGTGTGTGTGTGTGTGTGTGTGAATGCATACACACATACAGCAGCATGATTTTACAGTAGATGGTTAAGGAAGGCCTCTCTGATAAAGACAACATTTGAGCAAAGTCCTGAAGGAAGCAAATGGTCAAACCTGTGGAAACTGCAGGAAGAGTATTACAACAAAGGACAAAGGTAATGGTGATGGTAATGGTGCTTGGCACATCCCAGAACTACAGAGAACCCAGTGTGGAGGAAGGGCTGTGCAGGAGTGGAAATGCAAAGGGAATGGATCATGGGGCCACTGAGTCCACTGAGGTACTGATGAGGAGAGACAGGAATCTCAGGGGGTTCTGATCATAAAGTAATATCTAGTTTTCCTTTCAGAACAGGCTCTCTCCTGGTTCAGTGGAGATATTGTAGGGGATGGGAGGAAACAAGGAGACCAGCTCATGCCTACTATATTGAGATCTGATTTCTAAACAATCCCAATGCCTAGCAGGTATTCAAAAATGAAAGAGCAGACAGCTAACATTTTAAAAAGGGTAGTTATCCTTTTAGTAGACTTGCAACTTAAAATGGCTTGGAGACTGATAAGGATCAAAAAAGTTAAAATATTTGCAACAAATAACAGTAGTGAACAGAGAGAGTAAACCCTGAAGAAATATTCAAACCTGTGTCTGTCTCCAAACCTGATATAATTAATCACTCCTTCAATTCACTGCCAAATTCATCATTCTCTATTTTTCAAATTTCAGCCAAAATAAACTTGCTAAGGAACAGATCTGACACTATGACTCTACTTAAAACTCTTTGTTGGCTCTCTTTTGCCTCATGCCCTGTGGTCAAATCCCTCAGTAGTAAGCTCAAGATCCTTAATGATCTAACCTCTGTACTCCTGAATGCAGAAATTCTTGATTCCCCAAATAAGGCACTTTTTTACCTGTTGGCCTTTGCAGACTATGTTCTTTCCTCTAAACATTTTTATTCTTACAATCAAGGTTCAAAAAAGTATAACAAATCACAGTCAATTTCTTGAGAGACCGATATTGGATTCTTTTCATAAATCTATTATAGATATCATGCTAAATTATTTACATGTATCAGTTATAGCTAATATTTATAATAACAAGCATTTTTGTATCACACAACTTTTAGTGTTTCTATTTCCATTATGATCTTTGCAAACCGCACCCCCTGGAATTGTGTAGTGGGCAATACACTAAGCCCTATCCAGTATATACTATTAGCTCATTTACAAAGTGGGATAACTGAGGTATAGACTAGTTAAGACCTTGTTGAAAATCATACAGATAGCAAACTCCTGAGTTAAGATTCACACCCTGTCTACTTCCATTAACTGTTCCATTAGGTCATCCCTGATAGTTGGTGAAGTAATGCTGGACAATTGTTGGATTTGGGCTTGAATTAGTCCATTGGAAAGCCTCTTGACTTCTAAGCAGATTAGAAGAACTCAGTTAGCAATAGTCTTGTGGAAGGTTTCCAACAGCCTGGCTTTTATCTTATGGATTAGAGACTCAAGCATCAATGACTGTGGTATGTAGCATGAGAGCTTGCATGTTCCTAGATACAGCTGCTCTATGCTTCCTTCCATTTAGCAACTGCCTGGCAACCTTTTCCTGCATGCATAGTCAGGGCACTCTCTTAGGTTGGCCATAAAAAGGCCCTATCCTCCATCTCTGCCCTAGCCCACATCTCACAATGTCTTTTTAGCCAAATGAGGACCAGATGTGTAAAAATGGATGGATCAGTAAAAATCCATTGTCATTATTGGGGAAAAAGGAGAGGGGCTTCTGAGGTTACTGAAAATCATCACAATTATATTAAAAAAGTGACAGCATCATAATTTGTGTAACCAGGGGACGCAAAACACTGATGTAAGTTATTGGCAATAAAACTGGGAAGAACTCTTTGGACTTTGGTTGCTTTCTTTATTTAATGAATTCCAAACCCAGAAGGTTGTGAGGATGTGGGAAAGGTGTTATCTAAAGGAGTTGCTTTTCTTTCTGTATTTCCTTTCTTCCATGGTCTTCCTTCCATTATAAGATTCCAGAAGTTCTATTTAACTCTCCTCAACTTCCCTGAGATATATATATATATATAAATATATATATATAAAATTTTATAAGAACATTAAGCAGGAAGATAAGAACAGAGGCCACAGGTATCTTGGTTTGTTCCTGGCTTTCTTATGTTCTTCCTTGATCTACTGAAGGCTGACACAAAAAGTAGGCTGATTTTTATGGTATATTCAGATCAACTCTTATGTCTATGGCCAGGTATCACTTAGGAATATCTACTTCATCATCAAAATGAGTCTTAAGCCCATGAATATCAAGAACACCTGAATTATCTTCTACTCACTATTTATTTTAAGACAAAACAACTTTATCACTACAAATTACAAACTTTAATGGGTCTGACAAAAAAGAAGGTAAAGCGATACTTGCCTGCCAGTAATCCAGCCACCTGTGCTGAAGGGAGAAATCAGTTACAAGGAAGAGAAACACATGCCTACAGACAGGTCTTTATCAAACTGCTTTGTAAAGGATAAGGAAACAGCTAGGTTGCAAAGGGGCTTGAGGAGGAGTGAGCCAGCAGAGTGCCTATTCCCCACAGGAAACCGGGGCCAGTTTTAACTACCAAGGAGAACCTGACTCAGGAGAAAGGAATATGCTGGTGTCCTCACCAGCCCTCACACTGGATGGCCTAATCCCATTCTATCGATTGGCAGTGGGGTTATTCCAAGGAATTCTCTGACTCGCCTTCATCAGGACTTGGAATTCCCTTCTATGTAATTTTTGCTGACTGAAAGCCTCAGAACTAAGCAATTAATCTATTTCTAAGGCAACATGGAAGCAAGCATAAATCTTTACCCATGACTGAAGCAAGTACTTTCCAGGGCTTCTAGACAAGGAGATGTTGCCAGAGGATGAAGATATTTTTAATGTGACATATGACCATCCCATCTAAGGTTCAAATACTCCTCTGGCTCCCAGCCTCAGTCTATCAGACCAGGGTCAGAATTCAGAAAGGAACTTAGTTTCCACAGTACTCTTTGCTACTACCTTTTTAAACTTTTTCTTTTTCTTTCTCTCTCTGTCCTCTCCAGAGTTTCCTCTCAGCTGATTGATAAATTGGGACAAGTCATGTAAGGAGTGGGCTATGGGAGGTCTTGTGAAGAATGAAGTCCTTCTGCCCAAACTGATGAAAGTGGAGTCAGGGTCCTGTCCTGGGTTAGAAATCATGTCGCTAAATTGTTCAGCAAGGGGAGCAACTGGGGTAAGGACCAGGTAAAGTGACCAGAAAAAAATATATATAAAGAAAAGATACACTTAGTATTTAGGATAATGAAGAAGTTCTTGGAAACAGGTCATGTGATGAACCTGTTAGCCCTTTTCTCTATTTTATTTTTCTACATTGCACTTACTACTTCTATCTGCTGTGTACTTTATTCAGTAGTTCTACATTTTGTCTTTCTCCCTGTGACAGATGTAAACCCTGTAAGAGCAACATCTTTTTTTTCCCCTTTTTACCAATGCATTCCCAGTTCCTAGAGGAGAGCCTGGCACATAGAAAATGTACAGCACATGTTTACTGAATAAAAAAAATAATTATCATAGGGTCATGTGCTGATTCCCCAAATCTCTGATGCTGAATCATAATCTGGGACTTGGACCTCAGCATTTGCATTGGAAAATACTCTCTGTGAAACTGATGAGCCCTAAAATGTGCAAAGTTCAACATCAGGTTGAAAAGCCAGTATCAGTGTAAGCTGAAGGAAAGGAAATAGATGTTTTAGGTTCATAGTAAAGAATCTCAGGCTGGAAAAATTGTCTCTAGCATAAAGAGATGACCTGGGGCCCTGACATCTTGCCCAGCACCTGGCCCTATATCAGCCCTGGCTCACTGATTGTATGGGCTCTGTTGAGAGAGTCCTGACCCTGGGGACATCCTCAAGGAAGCCTATCTTTTCCTCCTTTGAATAATTTAAAGACATCTTGTGTAACACTAACCAAAATCATCTCCATTATAGAGTCCCTGTAAAAGAGAAAGAGAACCAAGATTTAAATTTTTATATTAACTCTGCAGACAAACATGGAAATATGTGCACCCAGAGGAATACTGGAGCAGAGAGTCTTCCAATAGAAATTAAAGAAAGAAGGATTCAGAGAGAAGATGCACTGATAATCTTGGGTTCCATGTGAAGTCAGTCAGGATTGTCCTTAGAATTACTGCGCCAGGGTCAGAGAGCAGGATTAAAGGCCCTCACTTAGGGCCATTGATGGCGATAATGACTGAAATCACTGACTTGAGCATGTGCTTTACATTCATGATTCCTGCTGACCTCTCTGACAACATTGCAAGGAGATCTGTATTATCACTCTCATTTGATAAATTAGAAAAACAAAAAGTTCTTACAATAAGTGGTCAAAGGTCACACAGACTTAAATGACAGCTGGGATTTAAATGTAGGTACTTTGCATCACACCAAAAGGATTTCTGTTGTTTGTTTCCACTACGTAGGGTAATAATGCTGTTCTTTGTGGACAAATAGCTCTGCATTTAGATACTTAGTATAGAATGACCTCTCACACTGCCCCTGCCTCCCACCTGAATAAATGTGTTCAGACTGTATTAGTACATCCAGGGCTTTGTGTGTTTTCCATTCCTGTTTCTTGTCTCCTTCCCCAACCCCCAATTTATAAACACTCATATTCATCAAGTAATAAGGGAAAGATGATTCATTTGGGGGATCATCAGCTGAAGTCTGCAGTCTGAAATCATTCCAAAGTCATGTAACAAACTTAAGGTTCTTCCACTTGCTCAGGAAGGAAAAAAAAAAAGGGGGAAAGAAATTCTAGCATTGAAAAAGCAAAACTAATGAGGGGAATGGGATGGGAGCCATGGGAAATGATACAGAACAGTCATAACAAATCACTTAATACATCACTACTAACAAATCTATACTTTTTTTTTCCAGAATCTCAATGCAACTCACAACTTTACTTACTTAAGTCAAGACTTTTTGTTTTAATTTTAAATTGGTCAGAAATCAAGAAAACTGCAAGAACAAAATGTCATTCATGGTTTCACCTGCTGAGATTTTCTGAGCCACTCATATGTGCCAGATGCTGTGAGGTGTCGAGGCAGGAGAGAGTCCACATACTGGGAGATACAATTGTTTAATTACTAGAGAGTCACAGGAGAAGGGAGACATCCCTGGCCTTAAAACAGTTGCATCATTGAACATTCAACTGAACTACCCAGTTCCCAGGTAAGTGTCTGGGGTCTTGGGTTACTAGAACCAGGATTCTAGAAACTTCAGATCCTTCAGTCTATGGCTCTATAACCAAGAGATTTCAAATATAAACTTGAAATCTTAGAGCAGGACCTTGGAACATCTCCTCTGGACTCTGAAATTTCCAGGGTCCTCTTGATGGACAGTGATTATTATTTTAGGTAATAATCTGTTCATTATCATCCCTGAAGAGACAGAGCAATCTTTCTTTGATGTTTGATATTATAAGGAAAAAGAACAAGGTCATATGCATTCTTTTATATATAATGAATACAAAAATATCTCCTACCTTAAAATATGTTCTATGCTAGCTGCTGCCATTTATCCTTAAGGAACTTTTATATAGTGTGTCCTCTCCATATTTCTAGGTTTGGAGTGAAGGACCCTTCTTGTACTCACCAAGAAGTTATTGAGTGGCCTTAATGTACAAACACCTTCACAGACACTTCAGGAATTAACAAAGATAATTGATACAAGATCCCTGCATTAAGGAATTCCCAGTTTCTGTGTGAAAGCTACCATTAGTGACCATTAATACTAAAGAGAATAAGGAAAAATTTGTAAAGGAGTAAATGAGAAGAATGGCAAAGCTGGAAATGTTAGAGGACATTCTAGAGGGAAGAAATGATGTGAAAAAGGCACAGAGCAATGCTTCTCCAACTTTAGCTCCCTAGCAATCACCTGGGAACGCATTACAATGCAGACACCTGGGCCCTATCTTCTGATTTATAACAGGTGTAAAGAGGACCCCCAGATTTGTATTTCAACAAGCACCGGGGTACTTCTGAGAGAGTGGTCTTGGATCATCCCTTGAGAAGCACCGGTGTAAAGGGTAGAAGGGCATAAAGGAAAAAAGAGAAGCCAGGAGAGAGCAGAACTGGCGGAAACCAGCTGCCTGGCAAAAATATGTTCTGGGAGGCCCTAGAAGGAAGCTAATGCCTAAAAATCAGAGGGCAGAGTTCTCTAGTATCCAGAAGAAAATAATGTGAAATAATGCCTCTCACAAACTGGAATTCTAGGCAGGACTGAAATATGAGAGGCCTGTGCATGTGTTCCTGGGAGTCGGGGGTTGGCTCTGAAGGAAAGGGGAGAAGGGACCCTAATTAGGAGTCCCATGGCCCACAAAGAGATTAAAGTACTGAGGTAATTATGAAGCACCTACTTTATGCATGTGGGTTACTTCTGCCTCCTCTGAGCTGACATAGACAAGAATTTCCAGGACATTCTCTCATGTGAACCAAGACTCAGGATAAACAGAAGTCTTCAGAGACCTCTCCAGTTTTTTCATGCAAGACCTAAGGGGAGGCAGAAAACATGCAGAACTCCCAGACAGGAAGCGTTGGATGACAGGAAAGCTGCGCTCCTTAAATTACAGGCATTTTATGGGGTATCCCCTGCACCCCGTCGTCACTTCAACTGAAGAGTTAATCTGATCTATGCAGTCACTCTTGCTTTCTAGTGTGCCTCTTGGAACTAGGAATGTTGAATTAGGAATTAAATTTCAAGCTGCATGATAGGAACATCCAGAATGACTTTTTTTTTCTTTTAAAATCTTTTTTTTAACAAGAAAAGCCACAGTGTTGTGAGCAGAGGCTGGTGAATTTCATGAGCTTTCCCACTGTCATGAAGTTTCAGCTTCCAGTAGATAGCATTTCAGGAGATGGAAACCTATCAACTTGATGTTCGTGAGTCTTTCAGATTTTCCTGCATAGTCTCAACTCACAGTCCTTGAAAGAAAAAGATGCTCTTGAGAAGAGGAGAAGAGGAAGTAAAAATAATATAAAGGAAAAAAGTCAAGTAAATATGCTCACTTAATGGTGCCCCTTCATCAAAATTCTATGCTACAGTTTTCTAAGCTTCCTGACAATATGCTCAATGGCTTGGCTGTAAATTCAGACAAAATCAGTTAATTTTAAAAAAGGGAAATCAGCTTAGAGGGGAATTTGTCAAATCTTATAATTTAGAAAGCACAAATGGATTTGCTTACATAGAAGTCTAGGCCCTTACTTTTGGAGATTCTCTTATTGGTCAGAGGTTGGATCTGAACACTGTGTGTGAGAGGTTGTTTTAATTTTCGGTTTTTAAAGCTTTATTTTTTTTTATGTTCTCTCTATGGTTCTAAGGTTCAACCAGGGATGAACTTCAGTGAGTGAAAGGTGAACTAGCTAATTGATGGTAAAGACGCATGAAAAAGCCCTCTTCTATCCACTTAAGTATATTTTCTATTCTGCTGTTCCACTCAATATTAATATTTAACAGAATATAAAAATGAAGACTTTTTGGAAATTTAAAAGACCATAGGACCACAAAGAAGCAGAAATGGGTATTTTAATTCTCCTGACAGGGATTTATAAACAGAATAAACAGATTGAAAATTATGATCGAGAAAGTCCTGTCCATGGCTGCAGGGCCTCTGTCTTGTTGAACACTCTATCTCCAGCATCAAGCCCATTGTTTTTTATATGGTAGATGAATTAACAGAACAAATCCCACTTACCCTAAGGGGATTTGTCTGTGTAGAAAGGAGATGGCTTTTGCTTTCAGGGTGAAATAAAGACTCTGGTTCCTGTCCAGTGGAATTGCAACTTAATACCAACTAGCTCCTGGTAACTGCAGTGTGGGCCCTGGATAACAACTGACATAGTCCCCATATCCACACCCACAGTCCTGCCTGGCCACCTGCTCTGTGATGACAGGCAGATTGTCTGTTACATTGCAGGAGGATGAACTGTACAGAGATGGCAGTTAGACCCAGCCTCAGGCTAGAGCTTGTAAAATGACCCTTTTTCAGTTATCTCAGGAATTAATTTTAAAGCTTTTATTTGTTCCAATTTGTTCATTTGTTCATAAACAAGTCAAAGAATCTCTTATTTCATCTATTAAGAGAAAGTCATTAATCATGCATTTTATGTTTTATGCTTGAATTGTTAAAAATATTTTGAAGACTCAAGAAAACTGAACTTTCTGATAATGTTTAAAGTCAGTTACCAAATAACTCATTAAAGTTTGATGGGACAGAGAAAAATAAATTTCTCTTAAATAAATAAATAAAATTCATTTCTTCTTGTGTTCATTTAACAAATATTTATGAGGACCTGCTCTTTGCTCTGCATTGTCTTCCCAGACACTAGAAAGACAAAGAAAAAAAAACACCAGTGCAGTTCCTATTCCTTTGGGACTTACATTCTAGAGGAAAAACAACAGGCAGTAAGCAAAATGAACAAATTAGCACATTAGAAGTTTCCATATGTAAATTCGACTATGAAAACAATCAAGCAAAGAAAATGGAACACAGAGTTTTGAGAATAAGTACTAGTTGAGGTGGTCAGTTTTGCAGAGACTTGAATATAGTTAAGATTTTTCTATTAACAGTGCCATTATTATTAATTTTTGAGGTCCAAACAGAATAAATGATAAAGCATACGTTTGTTTGAGATTCTTTTGGAATTTTCACCTTAATGTCACTGGACTTTTATTAGTGTTATCAATAGGGGCTTGGACAGGAATTTCACCTCTGGGTTCTGGAACACATCATATTATATCAATCTAATGGTTATCCCAAAAAAGCAGACTGGGCCCAAAATAAATAATGCACATAAATAATGACTCCATTCAAAGGCACACCTCTTTGATTTTATTTAAAGAGTAGCCTCTTATTAATACCTGAATGGCCAATTTTTCAAAAATGAACTCTAATTAGTGGAACTCTTACTCCAAAGTCAATGGCACTGGTGAAAAGTCAGAGAATCTCATGTGTATAGTCTAATGATGGTTCAATGCCTTTTTTTTCCCAGAATTCTGCCACCCATCCTTTCCTTCTCTATTCTTATCTGAAATTCCACAATAAACACACACAAGACTGATGGTTCATCTACAATTCAGACACATACTCTTACACAAATACATTGCCATTCATATTCATGATGTTTAACTTTGCTGCCTATTTAATTACTGAAAATGGCCATATCAAAATTTGCACGTGTGCATGGAAATATAAGCTGACCACTTACATTTTAAATTTTTATTCAATATCATTTTTTATTTCTAGGTTTTTATATACTTAGTTGCAAGTCTACTTTAAGGTTAAATACGATTTTGACCCAATATTGCTCTTTTGGAAAATGAATGATATTAGATTTGAAGCCTAAAAGATATTAATTATGTATCTTATGAATCTTAAGAGAGATTTTTAACTTTTTATCAAAAGTCAAGTTCTGATTAAAAATTCAGGAAAGGTAGAACTTGGATGGAAAATTATTTAAGACCTCAAAATGCCTACATAACTCATAACATTGAGGTAGATGCTATGATTATCCTAACTTCATTAAGTTCTATGGAAGCAAGGACTTGGCCTATTCACTCTGTACTCCACACCTAGTATAGTGCCTAGCACACAGAAGTTGATCAAGCAAAGTGATTAAAGGACCCAAAGAAATTTTCAGACACAATTAAAAGTTTAAAAAAACCAGAAAAGTATCCCAGGCTGTGCATTGGCAAAGTGTGGCTGAACCAAGACCTCAGTACCAACATGCAGAGTAGAATCAACTCTAAGACACCCTTAACACCAAAATGCAATGAGTAACCTCAGCTTAGCAAGCATCAAGTGTGCAGGAGACAGTGGCTGGATCAACCGACACCAGTGACCAGACAGCTATCAGGTCTATGGTGAGCTGGAATTCTTTTCATAGTTTTAACTAATTTGTGCTTGGTCATAAATTTTAATGCAATTCCAAAATCCCAAAGACAATTCTTCACAGAACTAGAAAAAGCAACCATGAAATTCATGTGGAAAAATAAGAGATGCAGAATAGCCAAAGCAATACTAAGCAAGAAGAGAGAAGTAAGATATATCATAATAGTATAGCTTAAACTGTACTACAGAGACATCACAACAAAAACAGCATTTTATCGTCATCAAAATAACACAGAGACCAATGAATGGTACAGAATAGAAGACAGAGAAAACTCACAAAAACACAGTATCTCAAACTAGACCAAGACGCCAAAAACATACATTTAAGAAAAAAAAAAAAAAGCCTATTCAACAAATGGTAAATGGTGCAGGGAAAATTGGAAAGCCACATAAAATAAAAAGAAAGTAAAGCCCTCTCTCTCACTCTGCACAAAACTCAACTGAATATAGATCAAAGCTTAGGCACTAGAACAGAGATCCTGAGCCAAATAGAAGAAAAAGTAGGCCCAAATCTTCACTATGTCATCCTAAGATCTGACTTCCTTAAGGAGACTCCTACATTCCAAGAAGTAATTTTAGAATCAATAAACAGGATAGATTCAAATTAAAAAGCTTATTCTCAGCAAAGGAAACAATCAATAATGTGAAAAGAGAGCCTACAGAATGGGAGAAAATCTTCACCACATGCACCTCAGAGCATTATTCTCCAGGATATATGCAGAACTCAAAAAACATAACACCAAAAAAAACACATAACCAAATCAATAAATGGTCTAAGGAACTAACAGACACTTCACAGAAGAAGCAACAAATACATGAAAAAATGTTCAACATTTAGCCATTAGTAGAAAGCAAATCAAAACTTCTCCAAGATTTCATCCCACCCCAGTCACAAACATGGTTATCAAGAATACAATCATCAAGTAACAATAAATGTTGGGGAGGATGTGGGGAAAAGGGTGCACGCACACATTGCTTGTGTGACTGCAAATTGAGGCAACCATTATGGAAAGCAGTATGGAGATTCCTCAGAAAACGTGGACTGGAACCAACATCTGACACAGCTATCCCTTTCCTCATTTTATAACCAAACGACTTAAAACCAGTATATTACAATGACACAGTCACATTATGTTTACAGCAGCTCAACTCATAATAGATAAACTATGGAACTAACCTGGGTGCCTTTCAACAGATAAATGAATAAAAAATGTGATGTGTATGAGTATAGATATACATGTGTGTACATGTATGTACATACACACACACACAATGCACACACACAATGCACACACACAAAACACACATACACACACATAAACAATTTTACACACATATATAGGATGGAATAAACTCAGCCTTAAAGAAGAATTAAATTATGACATTTGCTGGTAAATGGATGGAGCTTATCATGCTAAGTGATAAGCCAATCCCAGAAAACCAAAGGTTGAAAATTTTCCCTGATATGCTTATGATAATCACAGTAAGGATGGGGGTAGGGAAGAATAGAGTTGCTTTAGACTGCATAGAGAAGTGAAGAGAGGGAAAGGGGTACACTGGGTAGAATGGATAGTAGAATGAATCAGACATTTATTCCAAAGTACATATGCAAATACATGACTAGTGTGATGCTACATCCTGCACAACCAGAAGCATGACAAATCATACTACATTTATGTCTGATATGTCAAAGTGCATTCTATTGTCCTGTAGAATTAGAACAATTTTTTTAAAAGAAGATTAAAGAAAACATACCAATTTGCAGAAAAAAAATATGACTACAATATCTGTCACCTGGAGACAATCATGGTAACTGAAGCTAAACCAGTTTTCAAAAAACAAAGGACAAATGTTTTCTCTGATTTGTGGGAGCTAACCCACAACAGGAGGGGTTATGGGAACAGAAGTGCAGTAGATTAGACAATGGGGAATGGAGGGAAAGGAGGGGGCATAAACAAAGGAAAGACAGTGGAAAGACTCTAATGCAGCTTTCCCATGTATATACGTGGAAACAACACTGTGAATCCCACCACCATGTACATCCTAAGAATGTAACTCTAAATAGATGAGGTATCTTAATATACAAATATTGATTATATAAAAATGAATTTTATGGGCCAGGGTTGTTGCTCAGTGGTAGGGCACTTGCCTAGGCATGTGTGAGGCACTGGGTTTAATTCTCAGTACTGAATAAAAAAATAAAATAAAATAAATGGTCCATTAACAACTTAAATAATTTTTAAAAAACGGATTTTATAAAAAAAACCCAATAAATGAAAATTAATAAAATGAAACATTTCTTAGGTTCCCTTAAACATTTTGATAGCACTGAAATCAACTTCAAATGAATGGAAAGAAAAAGGGCTTTTAAGAGTAGGTTAGTCTCTCCCATTATTCTGTGAAATGATGACATAACTATTGGGACAGACTTTTCCCGCTTATGACCTCCAGAACTGTGGAAAATATTTTTCTATGATTTATGAATCTCATAATTTTCACTACTAGAAATTAAAATTTAAAAATTTCAATATTTAGACGCTAATTACCTAACGTATAACAATACCTCGAAACCAGAGTTTGAAGATGAGACTCCATGGCTTTAGCTGGCAGGTAGGGGTCTGCGTGCGCGGGGTGGGGAGGCCTCAGCAGCAGAGAGGAGTCCTACCTCCTTATGGCGAGCCATTCCATCCAGCGCTGCAGCAGACCCAAGAGATCCTCAACCATCTCTTCTTCTTTCAGCAGTCTCCTGGAAGTCGAAGAATAATCTCTGGGAACCAAACCAGGGTGAAACTTCAGTGGAACTCCGGCGGAACTCCGGTGAAACTCCAGTGAAACCTAGGACATCAATCAACCTCCACGGCCTCTGCTGCTTCTTTGTCGGAACAACCTCCAAGGGGTTTATATAGCACTTGGTCCAATGCTATTGGTCCAAACTTATGCTAATTAGGACTTGAGAAAAGTACCAATGGTATTGGTCCAAAGTTATGCTAATTGGGTTGGACACATACTAACGCCATTGGTCAGTCTCTTTTTAATATTCCATAGTAGATTCATTCATAGAAACAGCCCCAAATTCCCACGCTGACAATGAATGAATGGGCTGGCAAGCAGCTCAATGGCAAAACCGCAATGTGCTTGCCTCGCATTCCCAAAGCCTTGGGTTCCATCCCTGTTCCAAAAAGAAAAAGTACAAACAAATTACAGATAAATGAATGCCAGCAAAAAGGAAATAAACAAATTTTATCAATACATAAATCTTATTCAAAAACATACCTGCTCTGCGTTCTGCAGATCTCTGTCAAGTGATGCCTTACCCTTTACCTCTTCAAAACAATTTTTCCCCAAAGTTGAGAGTCATGGACCATGTCTTAGTCATCTCTCTTCTGCACCTATGCCAGAGGTGATATGGATGTGTGGGATGTAATCATGCTGAGGATCAAGGTCTCATTTGAAGCCAGCTTTTGAAGCATTGCTGGTGATATCACAAAATAGCTACTTATTAAAATCCAAATGCATGCATGAACAAATGATATAGAACCAAAAAATAGCATGATTAAAGGTCAAGAAGAAACAAATAGGGCTGGAGTTGTGACTCAGTGATAGAGCTCTTGTCTCGCCCATGTGAGGCACTGGCTTTGATCCTCAGTACCACCTATGAACAAATGAATAAAATAAAGGTCCAGAGACACCCGCCCCAGCTCAGGCCCTTCCCAGATGAACTGGAGCTGGGGCCCAGAGTAGCCCGGTTTCTTCCCACCACCAGCAGGATGCTCAGGCCCAGACCAGGACCACTTCACTCACCTGCAGAGGCCTGCCAGTGCTCATATACGGTCCAGATCTGCCCCCATCAACCGGCGCAGGAGGCCACACAGAGGGTGAGACTGCATCCTTCCCTCAACTGGGAGACCTGCACTGAGCTCAGGTCCGGCCCAGAACCACTGGCTGACCCTCCCCAGAGCTGAGACTCTGGCCAGGACTGCCTCTGCCCACCAGCAGACCACTTCAGGAGCTCAGATCCAGTAAAGAGCCACTGCAAGGACCTGTGCAGGAGATGGGGCCCAGGGTAGACTGAGTCCATCCACTCATCGTGAGACTGGCGCCAGAGCTCAGGTTCTGCCCAGGCCTGCCTCCTCCATCCAGCAGCTCCTTCCAGACCTCAGGTTTGGACCAGGACAGACTGCCACCAACAGACACTCAATGGTGGCCAATCATGGCCCATTTCAGCCTCAACGACTTGAGTGGTTGCTGAAGCCCAGAGTAGGTCTTCCCACCACCAGCAGACCCCTGCTGTAACTCAGGTCCCACCAGATAAGCCTTGCAGATGTGCACAGAAACCCGGAAAGAGGGTAGCCCTGGGAACATATGGCCACCACCAGACCACCACCTGAGCTTAGGCTTGGCTCAGGACTGACTCCGCCCACATGCAGAACCCTGCCAGAGTTTATACAAGGCACAGATTGGCCTCACTACCCTGCACAGGAGCCCAGGCAAAGGGAGGCCCTGTTCCATCCCACCACCTGAAGAACCCTACCAGAGCTCTAGCTCTGCCCACATCCAACTCAACGACCTGGCAGGATGAAGCCTGAGTCCAGGGTAGCCCATGTCCTTCCAAGTCATCAAGAAACTGGCAACCGAATTCAGGCTCTGCCCACGACTGATCCAACCATTGACAGTTGCAGAACTTTAGCCCCAGCCCATATCAGCCTCACTGACAGGCACAGGAGCCTGGCCCAAGGTAGGCCTAATACCAACTGCCACAAGCAGGCCCCAAGCAGAGCTCGGGCCAAATGCAGGACTGCCTCCGATCAACAGGTGGAGCTCAAACTTAGCCAAGATTGTCCTTGCTGAACTGCTTGGGAGGCCAGGCAAGGTGGGCCCCCAGTGTCATCCTGCCACATGCAGAACCTCGCCAAAGCTCGAGCTCTGCCCAGATCCAACTCTATGACCTGGCAGGAGATGAAGTCCAAGCCCAGGGTAGCCCAAGTGTCTCTAGTCACCATGAGACTGGTACCAGAGCTCAGGCTCGGCCCATGACTGTCTCTGACCACTGACAGACAGTCACTGAAGTTCAGCCTCAGTCAGGTCAGCCTTGCTGACAGGCGCTGGAGCCTGGCCCACAGTAGTTGGATGGACCTGTGGCTATCCTGTGCTTGGGTGTAGTCTCATCACAGGCCGAGGTCAACCAGTGGCTGGAAGGACCAAGGCCTATCCTAGGTAAGGACTCCCATGCAGGTGAAATAGGCTGATCAGGGCAGAGCCTGAGCTCTGGTGGCATTCAGCCAGTGGTGGGATGGCAACAGGCTTACCCTGAGAACAGGCTCATGTGCAGTTCAGCTGGGCAGATGAGGCCTGGGCCTGACCTCCGCAGGGATCTGCAGGTGGCGGTATGGAACTTGGCTTACCCTTGCTCAGGATCCCGCGCAGCTGGCCTTGGCTGATCAGGCAGGAGCCTGAGCTCTGGAAGGTGTTCGCCTGTGGGCAGAGTCGGTCCTGGATGTGGCCTGAACTCTGCTGGGGGTTGGCTGGTGGCGGGATGGAGCCAGGCCTACCTTGGACCAGGCTCTCATGCCTGTCAGCAAGGCTGACCTGGGCTGGGGTTGAACTCTAGCAGGTGTCTTTCAGTAGGCGGAGTCAGAGTGGGGGAGAGCCTGAGCTCTGGCGGGCATCTGACAGTGGGATGAGTTCTTCCTGGGCTGAGTCTGAGCTCTGGCAGGGGTCAGCCTGAGGTAAGATGGACCTGTGACTACCATTTGCCCAGGCTATCACCTCATGTCATCCTGGGAGATCTGGGCCGATCCTGAGCTCCCAAGGATCTTTGCTGATGAGTGGAGGCAGTCCTTGGCCAAACCAAAGGATCTATGGTGCCAGGTGGTGGCAGATAGAAACTGGGCCATCCCTGGGGACTGGCTCCTGGACAGAGCTTGAGCCCAAGGTAGGCCTGGCTCCATCCCGCCTCCAGCATGGTGTGGGAACCTCCTCCTGGCACTCCCCAGGCCTCACTAGTTTACTACTGAACCAGCAGGCCAAGGGGCCTTTTAAAAACAACAACAAAAAACAATTTACATATGATCTTTCAAAAGAGCATCAATGCATTCTACTGTCATATATAACTAATGAAAGCAAATGAAAAATTTTAAAAAGTAGATCAGCAATTAGGACTTTGGTCAACAAGTTGCCAGAATCAACTAATCTTCAATACCATGGAAAAAAGAAGACAGAACATGTTGCCCTAGAACGTGAAATTTTCCAGTGATTTTTATCTTGCTCAATATAAAACCCAAAGTGGAAACAACTCATTCCACAGCTTGCTTTGGGAGCCTCCAGGGCCATGGCAGCCCCCTTGCTGCGTTTGGTCTCTAGTGCCTGCCATTGCCTCTCCAAGGGTGTCATCTGAATTCCATGAGGGTAGGGATAATGATCTGTGTTCCCAGAGCCCAGAATTGGGGCAGTCCCACAGTTCTCATCAAGGTGTTTGAGGTTCTCTGCACTGTGGTGTAATTAGTGAATTACTTGGCCACTCATCTTCTCTCCTCTATTGGATATCCCTGAGGACTCCTCAGCACAAGAAGAATGACAAGCACGATCAAACTCGAGATTCCACCTCGGGGTCATGACAGAGAATCAGCACATCATGACCACACTCAGGAAACCAGATCATTACCATAATGGGATCTTGTAATGGTATGCAGAAGCCCACAGGTATGCTGAGACTCAGTCCACCAGGAGAAAACCCTTGTGAACAGGAGGACAGTCAAGGGACCCTAGGAGGTTAAAGAAAGGCAGCACATTTAGGAAAAGCTCGCTCTACCAGATTGTTGTTGATTCTGGAAAGAGGACAAAGATGTCAGGAGTAATGTGTCTTGTGTGTGAAGAAGAAAGTACTTGAGCCTGTCACATGGAGGCTGAGGCAGAAGGATTCCAAGTTCAAAGCTGGCATCAGCAACTTAGCAAGGTCATAAGCAATTCGGTGAAGTTCTGACTCTAAATAAAATACAAAAATGAGCTGGAGATAGGGCTCAGTGGTTAAGCTCCCCAGGGTTCCATCTTCAATACAATAAAAACAAATAATGTGGTAGAACCCAGAGAGGAAGATTCCATTGAAATCCATTTCAATAGCTATATGCAGCACTCAGATGTTGTTCTCCTAAGTCTTTGGGGTCCACATAAATAAAACTACGAAAATAAAAATAAAAAATCACATCATAATAGGTAAAGTATACTCCTTCAGAGAGAGGCCAGTGTTGACCAGCTATCTATTTTCCTCCATTCAATCTATATAAAATCTTACTTCCAGAAGGTATCATGATAGAAAAAAAAAGTCTAAAGGTCTAAAGTCGTTTTGAAAAATTAAGTCACAAAGTATACATGTGTGAGATATATTTGCATGTGTGTGTGTGTGTGTGTGTGTGTGTGTGTGTTTGTTTAAATTTTAGATTTGGTACCAGGGATGGGAACTCAGAAGCAATCAAACACTGAGCCATATCCCCAGCCCTATTTTGTATTTTATTCGGAGATAGGGTCTCACTGAGTTGCTTAGTGCCTCATAGTTCCTGAGGCTGGCTTTGAACTTGCAATACTTCTGCCTCAGTCCCCCAAGCCATTGGGATTACAAGTATAGGCCATCATGCCCCACAGAAAAGTATCATTTTGGAAAAATAAGATAAGTCATGGATTTAGCACCAACATGTATCTTCACATAGAGAATTGTAATATTTTTAGGGTGGGAACTGGGAACAGAGTAACAGAACTCAAAAGAGAGATCAGGAAAGACATGTATAGATAAAACCCTTTATAATGTCACAAAGGTCACATTTCCAATTTTGGAGAAAGACAAATGATTCTGTAAAAGGTAGTGGGACCATTTTGAAGATGCCTAATAATATAGGTAAGAACATGAAATCCAAACCCTACCTCATTATGTACATCAAAATAAACTCCAGATGCTCTGATAAATTAAATGTATGAATCATCAAAGTCAAGGAACAAAATAAATGAAGGTTTACAAACTATAGGAGTATTTCTAAACATAAATATGGAAAGTAAGAAGGCAAAGTTGGTTATGAATGCATGATTTGAAGGTATGTGGAGGTGTATGTGTGTGTGGACATGTACACACATATACCAGCACACATTGCTCTTATACTTTGATGGTTTTAAAATAAAACTTTGAAATAATCCAATTCATACAGACAGGAATTAGAATGGTGCTGACTAGGATGAGGTACAGAGAAAAGTGGTAAGATAGTATTGAATGAGGACAGGTTGACTTCCTGAGTAGAAAAGTCCTGGGGACGGACAAATGATGCTGATGGCTGTATAATAATGTGATTCTCTTTGGTGCCATAGAACCATACTCCTTTTTAAAAAGTTAACATGGTAATTGTCTCATATCATGAACATGTACAACTGTAGCTGTGTTAACTTTTTTGTAAAGCACCATCTATATTCTTTTTTAATGTTTTCTTCTTAGTTATTGATAGATCTTTATTTTATTTATTTATAACTGGTGCTGAGAATGGAACACAGGGCCTCGAACATGCCAGGCAAGTGTGCTACACCTGACCTGAAGTATAGTCCCAGCCCATGTGGTAACTTTTTAAAAAATGTTTCTGAAGTATAATTATATATGAGTATGTATACAGACATGTAAAAGTATTTTTAAGAAATAAAACACTAGGGGGGCTGCTGTTGTAGCTCACCAGTAGAGTGCTTGACTAGCATAGGAGAGGCCCTGGTTCTGATCCTCAGCACCACATGAAAAATAAATGAATAAAATAAAGGAATTGTGTCCAAATACCCCCCCCCCAAAAAAAAACTAGTGAAAATATATTTTATATATGCATGTAAAATGATTACAATGGACAACTTCTGGGTAAAATTAAAGAATTTGCCTTAGTCACAATGAAAAACTTATTTAAATTGAAGTTCTTTGGATAAAGGTAGGCATGCACTTTAAATTTTGGCATATTTTCTGAAACTTCTCTGCAGAAGAGTTATGACAATTTTGTCTTGCAGTTATGAGAGCATGATAATTCCATTCTCCAATGCTGTTGACATTAGATTTTTACACTCTCTTTATTCTGTGTATTTGATAGGCAAAAACACATGTACTTTAGGTTTCCTTTGGATTACTCTATTGTGATGTGGAAAGTCATCTCAATTTTTGGTATGTCATTTTTTATAAACAGCTGATATGGATTTTCCCATTTTTGTGGGCTGCTTGTTTCTCCTTAGTGACTTGTAGGAGGTCAGTATATGATGAAGCTCCGGTGAGCTGTGCAGACACCCACAGGGACATCAGCAAAATACTGTTTTGTAGCAACTGGTAACAGTTTTGCATCTTGTAGTGAGCCCTTGCCAGCTTGAGAATTCTGGTTCTTCTTCTCAATTTGCCATTGAAATCAACAGCTTTCCAAGGCTCCAGCGAGTGTCTGCCTGTGGACAGAAGCATCCTGGGCAGAGCCTGGACTCAGGCTGGGTTCCGCCATGGCAGGATGAACCTGGGCCTGTACTGGGCCTGGGCTCCATTGCAGGTTGGCATGGCAGATGTTGGCCAAGCCTGAGCTCCCACAGTGGTTGGTTGGTGGTGGGACGGACCTGTGGTATCCTGTGCTAGGGCTTCAGCCACAGGTCGTCGTGACAGATCTGGAAGGAATCCTGAGCTCCCAAGGTTGTCTGTGGATGAGTGGAGGCGGTCCTGGTCCAAGCCTAAGGACCTACAGACTTCCTCAGGTGGCGGGTTGAACCCCGGCCTTCCCTGGGGCCCGGCTCCTGGACAGAGCTTCAGTTGCAGCAGGGGTCGGCCGGTGGTGGCGGGATGGAACCGGGTGTACCCTGGGCAGGGTTGCCAGGCAGGTGAGGGAGGACGTCCTGAGCTGAGACTAACCTACAGCGCCAATCTGGCAAGGGCAGGATGAACTCTGTGCCCAGGCTCCCGTGCACTTCTGGCAAAGTGAATCTGGGCAGAGTCTCAGCTCGGGTGGGGGTCAGCCGGTGCGGGTATGGGCTTACCCTGTAAAGGGGCTCCTGCAGTTCAATGGGGCGGATCAAGCCTGGGCCTGACCTATGCAGGAGGCCGGATGGAACTTTGCTTATACTTGCCCAGGCTGCCACGCTGCTGGTCTCCGCTGTTCAGGCAGGAGCCTGAGCTCTGGAAGGTGTACCCTGTGGGCAGAGGTGGTCCTGGGTCTGGCCTGAACTCTGGTGAGGATTGGCCAGTGGCGGGATGAAGCCAGGCCACCTTGGGCCAGGCTCCCCTACCTCTCAGACAGGCTGATCTGGGCTGTGGCTGAACTGTGGCTGGACTGTGACAGTTGTCTTCAGTAGGCAGAGTCAGTGCAGGGCGGAGCCTGATCTCTGGCAGGCCCTCTGAGAGTGGGCGGAGTCCTTCCTGGGCTGAGGCTGAGCTCCAGCAGGGGTCAGCCTGAGGTGGGATGGACCTGTGACTACCCTCTGCTAGGGCTCCCCTGCAGTTCAGCATGGGGGGGGGATCAGGCCTGGGTCTGCCAGTGGCAGGATGTAACTGTGCTTACCCTTGCCCAGGCTCCGGAGCAGCCAGCCTTGGCGGATCAGGCAGGAGCCTGAGCTCTGGAAGGTGTTCACCTGTGGGCAGAGGCGGTCCTGGGTCTGGCCTGAACTCTGATGGGGGATCGGCTGGTGGCAGGATGGAGCCAGGCCTACCTTGGGTCAGGCTCCCACGCCTGTCATTGAGGCAAGTCTGGACTGGGGGGGGGGAACTCTGGCAGGTGTCTTCCAGTAGGCGGAGTCAGTGTGGGGCGGAACCTGAGCTCCAGCGGGCACCTGACAGTAGGCGGTGTCTCTCCTGGGCTGAGTCTGAGCTCTGGCAGGGGTCAGCCCCAGGAGGGATGGACCTGTGACCACCCTGTGTCCAGGATGCTGCCTCATGTCATCGTGGGAGACCTGGGCCGATCCTGAGCTCCCAAGGAGATTTGCTTATGAGTGGAGGCAGTCCTGAGCCCAGCCCAAGTATCTGTGGGGCGTCAGGCAGTGGCAGGTAGAAACTGGGCCTTCCCTGGGGCCAGGCTCCTGAGCAGAGCTGGAACCCAAGGTAGGCCTGGCTCCATCCCACCTCCAGCATGGTGTGGCAACCTCCTCCTGGCACTCCCCAGGCCTCACTAGGCCTCCTCACTCTGCTCCTGAACCAGCAGGCCAAGGGGCCTTAAAAAAAAAAAATTATATATCCTCTATCCAAGTGCATCAATGCATTCTCCTGGCATGTATAACTGATTTAAGCTAATGAAGAAAATTAAAAAGTAGATCAGCAATTAGGACTTTGTCCAACATGTGGCCAGAATCAACTAATCTTCAAAACCATGGAAAAAAGGAGACAGATCAGGTCACCCTACAACGTGAAATTTTCCAGTGATTTTCCATCTTGCTTCATATAAAACCCAAACCCCTACAAGGACCCACAGGGACCACTGGAAATGACTCATTCCACAGCCTGCAGGGCCATGCCAGCCCCCTAGTTTCATTAGGGCACTAGTGCCTGCCATTTCCTCTCCAAGGGTGTCATCTGGATTCCATGAGGTTAGGGATAATCTCAGGGTCCCCAGAGCCCAGCTTTGGGAAAGTCCCACAGTTCTCATCAAGGTGTTTGAGGTTCTCTGCACTGTGGTGTAATTAGTCAATTCCTTGGCCACTCATCTCTTTCCTCTATTGGATATCCCTGAGGACTCCTCAGCACAGGAAGCATGATAAGAGTGCTGCCACCAGCATGACTGAACCTGAGAATCCAGCTTGGGTTCATGACAGAGAATCAGCAGATTATGACCATACTCAGAAAACCAGATCATTACTGTACTGGAATCTTGTAGTGGGATGCAGAACCCCACAGGTATTCTCGGGGTCAGTGCAGTCACCCACAGGTATGCTCGGGCTGAGTCTGCCAGGAAAAAAGCCTTACAAACAGGAGGACAGTCAAAGAACCCTAGGAGTTTAAGGAAAGGCAGGACATTTAGGAAAAGCTCGCTCCACCAGATTGGTGTTGATTCTGGAAAGAGGACAAAGATGACAGGAGTACGTGGGTGCACAAACTAATGTGTCTTGAGTGTGAAGAAGAAAGTGCTTGAGCCTGGTGTCTTGTCACATGGAGGCTGAAGCAGAAATTCCAAGTTCAAAGTTGGCCTCAGCAACTTAGCAAGGTCATAAGCAATTCGGTGAGGCCCTACTCTAAATCAAATACAAAAAAGGTCTGGGGATGGAGCTCAGTAGTTAAGCTCCCCAGGGTTTCATCCCCAATACAATAAAAACAAATAATGTGGTAGAACCCAGAGAAGAAGATCCCATTGAAATCCATTTCAATAGCTATATGCAGCACTCAGGTGTTGTTCTCCTAAGTGTTAGGTGTAGGACAAGCTGAATAAGTTGTCTGCAGGGTATGCCAAACAAAGTTAGCTGCAGGCCGACCTGACCACTCAACCTCTGTCTGGTTCTTTATCTCCTGTTTGCTTCAAGCCCCCACTCAAGGCTGAATGCTTGCAAACCCAGAGACCCTGTTAGATTTAGGCAGCACAGCAGAAGGTCTATAAAAGCCTTCCCCTGCCAGCCCCCCCCCACTTTTCTTTCTCTCTTTTCTCCTCTGTTGCACTGCTGCAATAAAGATCTCTTGGTCGCTCCAAGTGTTGTGGTTACTTTCCTTTCATTGGTGCCGAAAACCAGGAAGAGGGTTAAAACCCACTTTTGGATCCCTCTTCATTCAGAAGTGCCACTCACTGGATGGCCTGAACCCATTTTCTCTACCAACAGAACTCCATCCACCACAGGCCTTTGATTGGTGAGTTTCCCCTTCCTGGAGTCCTATACCCAATTGTGGTATCAGGAGGATTTGACCACTGATTGTCTGGCAAAACTCTTCACCCACCTGTGGGGAGGAAAACCCCCCACCACAGCCTTTAAGGCCATGGTGGCCCTGAGGGACTCCTTCCTCAGGCAGATTTGACTCTTGTGTTCAAAATTATTTCCCATCCCCTTCCCAGCTGGTAGTTTACCAGCGTAGGCTTTGTAGGTCTCCCTCAAAGGACTGTGTAACCTCTCAGAACACTTAACAGATAACTGTACATCACACCCCACCCAGACCTTCACGGTTTTGGTGGCTCTCATAAAGTCCTAGTCCTCGCACCTTTAAGACACAGCCATTAGATGGAGGCTTACCCTCCCCTTCCTCTCTCTTCTCCTGCCTCTCTCTCTCCCCTCTTTCGGGCCCTGGGAGTCTCCGCCTCTCCAGGAGAGGTCCTGAAAAGCCTTGGCCAAGGTGTCCCATGGCCCAGCTCCAACCAGGATGAAAGCCTCCTTGACTGTAAGGATTCTTTGATGACCAATCTTTGTAGCTCAAACCTGCCACTAGGCACTCCTGATTTTTGGCTCTAGGGGGTATACCCCTTTTGCCAATAAATCAGTTTGCTCCTTCTCTCTTATACTATCTTTGCATCTCCTTCCCTCTCCCCTTATGTTTGTGTCTCCTTCCTTCTACCCTATACTGTGTTTGCAATCCTCTTCCCACCTCCTTATACTGCATTTGCCACATGGATAATGGGTCCTCTCTGCCTGTTGACGCTCCCCTACAATGCCTCCTGGATAACCTCAAACCCTCTCCTTGACACCAGACATCGAACCCCCAAAATTGATCAAATATATCATTCATGCCTGGCCCACTTATCCCTTAGACAACCAAAGAAATTGGCCCTCTTTTGGGTCCCTGGATCCCTCCATTCTAAGGGATCTCTACAATTACCATGAGCATTTGAAAAAAATGGTAGAGATCACTATTTCCAAGCTTTTTTCTTGCTCTGATTCAATCCTGCTCTCTGCACCTCTTGCAAACCTCTACAGATTTTTTCGCTTGCAAACTAGCCCCTACAACCACCAATCCCCAATCTTCTCCTCCTCCAGACTCGTCCACTACTTTTGACCTTCCTGATGAATCTATCACCTGCACCCTGTCACCAAAAGAGGAGACAGCAACTAGACCAATGGTCTCCAAGGGAAATGTTCAGTCAAGTATGGCCTTGGCTCCTTCCCCTTGCAGGACCCCTATTTGTCCTCTTTATCTTTCTCCTAATAGGACCATGTCTGTTAAATTGCCATCTCCCCTGCCTCAATAACCTGCTTTCTCCCCTCCCTTTACTAGATCCAAAACCCAAACTACCACCCTTCCTCAAACTGTAGCCCCCTTGCTGAGGTAGAAGGTACTGAAGTTATCCCTCCACCTACTCACTCCTCTCTTCTCCTGTCAGTGCCCACACTGGGTCCAACCAGGTCCTCTTACCAGCTAACCCAAAGCTCAAACTAGCTGAGGAGAACCCTCGGACCCCTATCCAAAATCTGATGAAAATGGCCTTTAAAGTTGCTTTATCATCACTAAAAACAAGGTTACTAAGAATTAAAGTCCCTTACAGGCTTTTTGATATATTCACTCCCAACTTCCCCTCTGCTCTACCTGTTCTACTGCTCAAGTTTTCCTTGCTAGGGAAAATCCCAAGCCCCTTTTTAATTATTCTTTTACATCTCCTTCCTCATTCTCAGATCCATGGGAGATGCTCTCAGCCCCACCTTCCCATCTTCCCCCTTCCTATCCAGTCCCACAGAAAAGTCATAACTGACCTTCTACAGAATCTGTACCATGGCTGATTTTAGGATTGTCAGCAAAGAGTCCCTATAGAAAAGTTCAATGGAGATAAATTTCCTCTTTTCGTGTTGCCCTGTTTTACTTGGCCACTGGCTGGAAAAAAATCAGCACTCCAGGTTCTGGACACCCCCTTACTAGTGTTTTCACAAAAAATGTAAACAAGGCCTCTGGCCTTGAGTTGGGGCTTCACAGTGATGGCTACATTTCTAAGATAAGGGATTTACCAACTGGGCTCCATGGTAACAGCTGGCAGGTGGAGGGAAGAAAGGGAAGAAGAAGCTCTCCCCTTCTCAGGTGTCCTTGAAGGGTTAACTTGCCCAAAACAGAGAGAGAAGAAAATGCTTTTTTTGTGAACTTCTGAAGACTGTGAACTTCTGAGCCCCTCCCCTTACATGCTGTGTGAAAAATTCTGAAACTACCAAAATTTGGGGTTCAAGGGATAAATTGATTACAGCAGAAGCTTTGCCCTCTGAATCTGGCTGCAACTAAATAAAACTGTTTCTCTATCTCCCATGCTATCTTATGTGCCTTGCCTTGCTCATCCGTTCAACAACATAATTCTATACACTTAAACATTGTTTATGTTTTTATGAAGTGGTAAATAGATGTGATTAATTGTGTACCTCAAATAACAAAATATCCCTTATTAAAATGGAATAACTTGCCTAAATTTAGAAATTTACAAGGATTGTTTCAAAGAGTAAATAAAGAAGGAGTTAACAGATGATAAAGAGTAATTAGAAGGTTCTAAATATGGATTTAATAGAAGAAAAATGTGTTTCTGGATTAGAGAGTCTATGTGATTAAATAAATAAGAGGGTTTAAGCAAGTGATAAAGAAGGTCTGTGTAAGTTGCTTACATATGTAAGTTTTTTGAGCAAGTAATCTTGATGAAATTAAGGATTATACAACTATGGTTAACAACAACTGTTATTTTGCAATATTATAATCTGTTATTTCTTTAAGATCTGAACTTGATTAATATAAAAACATCAATGTAATTGTGGTACTATTACTCTTTTTTGTATATTAAATGTATTCATATATTCCAGGTATATAAGTCTTTAAGATAGAAGCTTTAAAAAAAATTACATCAAGCTGATGTTCTCCAAAAGGTTGCATAGTAATCTTAGGCTTATAAAAATAACATATTGGAGATTTATTTATATCATTAATTTTCTATAACTGGAACTGTTATCAATAAGATTAATATAAAGTTCTATAAACTGGGGTACAATTTAAATGTAATATCATATTGTGTTACCTAGTATTCATGTGACATCAAGCAACAATATATGGAAACTTTATAAAATGATATTTAAAAACAAAGATCAGCTTCAATACTAGAACACTTTACCTAAGATCTATAAAGAGCCTCGCCTTATGTGAGATAAAGCTCTGCCTCCCATGTTACTAAATGTCAGAATGACTTTGCTAGATGTTTAAGATCAAAACTTAAAATTAAAATTAAATTAAAATGGCCAAGAAAACCAATATTTGGCTCTTACCCTCTGAGTCAGTCTGAATCTAGGGAACAGAGAACTCTCTAAAGAGCTTTGCAGCTCTGGGTCACATAACCTCCTGATCAGGGAGATTAATGAGACCACTGGAGAATGAAAAGCCAATTAGTGCACTTGCTGTGAATACGTGAATACGAGGGTCATTGGAGTCAGGAGTCATTCCTGATGCTTCCAAGGGAAGCCACCTTGTCAAGCAAGATCTGGACCCATCTTAGCGTAAATGGCACTAGCAGAACTAAGAAGCTGCTCTCAAGTTCCTCCACAAGTGAACCCTACGGGAACTCGGCTGAGGCTGACTCTTAACAATAGATAGAAACAAAGTCAATTTTGACAGCTTGATCTTAAACACCTACCAAAAATAGTTAAGCCAAAACACAGTCATTCCTAGGAGTAATGAAGGACAAGAACAGCTAGAAAAGAGGAGACAGCAACTAGGCCAATGGTCTCCAAGGGAAAGGTTCAGTCAAGTATGGCCTTGGCTTCTTCCCCTTGCAAGACCCCTATTTTTCCTCTTTATCTTTCTCCTAATAGGACCATGTCTGTTAAATTGCTGACAAAATTTCCTGAAAGATCAGATACACAAATTCACCAGCCAGTCAGCCAATCAACTACTTCTTTAAGACTACCAGCCCCTGATGCCCAAGACAGAGACCTATGATTCATGACCAACTCCTCCAGTTCCAGAGACTCTGCCTCCACCTAAAACCCTCCCTAAACCCTTTTCCAGATTTTACAACTCCTCTTTCACTTCCTAGGAATGAGAACTACTCTTTGGAAGGTCCACTCTGCTTGTTCTGTCTGCTCTACAGCATCCCCACAAAGAAGCAACAAACCTAAATTCCCCACACATCAGATGAGGAGCCACCACCCAGGCAAAGACTGGTAGATCAACTTCACTCACATGCCTAGGCACAAAAAGCTTCACTACCTACTTACTTTGGTTGATATTTTTTCAGGTTGGATATAAGCCTTCCCTACCTCCAGGTAAATTGCTAACATTGTCACCTCTACCCTCATTGAGGAGGTCATTCCCAGGTTTGGACTTCCTGCCTCCATTCAGTCAGACAACAGTCCAGACTTCACTTCTCAGGTTTTTCAACTATTCTCCAAATGCCTCAACATCACTTGGAGGCTCCACATCCCCCACCAACCCCAATCCTCCGGTAAGGTTGAGAGGCTTAACAGCATTATCAAGGATCATCTCATTAAACATGCTATTGAACTCAGGCTGTCCTGGCCCAATCTCCTGCCATTGACCCTCACCTGAATTCAGGCAGCCCCCAGAGATCCCTCAGGCCTTATTCCCTTTGAGCAACTCTATGGGTGCCCTTTCTTAACCACCCAAAGCTTTCCAATCACTCCTCCTCCTCTTGTATCCTATCTGTCCTATCTCACACTTCTACACAAACTCCTAAGGGAACACGCAGACTGATGCCTTCTTGCGCCATTCAGTGCCGCAATCCCAACACAACCAGGAACTGAATTGGATGCTCTTCAACTGGATGACGCAGTATTACTTCGGGAACTGCATCCTCAATCGTTGGAACCTCACTGGATGGGACCCCATACAGTCATAGGTACTACCCCAATGATGGCCAAGCTTTTGGACCACTCTCCCTGGTAACATGTCTCTCACCTTAAAAAGGCACCTGTTCCAAATGTCCAGTCCTGGACTCCCACCACACCCACCAAACTCAAGATTTTTTGCTAATTCTCTGCTTTTTTACTAATCATTAATCTCATTCAAGTTTCTTTTTTTTATTGTTGGTCATTCAAAACATTACATAGTACTTAATACATCATATTTCACAGTTTGATTCAAGTGGGTTATCCCAACCACAGATGGCGCTTTAACATCCAAGCGACATGGTACCAGGATGACACCACCCACTCTCAGTTTATGGGTCAAGGTGATTGCCCTTCCACTGGCTGCAATCAGGCTGTCACCATTAACAATACTGGATTCAACCAAGCCACCTCCAATACTTCCTAAAGTCCCTACAATGGGACCAATGGCTGATACCGAAGATCTCCTCCACTCAGAAATGGTTTGATGCTGTTGACAACCTATGGCTTCAAGGGACCTTTATGGACTTTGCCCCTTCTGAGATAACTGTCTATAGCCACTGGATGTTATTTCTAGCTGCCCTGGTGTTCCAGACCTGTCCCCTGGACATTCCTCCACTTTCCCTCCTAGGTCCCACACCTCCCATCATTAAGCAGTAAGTAGCCAGATGATTTTACACCATCCCCATGTCAACTAGAAAAACAAAAAGGGAGAAATGTTAGGTGCAGGTCAGGCTAAACTAAGTTGTCTGCAGGGCAGGCTGAACAAACTTTAGCTGCAGGATAACCCATGCACCCAAACCCCCATCTATCTGGTCCTTTATCACCTGAACACTCAACCCCACTCAAGGCTGAGCACTCAATCTCCCACTCAAGGCCGAACACTTAACCCCAACTTGTGCCAAGAAGGCAGCTTGCAGACCCAGAGACATTATTAGATTTAGGCTATAAAAACTCCCTCCTGCTGGGCCTCTCTCTCATGCTTTCTTGTTCTCGCTCTGTCTCTCTGTCTCTATCTCTCTCACTCTCTCTTGCTCTTGCTCTCCCTTTCTTCTCTGGCTTTCACTTTACCTCTCACCCTCTCCTCTCCTCTCCTCTCCTCTCCTCTCCTCTCCTCTCCTCTCCTCTCCTCTCCTCTCCTCTCCTCTCCTCTTCTCTTCTCTTCTCTCTCTCTCTCTCTCTCTCTCTCTCTCTCTCTCATTGCTCTCCCCTCTTTCTTCTCTCTTTCCCCAGTCTTTCTCTGTATCTCTTTATCTCCTCTTTTGCACTGCTGCAATAAAGATATCTTGGTCACTTTGAGTGTTATGGTCACGTTCCTTTCATAAAGAAATCTCCTTCATATTGCCTCCTGGCTGCAAATTTATCTTAGTTCTATAAATACGGCATCTACTCTTCATCTTAATAAGGCAATTATGGAAGTCATTGATTTTTTATAGTCTTCTCTATATGAAGCTTTAATAATTTTTTAAAAGATAAAATGCAAATTTTATTCAGTTGGTTACAGAAAAATATATCTTCAGATACTCTCTATGCCATACACTATGTATAGTACCATCTGTGCCTTATCACCATCTAAATTATATCTAGTATAATTTAAATCAATTCTTTTAGCACATCCGACAAAGGGATATAAATAACAGGAATGCAGACAGACACAGGACACATACCAGTAACACACATGTGCACATGGCCCTTCTGACAACCCAGACCAGACAGTGCAGAGGAAGGGGCCAGCAGGGGGCTTCATGACTGTGCTGCAGTTCCCAGGGAGCTCCCAGGGCCTGGGAGATGCCGGGAGGTGGCGTGTCCTGGCTGAGGTCATCCTGGCAGGCTGGGGAGCCTCATGTGTAAGCCAGCAGAGGTCTGGGAATAGCAGTAGCATTTGCAGAGGAGAGGCCTCATTCCCAGGTCTTGTTTATGCTTTCAGGAAAGGGCATTTGAGGCTGGCTCCCTCTCTTCCTGCTGGGCCGAGGGAGGCTCCTGGGCTCAGGCTGCCATTGGCAGGGCCTGGTGACCAAAGGAGCCAGCAACTCACTAGTTTTCAATGTAGAGTAGGAGCCAGGGCCTTTCACAACATCTGTCAGGAACACTTTCCCCTCTTCCCTAAACAAAGGCGTACACAGTCTCTATTTACAGGGAGGTGAGCAAAGGAGTACTTGGAATTAACAAAATGTCAGGCCTCTGAACAGAAACACAGTCAGGTCCAGGCGGGCCTCACACATGGCTCGGGTCTGCCTCAGCAGCCTGCCTGCCTTCATTACTCAGAGCCCATTTTTAAGAGAGTCCCGATAATACAAGACTATAATTCGCAATCCAGACAGCCAGCCTCTTTGGGTGTGTTTTTTTGCCGTTCACAAAATTAGCCAATCATTGTCACCTAGCGAATCCGATTAGGTGTAATCCATACTAATGTTCAAATTAAGTCACAGAAAGCAATTAACTCTGCGAAAATGGGCTGGTGAAAAATGATAAGGTTGGTCAAATAGTTTCACTGTGCATAATTGTGTTTTTAAAACTGCTTGTCTCTACACAGTAATTAAATCATTTACATTTCAAATGGAGTGTGCCCAGCTCGGATGCTTGGCTCTGCACCTCCGTGTTTGGGGCTCTACCAACAGTTTGCAGTCCAAGCCTGCATTTCTGGGAAGCCAGCTGGTGCCAGAGCAGGAGTGGATGCCTGCTCAGAAGAACTGGCTTTGCCCAGTGCCCTCCCAAATTTGGGCCCCTCCCACGCTTCCTTTCTTCTTTCCCATATTTGTATTTGTGCAAGGGGCATTTTAAACCATCATCAAAACATTGCTGACAACACAAGACACATCTGTTACTTCTGATCCTATTAACCCAAACACAGGGCATCAGGAATGTGGGGTCATTATTGTTCACGAGGATCAGTAAATGTCTGTCTTCATCTTTTTTACCTTATTATTTTTTAACCTACAGGGAGGTGTTAGCCAACTTCACTGACTGCTTGCTGAGCACACACCAGCTCTGGAACACGGCTGTCCATGAGTCTTTCTCACCTCACCAGGCATGAACTGCTATGTGGCTCCAGGGAATGTTCCTTGCATTCTTCCCGTGGAACTGAAATCTGAAAAATCCACAAGCAAACTCCAAAGTCAAACTGGACCCAAGATGGTTGTTCCTGCTGGGGAACTTTTCTCGGAATGGATAAAGTCACTTCACAGTAAGCAGCTCTTCTAAGGCGGTCTTCCGCCTTTGCCTCCAACCCAGGAACTCAGGGTCCGACTGGGGAGAAAGTTCAAAGTTCATGGCAATACGCAATCAGGGGGCTTCATGGCTCAAGGTGGGGCTGAGACCTGCTTCCTGGAGAGAAACTAACCCCAGACCCCAGGCTAATTCTGTAGTGGCCACCAGGAAGCAACCTCAGTCTCATCTTTCACTGCCTCGGAAGTGGAGGTTTATTTGCTGGGGCTCCAACGGGGGAAGCTCCCCTCCTGCACAAGACATGGAGCCCTGAGCCCTGGAAAAGGGTCTGGAGAGGACAGGATGTAGTCGATGCTGAACTTGATGTCTTTGTGGCCCTCTTTTCCCAGGGCGCCAGGGCGGGCGGGGGCCAGGGCCTCGTGGCCCAGGGCAGGCGCTCCGTCTGGGGCCGGAGACCCGCGCGCGGCGAGTTCAGATGGACCCAGGGACCCCTCAGCGGCCTCAGTGCGTAGTGCCCTCGGGCCCTCTCGCTTGGGGCCGCGTCGCCGGCGCCGGCGGCGGAAGTTGCCGTTCTCAAAGAGGTCCAGCAGGGACTCGCAGCCGCCTGCAAACGTCCAGTACTTGCCCTTTCCCTTCTCATGGTCCTCGGTCCTGGGCACCTTGACGAAGCAGCTGTTGAGCGACAGGTTGTGGCGGATGGAGTTCTGCCAGGCACGCTGGTTGGCGCGGTAGTAAGGGAACCTGCGCATGGTGAAGTCATAGATGCCGGACAGGGTCACCCTGCCCGTGGGGCTCTGCTGGATGGCCATTGCGATCAGCGCGATGTAGCTGCGGACAGGGCGTCAGGCAAGCGGGCACCGTGCAGGGCGCGGGGAGCCAGGCAGCCTTCCCGCCCGGTGGGCGAGGCCGACTGCTCCGCCTCCCCAGGCAGCCAGCGCGGGGTTGGAGGGAGAAAGGGAAGAGCTGTCCTGGCTAGAGACCCCGTGCACACAGCTCTGGCTTCCACCCAGACCCTGGGACCTCTCCTGCACTCGGAGTCCCGCCAGGTGGGAGATCCAAGCTGCTTTCTCGGCTACCCCCACCCCCCCCCCCCAAAGTGCGCGTGGTGCGTTCTCTCCCAGAGCCCGCCCCAGGGAAGAAAGCCCCTTTCTCCCTCCATCCCGGACAGTCTCCGGCTTCGGAGCCCCTGGCTGTCCCCAGAGCCCCGCCACCGGCCTCCCGGCCTCCTCAGGCACCTGTATGCGGGCCTCGTGAGCCGCTTTTCCTCGTCTGACCTGCCTGCTGGGTAGTCGTCGGCGTCGTAGTTTTTAATAATTATTTTTATTTTCTGTCTTTCCTGTATCAAATAAATTAAATAGTTTACATAGTAGTACCAAATGTATGACCATAATTTCATAAACATTATTATTAATGAAAATTCAGAATATACTTAACTTGGATCAGTTATGCCTTGGCACATGTCAACATTTATCAAGGACAAAGTAATAAATATTAAAATTAGAAGCAAAAATAATATTCTTATGCCTTTGCAGTTACTTTCACTTTGGTTATTAGTTTGTATTCTTTTAAATGAGCATAGGAACGCCTATCCTTAGAAGAACACAGATATTTGAAAAAAGAAATTACACATACTTTTAGGAGGACTAAGTAGATAGAACTAAAAAAATAATAGAGAAAATCAGAATTGCAGATAGTATCCCACAGTATTTTCAAAGAACTCTGTTATAAACCAAAAAGCTTAATGAGCCAGATTCCAACTGAGAGTACAACATTACACTAATGTTCCACATTTCAAATACATTTATTTACTTCTCTTTTCTGAGTTAATGAAAACAATTTCACAAAATCTCCAGAACATTCTCCAGGACTTCCATTTGACAACATAATAATGAACGTTGAAATACATAGAGTTGAAGACACCTACTAGTAGAAAACTGTCACAGTGGGATTTACTTTCTCTTCCCTAGGAACAGGGCTTCATGATTAATCAACAACACTCAGTGAAAGGTAGCTGTGGTTAGGATGTTGAAGTATCTCAAGGCACATATGTTAAAGGTTTGGTCCACAGGGCAGTGTGATTGTGAGGCAGTGCAAGTTTTGAGAGGTCAGGGTAATGGGAAGTTCTCAGGTCACAGTACATTTCCCCAGAGGAGATTGTAGGCCGGGCCTGTGCTCTAGTGTTTCCTAGCCCATGATGTGAGCAGCTTGCTCTGCCATGTGCTTACATCATAATGTGATTCCCTTTCTAGAGGGGCAAAACAGGGGTCCTTAGTTCTTGGGTTAGAACATCCAGAATCATAAGAAAAATCAACATTTTGTCTATAAATGCCAGTTATCTCTGGTATTTCATTGAAGTCATGGGAAGCTGACTAATTGAATAGTTGATTTATTATTTTACAGTTGGGTGAAGGTTCTACTCTGTCAGGAAAGTCTTCCCTCTTAGGTCTTCCACTAGAGAAGCAAAATTAGCACATGTGTGACCTGCTGTGTGCTGCAATCAGCAAGAAATGGTTCAGAACCTGCAAGAGCCTTATGTTCTATGGAAGTTGAATTCTTTCCGTTCTTTTTTTGCTTCAGAATCTTCCACCTGTGCTTCTTGCTTATGATATCTTGAAGCTGGTGATGCTACTGCTATTTGTCAGAGGCAAATCAGTACCAGCTACATTTCTTTCAGTGTCTGTGAAATAAACACCATCCTCTCATTACCAACTCCTTTCTGGATTTAGTGCTCCACAGAAAAGTTTTGAGCTCTCCCCCTTTTACTAATATCCAACTTTAGAAACTTCTACATTTCCACTCCTCTAGCAAGGCTGATGTGTGAAATTGACAGGCAGCACTGGTTGAGCCTGATTATCAGGTTACAATCAGGCACTTGGTTCACTCATCCCACAGACTTTTTGGAGCATCATTGTGGCAGGGGCTGTGACACTCCAGTGAAATCTCTTCCTCCAGGGGTTGCCCCAAGAACCTGGGGCATTGTCTCAGAGGGCTTTGTTTCTGAGAGACTAGAGTCAGGCCAAGAGGAGGAAGCCTCAGGTTCATCCCGACTGGCTAGATATCTCTGCAGCTGCAGGTAAATGGAAGGGACCCTTGGATAGTTGGGCCCAGAGGATTTCTGGACTGGACTTGGTGCCAGGCAGTGGCAAAAGTAGCAGCAACAGCAGCAGCGGCTGCAGCCACCAAAGTGGGCCTGGCTGGTGCAGAGGGTGCACCATGCTGGAAGCTCCCTTGCTCTCTTGCTCCTTCCCTCTGTCGCCCATGTTCAGGTACTCTCTCCCTGCTGCCCTCACCAAAAAGCAACAGATCCACCCACCTGCCCTTAGCCTTCATTCTGACCAGGTTGCAATGATCTCCAGATTTGGCTTTCTAGGAATGGAGGGGCACCCGGTGGAAGGAGGTGGTGGAGCTCAAAGTTCCCATAACCCGCCCAGCTGCTTTGGATATTCCACTGCCCTCATATGTCCACAGTGGCTGCTCCCTAGGGCTGCTGGGAACCCAGGCAAATTCGCTGACTGGGCCAACTTTCAGTGGGGCCAGGACCTGGAGGAACAGGATGGGAGGGCAATGCCGCTGGGGCTGGTGCTACCTGTGTTGATCCTCGCGTCCTCCTAGTGCTCGCCAGCCCTCCAGCCCTCCCAGGTTCGCTGCACCTGCAGAGTCCAGAGTGGGCTGGCGCCAGGAGGCAGGGTGTTCTGGCACTAGGCCTGCCTGGTGCGACCAACTGCAGGCAGCGCCGCCTAGCGGTACTGCAGGGTGGTGCTGGCAGGCTAGTGACAGCTGGGTCCAGGGCCCTGGAAGGAGCAGGAGTGCCCAGAGGGCACATTAGACAGGCTACCAGCAGAACCACTCTGCACACTTGCAGGGGCTGAAGGAGTTGGGGCCGCTTGTGCTGAAAAGAACATGCCCTCATGGGGTTCGGTCCTAAGGTCTCCCCTCCTAACGTGACCACTGAGCTGCTGCTTGTGTTGGATCTTCCTGGGATGCCACCAGGTCAGGAAGCCCCTAGGATGACTGGCACACGGTGACGTCATTGGGCTGTCAGTCCGCCTGTCCTGTGACACCCGCAAGTATGTCGACAGCAGCCAGGATGGCATAGCAGCCACCAAGGGGGACCCTTGGCACGCAAAGCCCAGAAAGTCCCATGGAGGACACACACCAGTGCACTCTTCTGCCAGAGCCTAGGATCTCCAGGCCTTTGACTCCAAAGTGGATGGATGTGAGACACTTCCTTTCTGTGTGCCGGACTTTCCCGTGCTCTGCAGTCATTTCACCGGGGTATTGTTCAAATACTTCGGCACTTCCTTCACAAGAATTGAAACTAGGGTGAGAGGATTTTTGAGTGGAGTGCATTGAGTTCATGCCTTGCAATAATTGTGAGCATCCTTTCTTCATCCTAGGGAGCTCCCGCCTGGCACCCAGGGTGGAGGGGTCCTACCCCTGGAGAAGTGAGTCTCCTCCAGTCTGGATGTGGCCTCATGCAGAGTGCCCCCTGCACCTAAGCTGGAGGAGTCTCGCCCTTGGAAGGGGGAGTACTCTGTACCCTGGATGTAGTGGCGTGTGGAGCTCCATCTGGCACCCAGGTTGGAGGGGTCTCACCCCTGGAGAAGGAAGTGCCTTCCACACTGGCTGCAGCAGCGTGCTGAACTCCCCTTGGCACCCAGGGTGAAGGGGTCCCGCCCCTGGAGAAGGGAATCCCCTGGAGTCTAGCTGCAGCAGCATGCAGAGCTGCACCTAGGGTGGAGGGGTCCAGTGATTGGAGGAGGGAGACCCCTCTGACCCTGGATGCATCTGCAAGTGGAGCTCCTCCTGCACCCAGGGTGGAGGATTCTCACCCTTGGATGGGGGATTCCCTGGAGCCTGGGTGCAGCGGCTGAGGAGCTTTCCCCTGCACCCAAGGTGGAGGGGTATCTCCCCTAGAGTAGGGAGGGCCCTCGGCCCTGGCTGCAGCAGCTTGCAGAGCAACCCCCAGCACCTAGGGTTCAGGGGTCTCGCCACTGAAGTCCACTGAGCCTGGGTGCAGAATCATATGGAACTCCCCTCTGGCACCCAGGGTGGAGGGGTCCTGCCTCTGGAGAAGAGAGTCTTCTCCAGTCTGGCTAGGCAGCATGCACAGATTCCCTGGACACATAGGTTGGAGGGGTCCCTTGCCTGGAGGGGGAATCCTTTGGACCCTGGATGCAGCAGCGTGCTGAGCTCCCCCTGGCACCCAGGGTGAAGGGGTCTTGCCCCTGGAGGGGGAAGTGCCATGGACCCTAGCTGCAGCATGCAGAGCTCCCCTGGCTGCCAGTGTGAAGGGTTCTTGTCCCTGGACTCCGGTGTTCACTCCATCATGGCTTGGATGATGTAAGAAGCTCCCTCAGGCAACCAGGGTGGAGGGGTCTCACTCCTGGAACAGGGAGTCCCCTGGAGCCTGGAAGCAGGGGCATGAGGAAGCTCTCCCTGGCACCCAGGTTAGAGGGGTTTCTCAACTGGAGGAGGGAATCCCCTTGACCCTGGCTACTGCAGCATGTGGAGCTCCTTCCTGCACCCAGGGTGGAGGGAACCCGCCCCTGGAGGGAGAAGTACCCTGCACCCTGGTTTCTGTGGTGTGTGGACCTCCCCCTGGGACCCAGGTGAGAGGGGTCTCAAACCTAGAGAAGAGATTGCCCTTGACCCTGGCTTCAGCAGCATGCTGAGCTTACCCTGGCACCCAGGGTGGAAGAGTCCTGCGCCTGGAGAAGGGTGTCCCCTGGAGTCTGGCTGCAGCAGCATGCAGAGCTCCCCCTAGCCCCCAGGGTGGAGAGGTTTCGCCCATGGAAGGGGGAGTCCCTTGGAGCCTGGTTGTAGCATGTGGGGTCTTCCTAGGGCACCTGGTGAAGGAATCTTGCCCCTGGTGCCCGGAGTGCCCTGGACCCTGGCTGCAATGGCGTGCAGGGCTCTCCCATCACTCAGGGTTGAGGGGTCTCGCCCCTGGACGAGGGAGTCCACTGGACCCTGGCTGCAGTGACATGTGGAGCGATCCCCAGGCACCGAAGTTGGAGGGGGTCTTGCCACTGGAGGGGGAGTCCCCATAACCCTGGCAACAGCAATATGCGGAGCTCCCCTCAAACCCAGAGTGGAGGGGTCTCGCCCCTTGATGGGGGAGTCTTCTAGAGCCTGGGTGCAGGGGCCTTTGGAGCGCACCCTGCCATCCAGGATGGAGGGGTCTCTCTGCTGGAGGAGAAAGTCCCCTCAGCCTGGCTGCGCTGCCTGCGGAGCTCCACCAGACAACCAGGGTGAAGGGGTCTCGCCCCTGGAGGGGGGAGTACACTCCAATCTGGCTTGGGAAGAATAAGGAGCTCCTCCAGGCACCTACAGTGGAAGTGTATCGACCCTGGAGGGGGGAGTCCCCTCCACCCTGGCTACTGCAGTGTGCTGAGCTACCCCAAGCACTCAGGGCGGAGAGGTCTAGCCCCTGTAGAGGGGAGTGCCCCAGACCCTGGCTGGGGCGGAGTAAGGAACTCATTCCAGCACCCAGGGAGGAGGGGTCATGCCATGGAGGGGGGAGTCCCCTCAACTCTGGATGAAGCTGTGTGTGGAGCTACCCCTGGCACCCAAGGTTGAGGAGACTTACCCCTTGAGAGGAGAGTTTCCTGGAGACTGGGAGTAGCGGCCTGTGGAGCTACCCCAGGGCACCCAGGGTGAAGGGGTCTAGCTCTTGGAGGGGGGAGTCCCCTCGAGCCTGGGTGAAGCATCATGTGGAGCTCCCACCAGCACCCAGGGTGGCTGGCAGGGTCCCATTTTTGGAGAAGGCAGTCCCCTCCAGCCAGGGTGCAGCAGCTGTGTGGAGATCTCCCCTGTACACAGGTTTGAGGGGTTTCACCCCTAGAGGGGGAAGTCTCCTGGACCCTGGCTGCAGCAGTATGTGGAGCCCTGGAGAGGGGAGTGCCCTCAACCCTGGGTGCAGCAGCATGCAAAGCTCCCCTTGGCAGCCAGGGTGAAGTGATCCCACCCCTGGAGATGGGAATCCCCTTGAGGCTGGCTGCAGAGGCCTGAGGAGCTTCCCCTGGCACACAGGTTGGAGTCTCTTCTCGCCCCTGGAGAAGGGAGTGCCCTAGATTCTGGCTGCATCAGCATGAGTAGCTCCCCCCTTCTCCCAGGGTGGAGGGTTCTCGCTCCTGGAGGAGGGAGTCCCTTCCACTCTGGCTGCAGCAGATTGTGGAGCTCCCTACCTCAGGCACCAAGGGTGGGGGGGGGGAGGTCTTGCCCCTGGAAGAGGGAGTGCCCTTGACCCTGACTGGGGCAGAGTAAGGAGCTCCTCTGGGCACACAGGTTGGATGGGTCTACCTCCTGAATGGGGGAGTCCCCTGGACCCTGGCTGCAGTGGTGTGTGGAGCTACCCCAGGCACCCAGGGGGGAGGGGTCTCACACCTGGATTGGGGAGTGCCCTTGACCCTGGCTAAGGCAGAGTAAGGAGCTCCCCTCAGCATGCAGGGTGGAGGGGTCTTGCACCTAGATGGGGGAGTCCCCTCCACCCTGGCTACAGCGGTGTGCTGTGTGCAGTGTGCAGAGCTACCCCTGGCACCCAAGGTGGAGCAGTCTCAGGGCGGGGGCGGGGAGTACCCTGAAATCTGGCTTGGGCAGAGTAAGGGGCTCCTCCTGGAACCCAGCATGGGGGTGTCAGGCCCTGGATGGGAGAGTCCCTTTGAACCTGGCTGCAGCAGCCTGGGGAGCTCCCTCTGACACCCAGGTTGGAGGGGTCTTCTCCCTGAAGGGGAGAGTCCCTTGGAGCTTGGGTGCGGCTGCATGCAGAGCTCCCCCCAACACCCAAGGTGCAGGGGTCTAACCCCTGAAGGGTAAAGTGCCCTCAATCCTGGCTGCAGTGGTGTGGAGCTCACCCTGGTACCCAGGTTGGAGGGTTCTACCCCCTAGAGGGGGGAGTGTCCTCGATCTTGGCTGCAGCAGCATGTGGAGCTCATTCAGGCACCCAGGGTGGAGGGGTCCTGCAGAGCTCCCCCCCCCACACCTAGAGAGGAAGGGTCCCGCCCCTGGAGGAGAAAGTGCCCTCCACCCTGGCTGGGTCCACAAATGGAGCTCCCCCCAGGAAGGATGGAGGGCTTTCGCCCCTTGAGGGAGGAGTCTCCTCTAGCTTTGGTGCCTTGGCTTGTGAAGCACCCCCTTGGCACCCAGGGTAGAGAGGTCTGCCCCTGGAGAAGGGAGTCCCCTTGACCCTGCTGAAATGGCTGCTGAGCGAACCCAGGCACTCAGGGTGGAGGGGTCTCAAGCCTGGAGGGGGGAGTGCCCTTGCAGAGCCTGTCCTGGCACCTAGGTTGGAGGGGTCCTGTCCTGGAGGGGGAAGTCCCCTGGACCCTGGCTGAAGTGGCATGCAGAGCGACCACTAGCACCCGGGTGGAGGGGTCTCGCCCCTGGAGTGGGGAGTTCCCTCGACCCTGGCTGCAGCTGTGTGCGGAGCTACCCCTGGCACCATGGTGGAGGGCTCTTGCACCTGGAGGAAGGAGTCCCCTGGACCCTGGCTGCAGTGGCATGCGGAACTCCCCCAGGTACCAGGGTGGAGGGCTCTGGTCTCTGGAGTGGGGAGTCCCCTCAATCCTGACTTCAGTGGCGTGCAGAGCTCACCCTGGCACCCAGGGTGGAGGGGTCTCGCCCCTGGAGCAGGGAGTGCCCTGGACCCTGGCTGCTGTGGCGTTTAGGGCTCCCCTGGACCCAGGGTGGAAGGATCTTGCCCCTGGAGGGGAGATTCCCCTGGATCCTGGTTGCAGTGGCATGCTGAGCGACCATAAGACCCCAGGATAGAGGGGTTCGGTCTCTGGAGGAGGGAGTCCCCTGGAGGCTGAATGTGATGGCTGCTTGCGTGCAGAGCTCCCCCATCACCCTGGGTGGAGGGGTATCACCCCTGGAGGGTAAAGTGCCCTTAACACTGGCTGCAGCGGCTTGAGGGGATCCCCCTGGAACCCAGGGTGCAGAGGTCTGGAACATGGAGCAGGGAGTGCCCTGGACCCTGGCTGCATTGGCGTGAGGTGCTCCCAACAGCGTCTAGTGTGGAGGTGGTCTCTCCTCTGTATGGGGAAGTCCTCTTGACTCTGGCTGCAGTGGCCTGCTGAGAGACCCCCTGCACCCAGGGAGGAAAGGTCTCGCCCATGGAGGGGGGAGTCCCCTGGACCCTAGCTGAGGCTACTTGTGGAGCTCCCTTTGTCACCCAGGGTAAAGGGGTCTTCCCCCTGGAGGGAGGTGTGCACTGGACCCTGGCTGTGGAGGCTTGCAGAGCTCCTCCTGGCACCAAACATGGAGGGGTCTCGCCAATGGAGAAGGGAGTGCCCTCGACCCTGGCTGAGGTGAAGTAAGGAGCTCCTCCAGGCACCCAGTGTGGAGGGGTATAGCCCCTGGAGGGGCGAGTCCCCTTGACCCTGGCTGCAGGGGCTTGAGGAGCTCCCTTCGGCAGCAAGGGTGGAGGGGTCTTGCCCCTGCAGGGGAGAATCTCCGCAACCCTGGCTGCAGTGGCTTGCTTAGCTCCCTTGGCACCCAGGTCTAGAGGTCTCACTCCTGGAGGGGAAAGTACCCTCAACCCTGGCTGCTGTGGCGTGCAGAGCTCCCCTTGGCACCCAGGTTGGAGAGGTCTTTCCCTTTGAGGGCGGAGTGCCCTGGATCCTGGCTGCAGTAGCATGCAGAGCTCCTTCCTGCACCCAGGGTGGAGGGGTCCTGTCCCTAGAGAAGGGTATCTCCTTGAGTCTGGCTACAGCAGCATGCAGAGCTCCCCCCTGCCCCTAGGGTGGAGATGTCTGGCCCTTGGAGGGAGGAGTCCCTTCAACCAAGCCTGCAGCTGCATGAGGAGCTCCCCAGACACCCAGGATGGAGAGGTCTACCTGGAGGGAAAGTGCCCTCAACCCTGGCTGCAGTGGTGTGTGGAGCTCCTTCAGGCACCCAGGGTGGAGGGGTCCCACCCCTGGAGAAGGGAGTCCCCTGGAATCTTGCTGCAGCAGCATGCAGAGCTCCCCCCACACCTAAAGAGGAGGGATCTGGCCCCTGGAGGAGAAAGTGCCCTCCACCCTGGCTGGGGCAACGAATGGAGCTCCCCCTGGCACCCATGGTGGAGGGGTTTCGCCCCTTGAGGGGGGGAGTATCCTAGAGCCTGGATGATGAGGCCTGCGACACTCCCCCCCTCTCCCAGACACTCAGGGTGGAGGGGTCTCAAGCCTAGAGTGGGGAGTGCCCTGGAGCCTGGTTGTAGCAGCTTGCAGAGCTTGCCCTGGCACCTAGGTTGGAGCGGTCCCACCCATGGAGGGGGGAGTCCCCTCGACCCTGGCTGCAGCAGCGTGTGGAGCCACCCCCAGCACCCAGGGTGGAGAGGTCTCGCCCCTGGAGGGGGCAGTGCCCTCCACCCTGGCTGCAGCAGCATACAGAGCTCCTTAGGCTGCCAGGGTGGAGGGGTCTCGCACCTGGAGGGCAAGTCCCCTCAAGCATGGGTGCAGCGGCTTGCAGAGCTTCCTGGCACCTAGGGTGGAGAGGTCCCACCCCTGGAGAGGGGAGTCCCCTGGACCCTGGCTGCAGAAGCTTTCGAGCAACCTCCAGGTCCCAGGGTGGAGGGATCTAGCTTTTGGAGGGGGGAGTGCCCTCAACCCTGGCTGCAGCAGAGTGAGGAGCTCCCCTGGCACCCAATGTGGAGAGGTAATGCCCCTGGAGGGAGGAGTCCCCTGACCTGACTGCAGAGTCATGCAGAACTTCCCCTGGCACCTAGAGTGGAGTGGTCCGGCCCCTAAAAGGGGGATTCCCCTTGACCCTGGCTGCGGTGGCTTTCAGGGTGGAAGGGTCTCACCCTTGGAGGAGGCAATCCCCTTGACCCAGGCACCCAGGGTGGAGGGGTCTTGCACTTAGTGAAGGGAGTTTCCTTGACCTTGGCTGGGGCAGAGTAAGGAACTCCTACTGACACCCAGGGTGGAGAGGTTTTGCCCCTGGAAGGGGGAGTCCCCTCGACCCTGGCTGGGGAGGAGTATGGAGCTCCTTTCAGCACCCAGGGTGGAGGGGTCTCGCCCCTGGATGAAGGAGTCCCCTCAACCCTGACTGCAGTGGTGTGCTGAGCTACCCCTGGCACCCAGGGTGGAGGGGTCTCTCCCCTGGAAGAGGGAGTGCCCTCGACCCTGGCTGGGGTGGAATATGGAGCTCCTCCTGCCACCCAGTGTGGAGGGGCCTCTAGAAGGGGCAGTCCCCTTGACCCTGGCTTCAGTGGTGTGTGGAGCTCCCCCAGGCACTCAGGGTGGAGGGGTCTCTCCCCTGGAAGAGGGAGTGCCCTCGACCCTGGCTGGGGTGGAATATGGAGCTCCTCCTGCCACCCAGTGTGGAGGGGCCTCTAGAAGGGGCAGTCCCCTTGACCCTGGCTTCAGTGGTGTGTGGAGCTCCCCCAGGCACTCAGGGTGGAGGGGTCTCTCCCCTGGAGGGGGGAGTGCCCTTGACCATGGCTGCTGAGTTGTGCTGAGCTACCCATGGCACCCAGGGTGGAGGGGTCTCACCCATGGATGGGGGAGTCCCCTTGAGCCTGGTTGAAGCATCCTGTGGGCTCTCCCGGCAACCAGAGTGGCAGGTTCCTGTTCCTGGAAAAGGAAGTCCCCTCTAGCCTGGGTCTGGTGGCCTGCAGAGCTCTCCCTGGCACTCAGCGGGGAGGGGTCCAATCCCTAAAGGAGAAAGTGCCCTCTACCTTGGCTGGATCCAAGTAAGAAGCTTTACCCAGCTCCCAGAGTGGAGGGGTCTTGCCCCTGGAGGAGGGAGTGCCCTAGACCCTGGTTGGTGTGAAGTATGGAGCTCCTCCTGGCACCCGGTGTGGAGGGCCCCCCCCCTAGAGGGGGCAGTCCCTTTGACCCTTTCTTCAGTGATGTCCACACATCACTGAGCTCCATGCTCCCCCAAGTACCCAGGGTGGAGGGGTCTGGCCCCTGGAGGGGGGAGTGCCCTCGACCCTGGCTGCTGGTCCTGGGGAGCTCCCCCTGGTAACTAGGTTGGAGGGGTCTCTACCCTGGAGGGGGGAGTGTCATCCACCCTGGCTGCAGGCATGCTGAGCTCCCCCTGGATACCAGGTTGGAGGGTTTTCGCCCTGGAGGGTGGAGTCCCCTTGAGCCTGGGTGAAACATCATGCTGAGGTCCTCCCAGCCCCAAGGTGGAGGGGTTTTGCCCTTGGAGGGGGGAGGCCTTTGGAGCCTGGGTGCTGTGGCATTTGGAGCTCCCCCAGGCATCCAGGATGGAGGGGTCTTGCCCCTGGAGGTGGGAGTGCCCTAGATCCTGGCTGCAGCAGCATGCAGAGCTTTCCCAAGCTCCCAGGGTGGAGAGGTCTCCCCCTGGACCTCGAGCCTGGGTAAAACATCCTGTGGAGCTCCCCCTCGCACTCAGGGTGGCAGGGTCCCATTCCTGGAGAATGGAGTCGCCTCTAGTCTGGCTGCGGTGCCATGCAGAGCTCCCCCTAGCACCTAGGGTGGATGGGTCCTGCCACTGGAGGAGGAGTCCCCTGGACCCTGGCTGCAGCAGCTGAGGTGCGACCCCAGGCACTCTGGGTAGAGGAGTCTCGCTCCTTGAGGAGGGAGTCCTCTGGAGTCTGGGTGCAGTGGTGTGTGGAGATCCCCTGGCACCCAGGGTGGAAGGGTCTGGCATCTGGAGTGGGGAGTTGCCTTGATCCTGGCTGCAGTGGCGTGAGGAGCTTCTCCTGGCACCCAGGGTGGAGTGGTCTCCCCCCTGGAGGGGAAATTCCCCTCAAACCTGGCTGTAGCGGGGTGAGGAGCTCCTCCCACCCCTGGCACCCAGGGTGGAGGGATCTCTCCCCTGGTAATGGGAGTCCCCTGCAGTCTGCCTCCTACAGTGTGCAGAACTCCAGATGGGAGTTGGAGACCTCTTGCCCCTGGAGAAGGAAGTGCCCTGTACCCTTGCTACAGCAGCATGTGGAGCTCCCCCTGGCATTCAGGGTGGACTTATCTGGCCCCCAGAGGAGGGGGGAGTCCCCTTGAGCCTGGGGGAGTCCTCTAGACCCTGGCTGCAGCAGCATGAGCACCCAGGGTGGAGGGGTTGCCACTGGAGGAGGGAGTCCCCTGGACCCTGGCTGCATTGGCATGTGGAGCTCCCCAGGTACACAGGGTATAGGAGTCTCACTGCAGGGGAATCCACTCAACACTGGCTGCAGCAGCATGAGGAGCTCCCCCTGGCACCCAGGGTGGAGGAGTCTCACCCCGGGAGGAAGGAATCACCTCGACATTGTCTGCGAAGACTGTCTGCAATGGCTTTCGAGCTCCCACAGGGACCCTGGGTGGAGTGGTGTTGCTCCTGGAGAAGGGAGTGCCCTGGACCCTGGCTGCAGCAGGAAGAGGTCTCCACCCTGGATGCAGGAGTCCTATCCACCATGGCTGCAGGCATGCTGAGCTCCCCCCTCCCTGCAACCCAGGTTGGAGAGGTCTTGGCCCTGGAGGGGAAAGTCCCCTCAACCCTAGCTGCAGCAGCGTGAGGAGCTCCCCTGGCACCCAGGGTGGAGGGTTCTAGCCCCTGGGGGGGGGGGGAATCTTCTCGAGCCGGGGTGCAGCACCCTGTGGATCTCACCCTGGCACCCAGGTTGGAGGGGTCTCACTTCTGGAGGGAGGAGTCCCATCAAGCTTGGCTGCGGAGGCGCGAGGATCTCCCCAGGCCACCCAAGGTGGAGGTGTGTCGCTCCTGGAGCAGGGAGTACCCTTGATCTCGGCTTCGACAGAGTAAGGGGCTCCTCCTTTGCCCCCAGGGTGGAGGTATCTCCCCCCTGGAGGCGGGAGTCTCCTGGAGCCTCGGTGCTGCGGCCTGCGGAGCTCCCCCTGGCACCCAGGGTGGTGGGGGTCCCGCACCTCTAGAAGAAAGTTCCCTAGAGTCTGGCTTCTGCAACATGCAGAACTTCCCAGGTTACCTAGGGTGGAGGGGTACAGCCCCAAGAAGGGGGAGTCCACTGGATCCTGGTTGAGCAGCTGTGTAGCGACCCCAGGCACCCAGGGTGGAGGAGTCTCGCCCCTGGAGGGGGGAGTCTCCTCAAGCCAGGTTGCAGAAGCTTGTGGAGCTCCATCCAGTATCCTAGGTGGAGGTGTCTTCTGCCTGTAGTGGGGAGTCTCCTCCAGCCTGGGTGCAGCGGTGTGGTGAGCTCCCCCAGGCAACTAGGGTGGAGGGTTTCCGCCCCTGGAGGGAGGAGTCCCCTTGACCCTGGCTCCTGTGGTATGCTGAGATCACCTGGGAACCCAGGGTGGAGGGGTCTTGCCCCTTGATGGGGGAGTGCCCTCCTCCCTGGGTGCATCATGCAGAGCTCTCCAGGCTCCCAGCATGGAAGGGTCTCGCACCTGGAAGAGGGAGTCCCCTTGAGGCTGGGTGCAGTGGCATGTGGAGTTTTCCCTGGCACACAGGTTGAAGGGGGTCTCTCCTCTGGGGCGGGGAGTCTCCTTGACCCTGGCTGCAGCAGCATGTGGACTCCTTCCTTCCCGCACCCAGGGTGGAGGGGTCCTGCTCCTGGAGAAGGGAGTGCTCTTGACCCTGGGTGCAGCAGTGTGCTGAGCTCCCCCTGGTACCCAGGGTGGAAGAGTACAGCCCCTGGAGAAGAAAGTCCCCTGGAGTCTGGCTGCAGCAGCACACAGAGCTCCTGCCAGCACCCAGGGTGGGGAGGTTTAGCCCCTGGAGAGGGGAGTCCCCTGGAGCCTGGGTGCAGCGGCCTGTGGAGCACCCCCCTACCCAGGGTGCAGGGATCTAGCCCCTGGATTGGGGAGTGCCCTGGACCCTGGCTGCAGCAGCATGCAGACCTCCCTCCAGCATGCAGGTTGAAGGGGTCTCCCTTCAGGAGGGGGGGTTTGCCCTCGACCCTGGCTACAGGGGCTTGCAGAGCTGCCCCTGGCACCCAGTTTCAGAGGTCTCACTTCTGGAGAAGAAAGTGCACTGGACCCTGGCTGCTGCAGCGTTTGTAGCTCCCCCAGGCACCCAGGGTGGAGGAGTCTCACCTCTGAAGAGGGGAATTCTCTGGAGCCTGGCCGCAACAGCCTGAGGAGCTCCCACTGGCACACAGGTTGGAGGGGTCTCCCCTGTGGAGAAGGGACTCTCCTCTAGTCTGTCTGCAGCAGCTTGCAGAGCTACCCTGGGCACCTAGGTTGGAGGGGTTCCGACCCTGGATGGGGGAGTCCCCTCGACCCTGGCTGCAGCAGCAGGCAGAGCTACACCCGTGACAATCAGGGTGGAGGAATCTTGCTTCTGGAGGGGGGATTCCCCTCATTCCTGGCTGCGGAGGCATGTGAGGCATGTGGGGCTCCCCCTGGCACCCAGGGTGGAGGGGTCTCGCTCCTGGCTCCTGGAGAAGGAAGTCCCCTGAAGTCTGGCTGCAGCAGCATGCAGAGCTCCTGCCAGCACCCAGGGTGGAGAGATTTCGCCCCTGGAGGGGGGGATCCCCTCGAGCTTGGGTACATAGGCATGGGGAGCTCCCCCAGGCACTTATGGTGGAGGGATTTTGCCCCTGCTGGGAGGATTCCCCTTGACCCTGGCTGCAGTGGGATGCGGAGCAACCCCAGGCACCAAGGGTGGAGGAGTCTCTCCCCTGGAGGGGAGAGTCCACTTGACCCTGCCTGAAGCTGCGTGTGGAGCTCCCCTGGACACCCAGGGTGTAAGGGTCCTGGACTTGGAGGGGGAAGACCCCTTGACCCTTGCTGAGCGGCTTGAGGGCCTCCCCTGGCACCCAGAGTGAAGGGGTCCCACCCCTGGTGGGGGGAGTTGAGCCTCGATGTGGCGGCATGCAGAGTTCCCCCTGGCACCAAGGATGGAGGGGTCTCCACCCTGGAGAGGGAAGTGCCCTCCACCCTGGCTGCAGGCGAGCTGAATTTCTCCAGATACCCAGGTTGATGGGGTCTCGCCCCTGGAGAACGGAGTGTCCTGGACCCTGGCTGCAGCAGTATGGGGAGCTCCCCCTGGCACCCAGAAAGAGGGTCTTGTCCCTAGAGGGTGGAGTGCCCTCGAAACTGGCTGCAGCAGCCTGCAGAGCTCCCCCCGCACCTAGGTTGGAGGGGTCTCCACCCTGGAGGAGGGAGTGCCCTCCACCCTGGTTGCAGACCCCAGGTTGGAGGGGTCTCGCCCCTGGAGGGGAAATTCCCCTCAAACCTGGCTGCAGTGGCAAGAGGAGCTCCCCTGGCACCAGGGTGAAGGAGTCTCACCCCTTGAGGGGGGAGTCTCCTCAAGCCTGGGTGCAGCACTCTGTGGAAATGGGAGTCCCCTCCACACAGGCTGCAGTGGTGTTTGGAGCTCCCCTAGGCACCCAGGGTGGAGTAGTCCCGCACCTGGAGAAGGGGGTGCCCTCAACCCTGGCTGGGGCAAAGTAAGGAGGTCCTCCAGGCACCCAGGGTGGAGGGGTCACCCTCCTGGAGGGGAGGAGTCCTCCCCCTGGCTGCAGAGGCATGTGGATAGACTCCCAGCACCCAGGGTGGAGGGATCGCCCACGTGGAGGCGGGGGTGCCCTCAACCCTGGCTGGAGCAGAGTAAGGAGCTCCTGCAGGCACCCATTGTGGAGGGGTATTGCCCCTGGAGGGGGGAGTCCCCTTGACCCTGGCTGCAGAGTGTGCCGAGCTCCCTCCAGCACCAATGGTGGAGGGGTCTCAACCCTGGAGTGAGGAGTCTCCTCCAGGGAGCTCCCCGAGCACCCAGGTCTAGGGGTCTCCTCCCTCGAGGGGAAAGTACCATCAACCTTGGCTGCTGTGGCTCCCCCAAGTTGAAAGGACCTCTTCCTTTGGGGCGGGGGTGCACTAGACCATGGCCGCAGTAGCATGCAGAGCTCCTTCCTGCACCCTGGACGGGGGAGTCTTCCGGATCCGGTCTGCAGTGGCGTGGGATGCTCCCCCAGGCTTCTAGGGTGGTGGGGTCTCACCCCTGTAGGGGGAAGTTCCCTTGACCCTGGCTTCAGTGGCATGCAGAGAGACCCCCAGCACCTAAGGTGGAAATGTCTCACCCCTGCGGGGTGAGTCCCATGGAACCTGGCTGAGGCTAAGTGTGGAGAGCTCCCCCTGTCACCTAGTGTGGAGTGGTCTCCCCCCCTGGAAGGGGGAGTGCACTGGACCCTGGCTGTGGAGGTGTGTGGAGCTCCCCCTGGCACCAAGGGTGGTGGGGTCTTGCCAACAGAGGAGGGAGTGCCCTCGACCCTTGCTGAGGTGGAGTAAGGAGCTCCTCCAGGCACCCAGGGTGGAGGGGTCTCCCTCCTGGAGGGAAGAGTCCCCTGGATCCTGGCTGCCATGGTGTGTGGAGCTCCCCCAGGCATCTAGGGTGGAGAGGTCTCGCCCCTGTAGAGGGGTGTGCCCTGGACCCTGGCTGCAGCAGAGAGGAGTGCTCCCCCTGGCTGCCAGGGTTGAAGGGTCTCTCCACTGGAGGGGGGAGTGCCCTCGACCCTGGGTTTGATGGCTGCAGAGCTTTCTTGGGCACATAGGGTGGAGGGGTCTCGCCCCTAGAGGGCGGAGTGCCCTCCAACCTGGCTGCAGCAGCATGCAGAGCTCCCTAGGCTTCCAGGGTGAAGGGATCTCAAGCCTGGATGGGGGAGTCCCATGGAGCCTGGGATCAGCAGCTTATGGAGCTCCCCAGGCAGCTAGGGAGAAGGGGTCCCACCAATGGAAGGGGGATTCCTTTTGATCCTAGCTGAAGCAGCACGCAGAGCCAACCCCAGCACCCAGTTTGGAGGAGTCTCCCCCCTGGAGGGAAAAATGCCCTCAACCCTGGCTGTAATGGCATGCTGAGCTCCTCTTGGCACTCAGGTTGGAGGGTCTGGCCCCTGGAGGGTGTGTCCCCTTGACTCTGGCTGCCATGGTGTGTGGAGCTTCCCCCAGGTACCTAGAGTGGAGGGGTCTTGCCCCTGTAGGGGGAGTGCCTTGGACCTTGGCTGCAGCAGCATGGGGTGCTTCCCCCAGCTCCCAGGGTGGAGGGGTCCCACTCCTGGAGGAGGGAGTTCCCTGGACCCTGGCTCCGGTGGCATATGGAGCTTCCCCCCACAGCATCCAGGGTGGAGGCATATCCCCCTGGAGAGGGGAGTCCCTTAGACCCTGGGTGTGGCAGCATGCCCAGCTTTTCTGGGCACACAGGTTGGAGGGGTCTTGCCCATAGAGGGGAAAGTACCCTCAACCCTGGCTGCAGTGGCATGCTGAGTTCCCCCTGGCACCCAGGTTGGAAGGATCTGGTCCCTTGCGGTGGGAATCTCCTGAAGCCTGAGTGCAGAGGCATGTGGAGCTCCCCCAGCACCCAGGGTGGAGGGGTCTCGCCCTGAAAGGGGAGTGCCCTCAACCCTGGCTGCAGCATGTAGAGTTCCCTGGCTCCCAGGGTAGAGGGGTCTTGCCTCTGGAAGGGGGAGTACCCTCCACTCTGGCTGGGGAGGTGTATGCAGTTCCCTCCTGCACCCAGGGTGGAATAGTCTCGCCCTGGAGGGGGGAGTGCCCTCCACCCAGGCTGGAGCAGCATAGGGAACTACCCCTGGCACCCAGGTTGGAGGGATATCACCCCTGGAGGGGAGAATTGCACTCAACTCTTACTGAAGGGGCTGCGGAGCGACCCCAGGCCCTCAGGGTGTAGGGGTCTTGCCCCTGGAGGGGGGAGTGCCCTTGACTTTGGCTGTGGAGGTGTGTGGAGCTCTCCCCTGCACCCAGGGTGGAGGGGTTTCCTTCTTGGAGGAGAAAGTGCCCTTAATCCTGGCAGGGCAGTGTATGAAGCTCCCCCTGGCACCCAGCGTGAAGGGGCCTTGCCCCAGGAGAGGGAATGCCCTCAACCCTGGCTGGGGCAGCATGCGGAGCTCCCCCTGACACCCAGAGTGGAGGGGTCTCGCCCCTTGAGGGGGGAAATCTCCTGGAGCCTGGGTGTCGCGGCCTGCGGAGCTCCCACCCTGCACCCAGGGAGTCCCCTTGAGTCTGGCTGTAGCACTATGCAGAGCTCTCCAAGGCGCCTAGGGTGAAGAGGTTTCACCCCCAGATGGGGGAGTCCACTGGATCCTGCTGAAGCGGCTGTGGAGCGACCCCAGGTACCCAGGGTGGAGGGGTCTCGCCCTAGTAAGAGGGAGTCCCCTGAAGCCTAGTTGAAGCGGCTTGTGGAGCTCCCCCCTTCACCCAGGGTGAAGGGGGCTCTAGCCTGCAGCGGGGAGTCCCCTGGAGCCTGGTTGCAGCTGCGTGGGGAGCTCTTCCAGGCACCTAGGGTAGAGAGGTTCCTCCCTGGAAGGGGGATTCCCCTGGACCCTGGGTGCAGTGGCACCCAGGGTGGAGGGGGTCTACACTCTGGAGGGGAAAGTGCCCTCAACCCTGGCTGCAGTGATTTGTGGAGCTCCCCCTTGCACCCAGGTTGGAGGGGTCTTCCCCCTGGAAGGGTTGTGCCCTGGATCTTTACTGCAGCAGTGTGCTAAGCTCCTTCAGGCACTCAGGGTGGAAGAGTCCCGCCACTGGAGAAGAGAGTCCCCTGGAATCTTGCTGCAGCAGTGTGCAGAGCTCCCCCTGCCCCTAGAGTGGAGGGGTAACACCCCTGGAGGAGAAAGTGTCCTGTACCCTGGCTGGGGTGGCGAAGGGGTGGAGGGGTTTCGCACCTTGAGGGGGGAGTCTCAGAGCCTGGGTACCTGGACCCCTGCACCCAGAGTGGATGGGTCTTGCCACTGGAAAATGGAGTTCCCCCTCGACCCTGGCTGAAGCAGCTGCTGAGCTATCCCAGGCACCCAGGGTGGAGGGGCCTCAGAGCCTGGAGGGTAAGTCTCCTGGAGCCTGGTTGTGGCAGTGTGCAGAGCTTGCCCTGGCACCTAGGTTGGTAGGGTCCTGCCCCGGAAGGAGGGAGTCCCCTCAACCCTGACTGCAGCAGAGTGTGGGGCTCCCCCTGGCACTCAGGTTGGAGGAGTCTCCCCCCTGGAAATGGGAGTCCCTTCAACCCTGGCTGCAGTGGTGTTTGGAGCTCCCCCAGGCACCCAGGGTGGAGGGATCTCACACCTGGAGAAGGGAGTGCCCTGGACCCTGGGTACAGCAACCTGCAGACCTCACTAGGCATTCAGGGTGGAGGGGTCTCGCCCCTGGAGGGGGTAGTGCCATGGATCCTGGCTGCAGCATACAGAGCTCCCCTGGCTCCCCGGGTGAAGGGGGTCTTGCCCCGCCCCTGGAGTATGGAGTGCAATCCACCCTGGCTGGGGTGATGTAAGAAGCTCCCTCAGGCACCCAGGGCGGAGGTGTCTCTCCTCTGGAAGAGGGAGTCCCCTTGAGCCTGGGTGCAACTTCATTCGGAGCTCTCCCCAGCACCCAGGTTGGAGGGGTACCTCACCTAGATGGGGGATTCCTTGACCCTGGTTGCTGCAGCATGTGGAGCTCCTTCCTGCATCCAGGGTGGAGGGGACCCACCCCTGGAGGGAGGAGTACCCTCAACCCTGGCTTCTGTGGCGTGTGGACCTCCATCTGGGACCCAGGTTGGAAGGGTGTCCTCCCTGGAGAAGGGAGTGCCCTTGACCCTGGCTTCAGCAGCATGCAAAGCACCCCCTGGCCCCCAAGGGTGGAGGAGTACTGCCCCTGGAGAAGGGCATCCCCTGGATTCTGTCTGCAGCAGCATGCAGAGCTCCCCCCAGCAACCAGGGTGGAGAGGTTTCACCCGTGGAGGGGGGAGTTTCCTCAGACACTGGGTGCAACGGCATGCAGAGCTTGCCCTGGCACCCAGGGTGAAGGGGTCTCGCCCCTGGAGAAGGGAGTCCCCTTGACCCTGGCTGCAGTGGCCTGCGGAGGGAGCACAGGCACCCTGGGTGGAGGGGTCTTGCTACTGGAGAAGGAAGTCCACTCAATTCTGGCTGCAGCTGGCTGTGGAGCACCCCCAGACACCCAGGGTGGGGGTGTCTTCCCTTGGAGGGGAAAGTGCCCTCAACACTGTCTGCAGTGGCATATGGAGCTCCCCCTGGCACCCAGGTTTGAGGGGTCTCCACTCTGGATGGGGGAATGCCCTAGATCCTAGTTACAGCATCATGGTACAGAGCTCTTTCTGGCACCCAGGGTGGCGGGGTCCCGCCCCTGGAGAAGGGAATGCCCTGGAGTCTGGCTACACCTAGGGTGGAGGGGTTCCACCCCTGGACGGAGGAGTCCCCTAGTCACTGGCCGCAGCATTGAGCAGAGCTCCACCTGGCACCCAGGGTTTAGTGGCCTAGCCCCTAGAGTGGAGAAGTTTCCTAGAGGCTGGGTGCAGTGGCCTGCGGAGCTCCCTCAGTCACCCAGGGTCAAGAGTTCTCGTCCTTAGAGGAGGGAGTCCCCTGAGCCTGGTGCAGAATCATGCCGAACTGGCACCCAGGATAGGGGGGTCCCGTCCCTGGAGAAGGGAGTCTCCTCCAATCTGGCCAGGGCATCATGAATAGATTCCCTGGGCACCTAGGTTGGAGGGGTCCTGCTCCTGGAGGGGCAAATCCACTCGACCCTGGCTTCAGAGGCCTCCAGATCTCCAGGCTGTCACCCAGGTTGGAGGGGTCTCGCCCCTGGAGGCAGAAGTCCCCTCAACCCTGGCTGCAGAGGCGTTTGGAGCTTCCCCTGACGTCCGGGGTGAAGGGATCTCGCCCCTTGAGGGAGGAGTCTCTTTGAGCCTGTGTGCCACAGCCTGCAGAGCCTCCCACCCACCCTTGGCACCCAAGGTGGAGGAATACTGCCCTTGGAGAAGGAAGTCTCCTGGAGTCTGGCTGCAGCAGCAAGCAGAGCTCCCCAGGTACCTAGGGTGAAGAGGTCCCGCCCCTGGAGGGGGAAGTCCTTTGACCCTGGCTGTGGCAGCATGCTGAGTTCCCCTTGCACCCTGGAAGTGGAAGTGCCAGGGACCCTGACTGCAGCATGCAGAGCTCCCCTGTCTCCCCACTCTGGCTGGGGCTGCATAAGAAGCTCCCTCAGGCACCCAGGGTGGAGGGGTCTCGCCCCTGGAAGAGGGAGTCCCCTGGAACCTGGGTGCAGCAGCATGTGGACAGCACCCAGGATGGAGGGGTATCTCACCTGGAGGGGGGATTCCCCTTGTTCCTGGGTGCTACAGTGTGTGGCGCTCCCTCCTACACCCAGGGTGAAATGGACACACCCAGGGTGGAATGGACACGCCCCTGGTGGAAGGAGTACTCTAGACCCTGGATTCTGTGGCTTGTGGCCTCCTCTGGGGCCCAGGTTGGAGTGGTCTTGCTCCTGGAGAAGGGAGTGCTCTTGACCCTGGCTTCAGCAGCCTCTGGAGCTCCCCTTGGCACCCAGGGTGAAGGGATATTGCCTCTTGAGAGAGAAGTCTCCTGGAGCCTGTGTGCCACAGCTTGCGGAGCTCCCCCTGGCACCCAGAATAGAAGGATCCCGCCCCTGTAGAAGGGAGTCTCCTGGAGTCTGGCTCCAACAGCAGATCTCCCCAGGCACATAGGGTGAAGGGGTACCACCCCTGGAGGGGGAAGTCCCTTCAACCCTGGCTGCTGCAGCATGCTGAGCTCCCCTTGGAACCCAGGGTGAAGGGATCTTGCCCTTGGAGTGGGGAGTGCCCGTGACCCTGGGTTCAGCAACCTGCAGACCTCACCAGACATTCAGGGTGGAGGGATCTCCCCCCTGGAGGGGGAAGTGCCATGGACCTTGGCTGCAGCATGAAGAGCTCCCTTGGCTCCCAGGGTGAAGAGGTCTTGCTCCTGGACTGGGCTGTAAACTCCACCATTACTGGGATAACATAATAAGCTCCCTCAGGCAACCAGGGTGGAATGGTCTCACCCATGGAACACAGACTCCCCTCCAGGAGCCTGGGTGCAGTGGCATGAGGAAGCTCTCCCTGGCACCCAGGTTAGAGGCATTTCTCACCTGGAGGAGGAAGTCCCCTTGACCCTGGCTACTGCAGCATGTGGAGCTCCTTCCTGCACCCAGGGCAGAGGAGTCCTGCCCCTGGAGAAGAGCATCCCCTGGAGTCTGGCTTCAGCAGCATGCAGAGCTCCTGCCCCAGCACCCAGGGTAGAGAGGTTTCACCCCTGGAGGGGGGAGTCCCCTTGAGCCTGGGTGCAGCGGCGTGCAGAGTTCCCCCTGGCACCCAGGGGTCTCACCCATGGAGCAGGGCGTGCAGGGCTCCCCCACCACCCAGGGTGGAGGGGTCTTGCCCCTGGAGGGGGAAGTCCCCTCAACCCTGGCTGCAGTGGCTTGCGGAGCGACCCCATACACGCTGGGTGTGGGGGGTTCTAGCTTCTGGAATGGGGAGTCCACTTGAACCTGGATGCAGCTGAGTGCGGAGCTCCTCAGGACACCCAGGGTAGGGATGTCTCCCCCTGGAGGGGAAAGTGCCCTCAACCCTGCCTACAGTGGCGTGGGGAGCTTCCCCTGGCACCCAGGATTGAGGGGTCTCTACCCTGGAAGGGAGAATGACCTAGATCCTGGCTGCAGCAGCGTGATGTGGAGCTCCTTCTGGCACCCAGTTTGGAGGGGTCCCACCCCTGGAGAAGAGAGTCCCCTGGTGTCTGGCTGCAGCATCCTACAGAGTGGAGTGGTCTTGCCTGGACAAAGGAGTCCCCTAGACCCTGGCTGCAACAGCATGCAGAGCTCTGCCTGGAACCCAAGGTGGAGAGGTCTCGCCTCTAGAGGGGGGGAGTCTACTTGACCCTGGGTGCAGCATCCTGTAGAGCTCCCGCCTGGCACCCAGGGAGGAGGGGTCCCGCCCCTGGAGAAGGGAGTCTCCTCCAGTCTGGATGTGGCCTCATGCAGAGTGCCCCCTGCACCTAAGCTGGAGGGGTCTCGCCCTTGGAAGGGGTAATACTCAGGACCCTGAATGTAGTGGCGTGTGGAGATCCATCTGGCACTCAGGTTGGAGGGGTCTCACCTGTGGAGAAGAAAGTTCCTTCTACACTGGCTGCAGCAGCGTGCTGAGTTCCCCTTGGCACCCAGGGTGGAGGGGTCCCGCCCCTGAAGAAGGGAGTCCCCTGGAGTCTGGCTGCAGCAGCATGCAGAGCTCCCCATTGCACCTAGGGTGGGGGGTCCATTGATTGGAGGAGGGAGACCCCTCTGACCCTGGATGCATCTGCAAGTGGAGCTCCGCTGGCACCCAGGGTGGAGGGGTCTCACCCCTGGAGGGGGGATTCCCTGAAGCCTGGGTGGAGCAGCTGAGGAGCTTTCCCCTGCACCCAAGGTGGAGGGGTATCGCCCCTAGAGTAGGGAGGGCCCTAGGCCCTGGATGCAGCAGCGTGCAGAGCAACCCCTAGCTCCTAGGGTTCAGGGGTCTCGTCCCTGGAGGCGGGAGTCCCCTGAGCCTGGGTGCAGAATCTTATGGGACTCCCCTCTGGCACCCAGGGTGGAGGGGTCCTGCCCCTGGAGAAGAGAGTCTTCTTCATTCTGGCTAGGCAGCATGCACAGATTCTCTGGACAGGTAGGTTGGAGGGGTCCAGTGCCTGGAGGGGGAAGTCCCTTGACCCTGGCTGCAGCAGCGTGCTGAGCTCACCCTGGCACCCAGGGTGAAGGGGTATCTCCCCTGGAGGGGGAAGTGCCATGGACCCTGGCTGCAGCATGCAGAGCTACCCTGGCTCCCAGGGTGAAGGGGTGTGGTCCCTGGACTGAGGTGTTCACTCCATCATGGCTTGGGTAACTGGAGGAGGGAATCCCCCTGGACCCTGGCTACTGCAGCATGTGGAGCTCCTTCCTGAACCTAGGGCATAGGGGACCCGCCCCTGGAGGGAGGAGTACCCTGGACCCTGGCTTCTGTGGTGTGTGGCCCTCCCCCTGGGACCCAGGTGAGAGGGGTCTCAAACCTAGAGAAGAGAGTTCCCTTGACCCTGACTTCAGCAGTGTGCTGAGCTTCCCCTAGCACCCAGAGTGGAGGAGTCCTGCCCCTGGAGAAGGGTGTCCCCTGGAGTCTGGCTGCAGCATTATGCAGAGCTCCCCCCAGCCCCCAGGGTGGAGAGGTTTCACCCATAGAAGGGGAGTCCCCTGGAGCCTGGTTGCAGCATGTGGCAGCATGTGCGAGGCTCTCTAGGGCACCAAAGTTGGAGGGGTCTTGCTACTGGAAGGGGAGTCCACACAACCCTGGCAGCAGCAGCATGCAGAGCTCTCCTCAAACCCAGAGTGGAGGGGTCTTGCTTCTTGATAGGGGAGTCTTCTAGAGCCTGGGTGCAGTGGCCTGTGGAGCGCACCCTACCACTCAGGGTGGAGGGGTCTCACCACTGGAGGATTAAGTCCCCTCAGCCTGGCTGCACTGCATGCGAGCTCCACCAGGCAACCAGAGTGAAGGGGTCTCGCCCCTGGAGGGGGGAGTCCCCTCCACCCTGGCTACAGCAGTATTCTGTGCTACCCCAAGCACCCAGGGTGGAGAGGTTTCGCCCATAGAAGGGGGAGTCACCTGGAGCCTGGTTGCAGCATGTGGCAGCATGTTCAAGGCTCTCTAGAGCACCAAAGTTGGAGCAGGGAGTGCCCTAGACCCTGGCTGGGGCGGAGTAAGGAGCTCATTCCAGCCCCCAGGGAGGAGGGATCATGCCATGGAGGGGGGAGTCCCCTCAACCCTGGATGATGTTATGTGTGGAGCTACCCCTGGCACCCAAGGTGGAGGAGACTTACCCCTTGAGAGGAGAGTTTCCTGGAGACTGGGAGTAGCGGTCTGTGGAGCTTCCCTAGGGCACCCGAAGTAAATGGGGTCTTGATCTTGGAGGGGGAAGTCCCCTGGAACCTAGGTGAAGCATCATGTGGAGCTCCCCCTGGCACCCAGGGTGGCCGGGGTCCCATTTTTGGAGAAGGTAGTCCCCTCCAGCCAGGGTGTGGAGCATCTGGAGATCTCCCCTGTACCCAGGGTTGAGGGGTTTCACCCCTAGAGGGGGGAGTCTCCTAGACCCTGGCTGCAGCAGTGTGTGGAGCTTCACCAGGCACCCAGGGTAGAGGGGTCTTCCCTGAGAGGGGAGTGCCCTCAACCCTGGGTGCAGCAGCATGCAGAGCTACCCCTGGCACTCAGGGTGGAGTGGTCCCGCCCCTGGAGATGGGAGTCCCCTTGAGTCTGTCTGCAGAGGCTTGAGGAGCTTCTCCTGGCACTCAGGTTGGAGTCTTCTTGCCCCTGGAGAAGCGAGTGCTCTGGACCCTGGCAGCAGCAGCATGCATAGCTTCCCCCTGCACCCAGGGTGGAGGGGTCTAGCCCCTGGAGGGGAGAGTCTCCTCTACCTGGGTGCAGTGGTGTGTGGATCTACCCCTGGCAACCAGGGTGGAGGGATCTCGCCCCTTGACGGGGAATTTTTCTCCACTGGGTGCAGTGGAGTGTGGAGCTTCCACCTCACCCAGGGTGGAGGGGTCTCGCCCCTGGTGGGGGGAATCTCCTCGAGCCTGGGTGCAGCACCCTGTGGATCTCACCCTGGCACCCAGGTTGGAGGGGTCTCGCTTCTGGAGGGAGGAGTCCCATCAAGCTTGGCTGCGGAGGCGCGAGGATCTCCCCAGGCCACCCAAGGTGGAGGTGTGTCGCCTCTGGAGGGGGTAGTACCCTTGATCTTGGCTTGGACATAGTAAGGGGCTCCTCCTTGGCACCCAGGGTGGAGGTATCTCCCCCCTGGAGGCGGGAGTCTCCTCGAACCTTGGTGCTGCTGCCTGCGGAGCTCCCCCTGGCACCCAGGATGGTGGGGGTCCCGCACCTCTAGAAGAAAGTTCCCTAGAATCTGGCTGTGGCAACATGCAGAACTTCCCAGGTTACCTAGGGTGGAGGGGTACCGCCCCAAGAGGGGGGAGTCCACTGGATCCTGGTTGAGCAGCTGTGTAGCGACCCCAGGCACCCAGGGTGGAGGAGTCTCGCCCCTGGAGGGGGGAGTCTCCTCAAGCCAGGTTGCAGCAGCTTGTGGAGCTCCACCCAGTATCCTAGGTGGAGGTGTCTCCTGCCTGTAGGGGGGGAGTCCCCTCCAGCCTGGGTGCAGCGGTGTGGGGAGCTCCCTCAGGCACCTAGGGTGGAGGGTTTCCGCCCCTGGAGGGAGGAGTCCCCTTGACCCTGGCTCCTGTGGTATGCTGAGCTCACCTGGGAACCCAGGGTGGAGGGGTCTTGCCCCTTGATGGGGGAGTGCCCTCCTCCCTGGGTGCATCATGCAGAGCTCTCCAGGCTCCCAGCATGGAGGGGTCTCCTGCCTGGAAGAGGGAGTCCCCTTGAGGCTGGGTGCAGTGGCATGTGGAGTTTTCCCTGGCACACAGGTTGAAGGGGGTCTCTCCCCTGGTGCAGGGAGTCTCCTTGACCCTGGCAGCAGCAGCATGTGGACTCCTTCCTTCCTGCACCCAGGGTGGAGTGGTCCCGCTCCTGGAGAAGGGAGTGCCCTTGTCCCTGGGTGCAGCAGTGTGCTGAGCTCCCCCTGGTACCCAGGGTGGAGGAGTCCAGCCCCTGGAGAAGAAAGTCCCCTGGAGTCTGGCTGCAGCAGCATACAGAGCTCCTGCCAGCACCCAGGGTGGGGAGGTTTAGCCCCTGGAGAGGGGAGTCCCCTGGAGCCTGGGTGCAGCGGCCTGTGGAGCACCCCCCTACCCAGGGTGAAGGGATCTAGCCCCTGGATTGGGGAGTGCCCTGGACCCTGGCTGCAGCAGCATGCAGACCTCCCTCCAGCATGCAGGTTGAAGGGGTCTCCCTTCAGGAGGGTGGTGTGCCCTCGACCCTGGCTACAGGGGCTTGCAGAGCTGCCCCTGGCACCCAGTTCCAGAGGTCTCACTTCTGGAGAAGAAAGTGCACTGGACCCTGGCTGCTGCAGCATTTGTAGCTCCCCCAGGCACCCAGGGTGGAGGAGTCTCACCTCTGAAGAGGGGATTTCTCTGGAGCCTGGCTGAAACAGCCTGAGGAGCTCCCACTGGCACACAGGTTGGAGGGGTCTCGCCTGTGGAGGAGGGACTCTCCTCTAGTCTGTCTGCAGCAGCTTGCAGAGCTACCCTGGGCACCTAGGTTGGAGGGGTTCCGACCCTGGATGGGGGAGTCCCCTCGACCCTGGCTGCAGCAGCAGGCAGAGCTACACCCATGACACCCAGGGTGGAGGAGTCTTGCTTCTGGAAAGGGGATTTCCCTCATTCCTGGCTGCGGAGGCATGTAAGGCATGTGGGGCTCCCCCTGGCACCCAGGGTGGAGGGGTCTCGCTCCTGGAGAAGGAAGTCTGCTGGAGTCTGGCTGCAGCAGCATGCAGAGCTCCTGCCAGCACCCAGGGTGGAGAGGTTTCGCCCCTGGAGGGGGGGATCCCCTCGAGCTTGGGTGCATAGGTATGGGGAGCTCCCCCAGGCACTTATGGTGGAGGGATTTTGCCCCTGCTGGGGGGATTCCCTTCGACCCTGGCTGCAGTGGGATGCAGAGCAACCCCAGGCACCAAGGGTGGAGGAGTCTCTCCCCTGGAGGGGAGAGTCCCCTTGACCCTGGCTGAAGCTGTATGTGGAGCTCCCCCGGACATCCAGGGTGTAAGGGTCCCGGACTTGGAGGGGGAAGACCCCTTGACCCTTGCTGCAGTGGCTTGAGGGCCTCCCCTGGCACCCAGAGTGAAGGGGTCCCACCCCTGGTGGGGGGAGTTGAGCCTGGATGTGGCAGCCTACAGAGTTCCCCCTGGCACCAAGGATGGAGGGGTCTCCACCCTGGAGAGGGGAGTGCCCTCCACCCTGGCTGCCAGCGAGCTGAATTTCTCCAGATACCCAGGTTGAAGGGGTCTCACCCCTGGAGAACGGAGTGTTCTGGACCCTGGCTGTAGCAGTATGCGGAGCTCCCCCTGGCACCCAGAGTGGAGGGTCTTGTCCCTAGAGGGTGGAGTGCCCTCCAAACTGGCTGCAGCAGCGTGCAGAGCTCCCCCCGCACCTAGGTTGGAGGGGTCTCCACCCTGGAGGAGGGAGTGCCCTCCACCCTGGTTGCAGACCCCAGGTTGGAGGGGTCTCGCCCCTGGAGGGGAAATTCCCTTCAAACCTGGCTGCAGCGGCAAGAGGAGCTCCCCTGGCACCAGGGTGGACGAGTCTCACCCCTTGAGGGGGGAGTCTCCACAAGCCTGGGTGCAGCACCCTGTGGAAATGGGAGTCCCCTCCACACAGGCTGCAGTGGTGTTTGGAGCTTCCCTAGGCACCCAGGGTGGAGTGGTCCCGCACCTGGAGAAGGGGGTGCCCTCGACCCTGGCTGGGGCAGAGTAAGGAGGTCCTCCAGGCACCCAGGGTGGAGGGGTCACCCTCCTGGAGGGGAGGAGTCCTCCCCCTGGCTGCAGCGGCTTGTGGATTGACTCCCAGCACCCAGGGTGGAGGGATCACCCACGTGGAGTGGGGAGTGCCCTCAACCCTGGCTGGAGCAGAGTAAGGAGCTCCTGCAGGCAATCATTGTGGAGGGGTATTGCCCCTGGAGGGGGGAGTCCCCTTGACCCTGGCTGCAGAGTGTGCTGAGCTCCCTCCAGCACCAAGGGTGGAGGGGTCTCAACCCTGGAGTGAGGAGTCTCCTCCAGGGAGCTCCCCAAGCACCCAGGTCTAGGGGTCTCCCCCCTCGAGGGGAAAGTACCATCAACCCTGGCTGCTGTGGCGTGCAGAGTTCCCCCAAGTTGAAAGGGTGTCTTCCTTTGGCCGGGGGGGGGGTGCGCTAGACCATGGCTGCAGTAGCATTCAGAGCTCCGTCCTGCACCCTGGACCTGGGGAGTCTCCTGGATCCGAGCTGTAGTGGCGTGGGATGCTCCCCCAGGCTTCTAGGGTGGTGGGGTCTCGCCCCTGTAGGGGGAAATTCCCTTGACCCTGGCTTCAGTGGCATGCAGAGAGACCCCCAGCACCTAAGGTGGAAATGTCTCGCCCCTGCGGGGTGAGTCCCATGGAACCTGGCTGAGGCTAAGTGTGGAGAGCTCCCCCTGTCACTCAGTGTGGAGTGGTCTCCCCCCTGGAAGGGGGAGTGCACTGGAACCTGGCTGTGGAGGTGTGTGGAGCTCCCCCTGGCACCAAGGGTGGTGGGGTCTTGCCAACAGAGGAGGGAGTGCCCTGGACCCTTGCTGAGGTGGAGTAAGGAGCTCCTCCAGGCACCAAGGGTGGAGGGATTTCCCTCCTGGAGGGAAGAGTCCCCTGGACTCTGGCTGCCATGGTGTGTGGAGCTCCCCCAGGCATCTAGGGTGGAGAGGTCTAGCCCCTGTAGAGGGGTGTGCCCTCGACCCTGGCTGCAGCAGAGAGGAGTGCTGGAGTGCTCCCCCTGGCTACCAGGGTGGAAGGGGCTCTCCACTGGAGGGGGGAGTGTCCTCGACCCTGGGTTTGATGGCTGCAGAGCTTTCTTGGGCACACAGGGTGGAGGGGTCTCGCCCCTAGAGGGCGGAGTGCCCTCCAACCTGGCTGCAGCAGCATGCAGAGCTCCCTAGGCTTCCAGGGTGAAGGGATCTCACGCCTGAATGGGGGAGTCCCATGGAGACTGGGATCAGCAGCTTATGGAGCTCCCCAGGCAGCTAGGGAGAAGGGGTCCCACCAATGGAAGGGGGATTCCTTTTGATCCTTCCTGAAGCAGTACGCAGAGCCAACCCCAGCACCCAGTTTGGAGGAGTCTCCCCCTTGGAGAGAAAAATGCCCTCAACCCTGGCTGCAATGGCATGCTGAGCTCCTCTTGGCACTCAGGTTGGAGGGTCTGGCCCCTGGAGGGTGTGTCCCCTTGACTCTGGCTGCCATGGTGTGTGGAGCTTCCCCCAGGCACCTAGAGTGAGGGGTCTTGCCCCTGTAGGGGGCAGTGCCCTGGACCTTGGCTGCAGCAGCGTGGGGTGCTTCCCCCAGCTCCCAGGGTGGAGGGGTCCTACTCCTGGCTCAGGTGGCATATGGAGCTTCCCCCCACAGCATCCAGGGTGGAGGCATATCCTCCTGGAGGGGGGAGTCCCTTAGACCCTGGGTGTGGCAGCATGCCCAGCTTTTCTGGGCACACAGGTTGGAGGGGTCTTGCCCATAGAGGGGAAAGTACCCTCAACCCTGGCTGCAGTGGCATGCTGAGCTCCCCCTGCACCCAGGTTGGAAGGATCTTGCCCCTTGAGGGGGGAATCTCCTGGAGCCTGGGTGCAGAGGCATGCGGAGCTCCCCCAGCACCCAGGGTGGAGGAGTTTCGCCCTGAAAGGGGAGTGCCCTCAACCCTGTGCATGTAGAGCTCCCTGGCTCCCATGGTAGAGGGGTCTTGCCTCTGGAGGGGGGAGTGCCCTCCACTCAGGCTGGGGCAGCATAGGGAACTTCCCCTGGCACCCAGGTTGGAGAGATATCACCCCTGGAGGGGAGAATTTCACTCAACTCTTACTGAAGGGGCTGCGGAGTGACCCCAGGCAGGCAGGGTGTAGGAGTCTTGCCCCTGGAGGGGGGAGTGCCCTGGACTTTGGTTGTGAAGGTGTGTGGAGCTCTCCCCTGCACCCAGGGTGGAGGGGTTTAGTTCTTGGAGGAGAAAGTGCCCTTAATCCTGGCAGGGCAGTGTACGAAGCTCCCCCTGGCACCCAGCGTGAAGGGGCCTTGCCCCAGGAGAGGGAATGCCCTCAACCCTGCTGGGGCAGCATGCGGAGGTCCCCCTGACACCAAGGGTGGAGGGTTCTCGCCCCTTGAGGGGGGAATATCCTGGAGCCTGGGTGCTGTGGCCTGCAGAGCTCCCACCCTGCACCCAGGGTGGAGGGGTCCTGCACTTGTAGAGGGAGTCCCCTTGAGTCTGGCTGTAGCACTATGTAGAGCTCTCCAAGGCGCCTAGGGTGAAGAGGTTTCGCCCCCAGATGGGGGAGTCCACTGGATCCTGCTGAAGCGGCTGTGGAGCGACCCCAGGTACCCAGGGTGGAGGGGTCTCGCCCTAGTAAGAGGGAGTCCCCTGAAGCCTTGTTGAAGAGGCCTGTGGAGCTCCCCCCTTCACCCAGGGTGAAGGGGGTCTCTAGCCTGCAGCGGGGAGTCCCCTGGAGCCTGGTTGCAGCTGGGTGGGGATCTCTTCCAGGCACCTAGGGTAGAGAGGTTCCTCTGGACCCTGGGTGCAGTGGCACCCAGGGTGGAGGGGGTCTACCCTCTGGAGGGGAAAGTGCCCTCAACCCTGGCTGCAGTGATTTGTGGAGCTCCCCCTTGCACCCAGGTTGGAGGGGTCTTCCCCCTGGAAGGGGAGTGCTCTGGATCTTTACTGCAGCAGTGTGCTAAGCTCCTTCAGGCACTCAGGGTGGAAGGGTCCCACCACTGGAGAAGAGAGTCCCCTGGAATCTTGCTGCAGCAGTGTGCAGAGCTCCCCCCTGCCCCTAGAGTGGAGGGGTACCACCCCTGAAGGAGAAAGTGCCCTGTACCCTGGCTGGGGCAGCGTGGAGGGGTTTCACATCTTGAGGGGGGAGTCTCAGAGCCTGGGTACCTTGACCCCCTCACCCAGGGTGGATGGGTCCTGCCACTGGAGAATGGAGTTCCCCCTCGACCCTGGCTGAAGCAGCTGCTGAGCTATCCCAGGCACCCAGGGTGGAGGGGCCTCAGAGCCTGGAGGGTGAGTCTCCTGGAGCCTGGTTGTGGCAACGTGCAGAGCTTGCACTGGCACCTAGGTTGGTAGGGTCCTGCCCCGGAAGGAGGGAGTCCCCTCAACCCTGGCTGCAGCAGAGTGTGGGGCTCCCCCTGGCACTCAGGTTGGAGGAGTCTCCCCCCTGGAAATGGGAGTCCCTTCAACCCTGGCTGCAGTGGTGTTTGGAGCTCCCCCAGACACCCAGGGTGGAGGGATCTCACACCTGGAGAAGGGAGTGCCCTGGACCCTGGGTACAGCAACCTGCAGACCTCACTAGGCATTCAGGGTGGAGGGGTCTCGCCCCTGGAGGGGGAAGTGCCATGGATCCTGGCTGCAGCATACAGAGCTCCCCTGGCTCCCAGGGTGAAGGGGGTCTCGCCCCGCCCCTGGAGTATGGAGTGCAATCCACCCTGGCTGGGGCGATGTAAGAAGCTCCCTCAGGCACCCAGGGTGGAGGTGTCTCTCCTCTGGAAGAGGGAGTTCCCTTGAGCCTGGGTGCAACTTCATTCGGAGCTCTCCCCGGCACCCAGGTTGGAGGGGTATCTCACCTAGATAGGGGATTCCTTGACCCTGGCTGCTGAAGCATGTGGAGCTCCTTCCTGCATTTAGGGTGGAGGGGACCCACCCCTGGAGGGAGGAGTACCCTCAACCCTGGCTTCTGTGGCGTGTGGACCTCCGCCTGGGACCCAGGATGGAAGGGTGTCGTCCCTGGAGAAGGGAGTGCCCTTGACCCTGGCTTCAGCAGCATGCAAAGCACCCCCTGGTCCCCAAGGGTGGAGGAGTCCTTCCCCTGGAGAAGGGCATCCCCTGGATTCTGTCTGCAGCAGCATGCAGAGCTCCCCCCCAGCAACCAGGATGGAGAGGTTTCACCCGTGGAGGGGGCAGTTTCCTCGAAACTGGGTGCAGTGGCATATAGAGCTTGCCCTGGCACCCAGGGTGAAGGGGTCTCGCCCCTGGAGGGGGGAGTCCCCTTGACCCTGGCTGCAGTGGCCTACGGAGGGACACAGGCACCCTGGGTGGAGGCGTCTCTCTACTGGAGAAGGGAGTCCACTCAACCCTGGCTGCAGCTGGCTGTGGAGCACCCCCAGACACCCAGGGTGGGGGTGTCTTCCCTTGGAGGGGAAAGTGCCCTCAACCCTGCCTGCAGTGGCATGCGGAGCTCCCTCTGGCACCCAGGTTTGAGGGGTCTCCCCTCTGGATGGGGGAATGCCCTGGATCCTAGTTACAGCATCATGGTACAGAGCTCTTTCTGGCACCCAGGGTGGCTGGGTCCTGCCCCTGGAGACGGGAATGCCCTGGAGTTTGGCTGCACCTAGGGTGGAGGGGTTCCACCCCTGGACGGAGGAGTCCCCTAGTCACTGGCTGCAGCATTGAGCAGAGCTCCACCTGGCACCCAGGGTTTAGGGGCCTCGCCCCTGGAGTGGAGAAGTTTCCTAGAGGCTGGGTGCAGTGGCCTGCTGAGCTCCCTCAGTCACCCAGGGTAGAGAGTTCTCATCCTTGGAGGGGGGAGTCCCCTGAGCCTGATGCAGAATCATGCGGAACTGGCACCTAGGATGGAGGGGTTCCGCCCCTGGAGAAGGGAGTCTCCTCCAATCTGGCCAGGGCATCATGAATAGATTCCCTGGGCACCTAGGTTGGAGGGATCCCGCTCCTGGAGGGGCAAATCCCCTCAACCCTGGCTTCAGAGGCCTCCAGATCTCCCCGCTGTCACCCAAGTTGGAGGGGTCTCGCCCCTGGAGGCAGAAGTCCCCTCAACCCTGGCTGCAGAGGCGTTTGGAGCTTCCCCTGATATCCAGGGTGAAGGGATCTCGCCCCTTGAGGGAGGAGTCTCTTTGAGCCTGTGTGCCACAGCCTGCAGAGCCTCCCACCCACCCCTGGCACCCAAGGTGGAGGAATCCTGCCCCTGGAGAAGGAAGTCTCCTGGAGTCTGGCTGCAGCAGCAAGCAGAGCTCCCACAGGTACCTAGGGTGAAGAGGTCCCGCCCCTGGAGGGGGAAGTCCTTTGACCCTGGCTGTGGCAGCATGCTGAGTTCCCCTTGCACCCTGGAAGTGGAAGTGCCAGGGACCCTGGCTGCAGCATGCAGAGCTCCCCTGTCTCCCCTGGCTCCTGGATGGGGAAGTGCACTCCACCCTGGCTGGGGCTGCATAAGAAGCTCCCTCAGGCACCCAGGGTGGAGGGGTCTTGCCCCTGGAAGAGGGAGTCCCCTGGAACCTGGGTGCAGCAGCATGTGGACAGCACCCAGGATGGAGGGGTATCTCACCTGGAGGGGGGATTCCCCTTGTTCCTGGCTGCTACAGTGTGTAGTGCTCCCTCCTACACCCAGGGTGGAATGGACACGCCCCTGGTGGAAGGAGTACCCTTGACCCTGGCTTCTATGGCTTGTGGCCTCCTCTGGGGACCCAGGTTGGAGTGGTCTCGCCCCTGGAGAAGGGAGTGCTCTTGACCCTGGCTTCAGCAGCCTCTGGAGCTCCCCCTGGCACCCAGGGCGAAGGGATATCGCCTCTTGAGAGAGAAGTCTCCTGGAGCCTGTGTGCCACAGCTTGCGGAGCTCCCCCTGGCACCCAGAGTAGAAGGATCCCGCCCCTGTAGAAGGGAATCTCCTGGAGTCTGGCTCCAACAGCAGATCTCCCCAGGCACACAGGGTGAAGGGGTACCACCCCTGGAGGGGGAAGTCCCTTCAACCCTGGCTGCTGCAGCATGCTGAGCTCCCCTTGGAACCCAGGGTGAAGGGATCTTGCCCTTGGAGTGGAGAGTGCCCCTGACCCTGGGTGCAGCAACCTGCATACCTCACCAGACATTCAGGGTGGAGGGGTCTCCCCCCTGGAGGGGGAAGTGCCATGGACCTTGGCTGCAGCATGAAGAGCTCCCCTGGCTCCCAGGGTGAAGAGGTCTTGCTCCTGGACTGGGCTGTAAACTCCACCAATGCTGGTATAACGTAATAAGCTCCCTCAGGCAACCAGGGTGGAGGGGTCTCGCCCATGGAACACAGACTCCCCTCGAGCCTGGGTGCAGTGGCATGAGGAAGCTCTCCCTGGCACCCAGGTTAGAAGGGTTTCTCACCTGGAGGAGGGAGTCCCCTTGACTCTGGCTACTGCAGCATGTGGAGCTCCTTCCTGCACCCAGGGTGGAGGAGTCCTGCCCCTGGAGAAGAGCATCCCCTGGAGTTTGGCTGCAGCAGCATGCAGAGCTCCTGCCCCAGCACACAGGGTAGAGAGGTTTCACCCCTGGAGGGGGGAGTCCTCTTGAGCCTGGGTGCAGTGGGGTGCAGAGTTCCCCCTGGCACCCAGGGGTCTCACCCATGGAGCAGGGCGTGCAGGGCTCCCCCACCACCCAGAGTGGAGGGTTCGTGCCCATGGAGGGGAAAGTCCCCTCAACCCTGGCTGCAGTGGCTTGCGGAGTGACTCCAGACACACTGGGTGTGTGTGAGGGGGTCTCGCTTCTGGAATGGGGTGTCCACTTAAACCTGGCTGCAGCTGAGTGCGGAGCTCCTCTCAACACCCAGGGTGGGGATGTCTCCCCCTGGAGGGGAAAGTGCCCTCAACCTGCCTACAGTGGCGTGGGGAGCTTCCCCTGGCACCCAGGATTGAGGGGTCTCTACCCTGGAAGGGAGAATGACCTAGATCCTGGCTGCAGCAGGGTGATGTGGAGCTCCTTCTGGCACCCAGTGTGGAGCGGTCCCGCCCCTGGAGAAGGAAGTCCCCTGGTGTCTGGCTGCAGCATCCTACAGAGTGGAGTGGTCTTGCCTGGACAGAGGAGTCCCATAGACCCTGGCTGCAACAGCATGCAGAGCTCTGCCTAGAACCCAAGGTGGAGAGGTCTCGCCTATGGAGGCGGGAGTCTACTTGACCCTGGGTGCATCATCCTGTGGAGCTCCCGCCTGGCACCCAGGGTGGAGGGGTCCCTCTCCTGGAGAAGGGAGTTTCCTCCAGTCTGGCTGTGGCCTCATGCAGAGCTCCCCCTGCACCTAAGCTGGAGGGGTCTCGCCCTTGGAAGGGGTAATACTCAGGACCCTGAATGTAGTGGCGTGTGGAGATCCATCTGGCACTCAGGTTGGAGGGGTCTCACCTGTGGAGAAGAAAGTTCCTTCTACACTGGCTGCAGCAGCGTGCTGAGTTCCCCTTGGCACCCAGGGTGGAGGGGTCCCGCCCCTGAAGAAGGGAGTCCCCTGGAGTCTGGCTGCAGCAGCATGCAGAGCTCCCCATTGCACCTAGGGTGGGGGGTCCATTGATTGGAGGAGGGAGACCCCTCTGACCCTGGAAGCATCTGCGTGTGGAGCTCCCCTGGCACCCAGGGTGGAGGGGTCTCACCCCTGGAGGGGGGATTCCCCGGAAGCCTGGGTGCAGCGGCTGAGGAGCTTTCCCCTGCACCCAAGGTGGGGGGGGTATCGCCCCTAGAGTAGGGAGGGCCCTAGGCCCTGGCTGCAGCAGCGTGCAGAGCAACCCCTAGCACCTAGGGTTCAGGGGTCTCCACCCTGGAGGCGGAAGTCCACTGAGCCTGGGTGCAGAATCTTATGGAACTCCCCTCTGGCACCCAGGGTGGAGGGTTCCTGTCCCTGGAGAAGAGAGTCTTCTCCATTCTGGCTAGGCAGCATGCACAGATTCTCTGGACATGTAGGTTGGAGACTTCCAGTGCCTGGAGGGGGAAGTCCCTTGACCCTGGCTGCAGCAGCGTGCTGAGCTCCCCCTGGCACCCAGGGTGAAGGGGTCTCTCCCCTGGAGGGGGAAGTGCCATGGACCCTGGCTGCAGCAGGGTCCATGGCAAGACCCCAGGGTGAAGGGGTCTTGTCCCTGGATTGAAGTGTTCACTCCATCATGGCTTGGGTAACTGAAGGAGGGAATACCCCTGGACACTGGCTACTGCAGCATGTGGAGCTCCTTCCTGCACCCAGGGCATAGGGGACCCGCCCCTGGAGGGAGGAGTACCCTGGACCCTGGCTTCTGCAGTTCGGGTGTGTGGACCTCCCCCTGGGACCCAGGTTAGAAGGGACTTGTCCCTAGAGAAGAGAGTTCCCTTGACCCTGACTTCAGCAGTGTGCTGAGCTCCCCCTAGCACCCAGAGTGGAGGAGTCCTGCCCCTGGAGAAGGGTGTCCCCTGGAGTCTGGCTGCAGCATTATGCAGAGCTCCCCCCAGCCCCCAGGGTGGAGAGGTTTCGCCCATAGAAGGGGAGTCCCCTGGAGCCTGGTTGCAGCATGTGGCAGCATGTGCGAGGCTCTCTAGGGCACCAAAGTTGGAGGGGTCTTGCTGCTGGAAGTGGAGTCCACACAACCCTGGCAGCAGCAGTATGCAGAGCTCTCCTCAAACCCAGAGTGGAGGGGTCTCGCCCCTTGATAGGGGAGTCTTCTAAAGCCTGGGTGCAGCGGCCTGTGGAGCACACCCTACCACTAAGGGTGGAGGGGGTCTCGCCACTGGAGGAGAAAGTCCCCTCAGCCTGGCTGCGCTGCATGCGGAGCTCCACCAGGCAACCAGAGTGAAGGGGTCTCGCCCCTGGAGGGGGGAGTCCCCTCCACCCTGGCTACAGCAGTGTGCTGTGCTACTCCAAGCACCCAGGGTGGAGAGGTTTCGCCCATAGAAGGGGGAGTCACCTGGAGCCTGGTTGCAGCATGTGGCAGCATGTTCAAGGCTCTCTAGGGCACCAAAGTTGGAGCATTGAGTGCCCTAGACCCTGGCTGGGGCGGAGAAAGGAGCTCATTCCAGCCCCAAGGGAGGAGGGATCATGCCATGGAGGGGGGAGTCCCCTCAACCCTGGATGATGTTATGTGTGGAGCTACCCCTGGCACCCAAGGTGGAGGCGACTCACCCCTTGAGGGAAGAGTTTCCTGGAGACTGGGAGTAGCGGCCTGTGGAGCTTCCCTAGGGCACCCTGAGTAAATGGGGTCTTGATCTTGGAGGGGGAAGTCCCCTGGAGCCTAGGTGAAGCATCATGTGGAGCCCCCCCTGGCACTCAGGGTGGCGGGGGTCCCATTTTTGGAGAAGGCAGTCCCCTCCAGCCAGGGTGCGCTGCATCTGGAGATCTCCCCTGTACCCAGGGTTGAGGGGTTTCACCCTTAGAGGGGGGAGTCTCCTAGACCCTGGCTGCAGCAGTGTGTGGAGCTTCACCAGGCACCCAGGGTAGAGGGGTCTTCCCTGAGAGGGGAGTGCTCTCAACCCTGGGTGCAGCAGCATGCAGAGCTACCCCTGGCACTCAGGGTGGAGTGGTCCCGCCCCTGGAGATGGGAGTCCCCTTGAGTCTGTCTGCAGAGGCTTGAGGAGCTTCTCCTGGCACTCAGGTTGGAGTCTTCTTGCCCCTGGAGAAGGGAGTGCTCTGGACCCTGGCAGCAGCAGCATGCATAGCTTCCCCCTGCACCCAGGGTGGAGGGGTCTAGCCCCTGGAGGGGAGAGTCTCCTCTACCTGGGTGCAGTGGTGTGTGGATCTACCCCTGGCAACCAGGGTGGAGGGATCTCGCCCCTTGACGGGGAATTTTTCTCCACTGGGTGCAGTGGAGTGTGGAGCTTCCACCTCACCCAGGGTGGAGGGGTCTCGCAACTGGTGGGGGAAGTCCCCTAGACCCTGGCTGCAGCAGCATGCAGAGCTCCCCTTGGCACCCAGGATGAAGTGATCTCGCCCCTGGAGATGGGAATCCCCTTGAGGCTGGCTGCAGAGGTCTGAGGAGCTTCCCCTGGCACACAGGTTGGAGTCTCTTCTCACCCCTGGAGAAGGGAGTGCCCTAGACCCTGGCTGCATCAGCATGGGTAGCTACCCCCTGCTCCCAGGGTGGAGGGGTCTCGCTCCTGGAGGGGGGAGTCCCTTCCATCCTGGCTGCAGCACCTTGCAGAGCTCCCTACCTCAGGCACCAAGGGTTGGAGAGGGTCTTGTCCCTGGAAGAGGGAGTGCCCTTGACCCTGACTGGGGCAGAGTAAGGAGCTCCTCTGGGCACACAGGCTGCATGGGTCTCCCTCCTGTATGGGGGAGTCCCCTGGACTCTGGCTGCAGTGGTGTGTGGAGCTACCCCAGGCACCCAGGGGGAGGGGTCTCATTCCTGGATTGGGGAGTGTCCTTGACCCTGGCTAAGGCAGAGTAAGGAGCTCCCCTCAGCATGCAGGGTGGAGGGGTCTTGCCCCTGGATGGGGGAGTCCCCTCCACCCTGGCTACAGCGGTGTGCGGTGTGCCAGGGGATGAGCTACCCTGGCACCCAAGATGGAGCAGTCTCACAGGGGGGGGTGTACCCTGGAACCTGGCTTGGGCAGAGTAAGGGGCTCCTCCTGGAACCCAGCATGGAGGTGTCAGGCCCTGGATGGGGGAGTCCCTTTGAACCTGGCTGCAGCATCGAGCTGATCTCCCCTTGACACCCAGGTTGGAGGGGTCTCCTCCCTGAAGGGGAGAGTCCCTTGGAGCCTGGGTGCGGCTGCATGCAAAGCTCCCCCCAACACCCAGGGTGCAGGGGTCTAACCCCTGAAGGGTAAAGTGCCCTCAACCCTGGCTGCAGTGGTGTGGAGCTCATCCTGGCACCCAGGTTGGAGGGTTCTCCCCCCTAGAGAGGGGACTGTCCTCCTGGCTGCAGCAGCATTTGGAGCTCCTTCAGGCACCAAGGGTGGAGGGGTCCCGCCCCTGGAGAAGGGAGTCCCCTGGAATCTTGCTTCAGCAGCATGCAGAGCTCCCCCCTACACCTAGAGAGGAGGGATCTGGCCCCTGGAGCAGAAAGTGCCCTCCACCCTGGCTGGGGCGATGAAGGGAGCTCCCCCCAGCAAGGGTGGAGAGCTTTTGCCCCTTGAGGGAGGAGTCTCCTCTAGCTTGGGTACCTTGGCCTGAGGAGTACCCCCTTGGCACCCAGGGTGGAGGGGTCTGCCTCTGGAGAAGGGCGTCCCCTCGACCCTGCTGAAATGGCTGCTGAGCGACCCCAGGCACTCAGGGTGGAGGGGTCTCAAGCCTGGAGGGGGGAGTGCCCTTGCAGAGCTTGTGCTGGCACCTAGGTTGGAGGGTCCCGCCCTGGAAGGGGAAGTCCCCTCGACCCTGGCTGCAGTGGCATTAGGAGCTTCCCCAGGTAACCAGGGTGGAGGGGTCTGGTAACTGGAGTGGGGAGTCCCCTCAACCCTGGCTTCAGCGGCATGCCAAGCTCACCCTGGCACCCAGGGTGGGGGGGTCTCTCCCTTGGAGGGGGGAGTGCCCTCGACTCTGGCTGCTGTGGCATTTGGGGCTTCCCTGGACCCAGGGTGGAAGGATCTCGCCCCTGGAGAGTCCCCTGGACTCTGGTTGCACTGGCATGCTGAGCGACCCCAAGACCCCAGGGTAGAGGAGTCCCGCCCCTGGAGGAGGGAGTCCCCTGGAGCCTGGATGTGGTAGCGGCGTGTGGAGCTCCCCCATCACCCAGGGTGGAGGGGTCTCCACCCTGGAGGGTAGAGTGCCCTCAACCCTGGCTGCAGTGGCTTGGGGAGATTCCCCTGGAACCCAGGGAGGAGAGGTCTAGAACATGTAGCGGGAAGTGTCCTGGACCCTGGCTGCATTGGCTTGAGGTGCTCTCCAGGGATTTTAGGTTGGAGGGGTCTCTATTCTGTATGGGGAAGTCCCCTTGACTCTGGCTGCAGTGGCGTGTGGAGAGACCCCCTGCACCTAGGAAGGAAAGGTCTTGCCCCTGGAAGAAGGATTCCCCTGGACCCTAGCTGAGGCTACCTGTGGAGCTCCCTCTATCACCCAGGGTGAAGGGCTCCCTTGAGACCCCTAGAATCTTGTTGCAGCAGCCTGCAGAGCTCCCCCCTGCTCCTAGAGTGGAGGGGTACCATCCCTGGAGGAGAAAGTGTCCTCCACCCTGGCTGGGGTGGCAAACAGAGCTCCCCCTGGTATCCACTGTTGAGGGGGTTTGCCCCTTGAGGGGGGAGTATCCTAGAGCCTGGATGAGGAGCCCTGCGGAGCTCCACCCACCTCCCAGACTCTCAGGGTGGAGGGGTCCTGCCTCTGGAGAAGAGAGTCCCCTCAACCCTGGCTGAAGTGGCTGTGGAGCGACCCCAGGCACCCAGGGTGGAGGGTCTCAAGCCTGAAGGGGGGAGTGCCCTGGAGCCTGGTCACTCTTGCAGAGCTTTCCCTGGCAACTAGGTTGCAGGGGTCCCACCCATGAAGGGGGAAGTCCCCTGGACCCTGGCTGCAGCGGCCTGTGGAGCCACCCCCAGCACCCAGGGTGGAGAGGTCACACCCCTGGAGGGGGCAGTGCTCTCCACCCTGGCTGCAGCAGCATGCAGAGCTCCCCAGGCTTCTAGGGTGGAGGGGTCTCCAGCCTGGAGGGGTGAGTCCCCTCAAGCCTGGGTGCAGCGGCTTGTAGAGCTCCCTGGCACCTAGGGTGGTTGGGTCCCACCCCTGGAGAGGGGACTTCCCTGGACCCTGGTTGCAGCAGCTTGTGGAGCTATTCCCAGGACCCAGGGTGGAGGGATCTCCTCTTGGAGGGGGAGTGCCCTCAACCCTGGCTGGGGCAGAGTAAGGAGCTCCTCAAGGCACCCAGTGTGGAGGGGTATTGCCACTGGAGGGGGGAGTCCCCTGGACCCTGGATGCAGAGTCATGCAGAGCTTTCACCAGCACCTAGAGTGGAGGGGTCTGGCCCCTGAAAGGGGGAGTCCCCTAGACCCTGGCTGTGGTGGCTTTCAGGGTGGAAGGGTCTCGCCCCTGGAGGAGGCAATCCCCTTGACCCTGGATGCAGTGGCGTGTGGAGCTACCCCTGGCACCCAGGGTGGAGGGGTCTCACCCCTGGAGGGGGGAATGCCCTTGACTATGGCTGCTGTGGTGTGCTCAGCTACCCATGGCACCCAGGGTGGAGGGGTCTCGCCCCTGTGGGGGGAGTGCCCTTGACCCTGGATGCAGCAATGTGCAAAGCTCCCCCTGGCACTCAGGGTGGAGGGGTCTCACCCCTTGAGAGGAGAGTTTCTTGGAGACTGGGTGCTGAGGCCTGGGGAGCTTCCACTGGCACCCAGGGTGGAGGGGTCTCGCCCATGGAGGGGGGAGTCCCCTGGAGCTCGGGTGGGACATCCTGTGGGCTCTCCTGGCACCCAGGGTGGCAGGTTCCTGTTCCTGGAAAAGGAAGTCCCCTCTAGCCTGGGTCTGGTGGCATGCAGAGCTCTCCCTGGCACTCAGGGGGAAGGGGTCCTGTCCCTAAAGGAGAAAGTGCCCTCTACCTTGACTGGGGCCAAGTAAGAAGCTTCTCCCAGCTCCCAGGGTGGAGGGGTCTTGCCCCTGGAGGGGGAAGTGCCCTCGACCCTGGTTGGTGTGAAGTGTGGAGCTCCTCCTGGCACCCAATGTGGAGGAGTCTCGCCCCTAGAAGGAGCAGTCCCTTTGACCCTGGTTTCAGTGATGTGTGGAGCTCCCCCAAGCACCCAGGGTGGAGGGGTCACGCCCCTGGAGGGGGAGTGCCCTCGCTGCACCATCATGGGGAGCTCCCCCTGGTACCTAGGTCGGAGGGGTCTCCACCCTCAAGGGGGAGTGCCATCCACCCTGGCTGCAGGCAAGCTGAGCTCCCCCTGGATATCAAGTTAGAGAGTTTTCGCCCTGGAGGGTGGAGTCCCCTTGGGTCTGGGTGAACCATCAAGCTGAGGTCCCCCCAGCACCAGGGTGGAGGGGTTTCGACCCTGCAGTGGGGAGGCCTTTGGAGCCTGGGTGCTGTGGCATGCAGAGCTCACCCTGGCATCCAGGATGGAGGGGTCTTGCCCCTGGAGGCGGGAGTGCCCTCAACCCCGGCTGCAGCAGCTGAGGTGCCACCCCAGGCACTCTGGGTAGAGGGGTCTCGCTCCTTGAGGAGGGAGTCCTCTGGAGTCTGGGTGCAGTGGTGTGCGGAGGTCCTCCGGCACCCAGGGTGGAGAGGTTTTGCACCTGGAGGTGGGATTCCCCTCAAGCCTGGCTGCAGCTAGGTGAGGAGGTCCCCCCCCCCGCTCGGCACCCAGCGTGGAGGGGTCTCTCCCCTGGTAATGGGAGTCCCCTACAGATTGCCTCCAGCAGTGTGCAGAACTCCAGATGGCATGGAAGTTGGAGGTGTCTTGCCCCTGGAGAAGGGTGTGCCCTGTACCCTTGCTGCAGCAGCATGTGGAGCTCCCCCTGGCCCTCAGGGTGGAGTGATCTTGCGCCAGGAGGAAGGGGGAGTCCCCTTGAGCCTGGGTGCGGCAGTGTGTGGAGCTCCTCCTGGCACCCAGGATAGATGGGTCTCCCCTCTGGAGGAGGAAGTGTCCTCAATCCTGGCTGGGGCGGAGTAAGGAGCTTCTCTCCAGGGTGGAGGAGTCTGGACCCTGGAGGGGGGAGTGTCCTCCACCCTGGGTGCAGTTGCTTGGAGGGCTCCCCTGGGAACCCCGGTTGGAGTGGGTCTCCCCACTGAAGGGGAAAGTTTCTTTGACCCTGGCTGAGGTGAAGTGCAGAGCTCACCCTGGCACCAGGTTGGAGGGGTCTCCCCCTTTGGGGGAAGTGCCCTGGACCTTGTCTGTGGCGGCTTGTGTAGCTGCCACCTGCACCCAGGTTGGAGGTTTCTTGACCATGGAGAAGGGAGTGCCCTCCACCCTGGCTGCTCTGGCTTTTGGAGCTCCCCCCAGGCAACCAGGTTTCAGGGGTCACATCTCTGGAGAAGGGAGTGTCCTCGACCCTGGATGCAATGAATTTCGGACTTCCCCTTGACACCCAGGGTTGAGGGGTCTCCCCCCTGGAGGGGGGAGTACCCTGGACCCTGGCTGAGGTGGCATGCGGAGCCTTTCCCCCAGCCCAGTTTGGAGGGGTCTCCTCCCCTGGAGGGCGGCATGCAGAATTCCCCCAGGCACCCAGTTCCAGGGGTCTCCTCCCTGGAGAGAGGATTGCTCTCCACCCTGGCTGCGGTGGTGTGGGGAGCTCCACTCCCCCCCACCCCCCCACCCCGCGCACCAGGTCACGTGGGTCTCCCCTCTGGAAGGGAGGAGTGCCCTCTACTCTGGCTGTGGCTACATGAGGAGCCCCCCCCCGTACCCAGGTTGGAGGGGTCTTCCCCCTTGAGGGCGGCATGCGGAGCTCCCCCTCCCTCTGCGCACCCATTTTCCAGGGGTCTCCCCACTGGAGAGGGGAGTGCCTCCACCTTGTTTGGGGAAGTGTCCAGAGCCCCCACTGGCACCCAGATTGGAGGGGTTTCACCCCTAGAATGGGGGGTCCCTTCAAACCTGGCTGCAGCAGCATGCGGAGCTCACCCTGGCACCCAGGGTGGAGGGATCTCTGATCTTGAGGGGGGAGTTTCCTCAAGATTGGGTGTGGTGACATGCAGAACTACCACCTGCACACAGGGTAGAGGGGTCACATCCTTTGAGGGGAAAGTTCCCTGGACCCTTTCTGGGGCAAAGTAAGGAGCTCCTCCAGGCACCCAGGGTGGAGGGGTCTCGCCCCTGGATGGGGGAGTCTCCTCGACCCTGGATGCAGGGGTATGCGGAGCTACCCCTGGCACCCAGAATGGAGGGGTCTGGAACCTGGACAGGGGAGTACCCTTACCCTAGTTTTAGCAGCGTGCAGAGCTCCCCTGGGACCTAAGGTGGAGGGGTGTCGCCCTTAAGTGGGGAGTCTCCTCTATCCTGGATGCGGAGGCCTGTGGAGCTCTCCCAAGCACCCAGGGTGGAGGGGTCTCGCCCCTGGAGTGGGGAGTGCCCTAGACCCTGGTTGAGGCAGGTTGTAGCTCCCCCAGGTACCCAAGTTGGAAAGGTCTCGCCCCTGGAGAAGGGAGTGCCCTGGACCCTGGCTGCAGCAGTGTGCAGAGCTCACCCTGGCACCCAGGGTGGAAGGGTCTCTCCACTAGTAATGGGAGTCCCCTAGAGTTTGCCTGCTGCAGCGTGGGGAACTCCAGATGGCATGGAAATTGGAGGTGTCTTGCCCCTGGAGAAGGGAGTACCCTGTACCCTTGCTGCAGCAGCATGTGGAGCTCCCCCTGACACTCAGGGTGGAATGATCTTGCACCCGGAGGAGGGGGGAGTCCCCTTGAGTCTGGGTGCAGCAGTGTGTGGAGCTCCCCCAGGCACCCAGGATGGATGAGTCTCTCCTCTGGAGGGGGGCATGCCCTTAACCCTGGCTGGGGAGGAGTAAGGAGCTTCTCCCAGCACCCAGGGTGGAGGAGTCTGGACCCTGGAGGGGGGAGTGCCCTCGACCCAGGGTGCAGTGGCTTGCTTCCCTGGGAACCCAGGTTGGAGGGGTCTCCCCCCTAGAGGGGAAAGTGCCTTTGACCCTGGCTGAGGTGAAGTGCAGAGCTCACCCTGGCACCAGGTTGGAGGGGTCTCACCCCTGGAGGGGAAAGTGCCCTTGACTTTGGCTATGGAGGCTTGTGGAGCTGGCCCATGGAGAAGAGAGTGCCCTCCACCCTGGCTGCTCTGGCATTGGGAGCTCCTCGGGCACCCAGATTTTTGGGGACTCACCCCTGGAGAAGGGAGTGCCCTCGACTCTGGCTGCTGTGGAGTTTGGAGCTCCCCCTCCCCACTCCCAGGGTTGAGGGGTCTCCCCCCTGGAGGGGGATTACCCTCCACCCTGGCTGTGGCAGCATGCGGAGACCACCCTGGAGCCCAGGTTGGAGGGGTCTTCCCCCTGGAGGGGGGAGTCCTTTCTACTCTGGGTATGGTGGTATAAGGAGCTTTTCCTGTCCCCCAGTTTGGAGAGGTCTCCCCCTGGAAGGCAGATTCCCTTCTACCCTTGTTGTGGTGGGCGCTTCCCAGAGACCCAGGGTAGAGAGATCTCTCCTCTGGAAGAGGAAGTCCCCTCAACCCTTGGTGCTATAGTATACAGAGCTCCCCTAGACACCCAGGTTGAAGAGGTCTCCCCCCTTTATAGGGGAGTCCCCTCTACCCTGGGTGCCATGGTATATGGAGCTCCCCCTTACACACTGGGTGGAGGAGTCTTCTCTCTGGAGGGGGGACTCCCTTCTACCCTAGGTGCAATGGTATATGGAGCTCCCCCTGATACCCAGGTTAGAGGGGTCTTCCACCTGGAGGGCGGAGGCTCCCCACCCTGGGTGCGGTGGTATACAGAGCTCCCCCAACACGCTGGTGGTTAGAGGGGTCTTCCCTCTGGAGGGGGGGAGTTCCCTCTCTGGTTTTTGCTGTGGTATTCGGAGCTCCCCCCCCCCGCCCCCCGCACTCAGGTTGCATGGTTCTCCCCAATAGAGTGGGGAGTTCCTTCTACCCTGGGTTCAGTGATATTTGGAGATCTCCCCCCCACCTCCCAGATTGCAGGAGTCCCCCGCCTGGAACAGGGATTCACCTCTACTCTGGGTGCAGTGGTACATGGAGCTCCCCTGGCACCCAGGTTTGAGGGTTCTCCCCACTAGAGGGCAGAGTCCCTTCTACCTTGGGTCAGGTGGTATCTGGATCTCTCCAGGTACTCAGGTTGGAGAGGTCTCCCTCTACAGAGCAGAGTTCCCTCTACCCTGGTATGGTTGTATAAGGAGCTCCTCCTGATACCCAGGTTGGAGCGGTCCTTCTCTGAAGGGCGGAGTGCCCTCTACCCTGGGTGCAGTGGGGATCTCCCCCTGACACGCAGGATAGAGGGGCCTCCACCCAGAAGCTGAGTCCCTTCTACCCTTGGTGTGGTTTGGAGCTCCCTCGAAAAACCAGGGTAGAGGGATCTCTCCCCTGGAATAGGAAATCCACTTTACCCTTGGTGCGATGGTATACAGAGCTCCCTTAGACATCCAGGCTGGAAGGGTCTCCCCCTAGAGGGGGGAACCCACTCTACCCTGGGTGCTATGATATATGGTGCTCCACCTGACACCCAAGTTGTAGGGGTATTCCCCCTGTTGGGGTGAGTCCCCTCTACTCTGGGTGCAATGGTATATGGAATTCCCCATTATACACAGGTTGGGGGGACTCCCCCCTGGAGAGGGACTCCCCTCTACCCTAGGTGCGATGGTATAAGGAGCTCCCCCTGAGACCCAGGTAGGAAGGTCTCCTTTCTGGAGGGGGTCCCCTCTATCCTGGGTGTGGTGGTATTCAGAGCTCCCCCTTACACATAAGTTGGAGGGGTCTCCCCCCTGGAAGGGGGACTCCCCTCTACCCTGGGTGCTCCCCCCAATATCCAAGTTGGAAGGGTCTCCTTCCTGGAGGTGGGAGTCTCCTCTACCCTGCAAGCGGTGGTATATGGCCGCCCCCGCACCTAGGTTGGAGCGGTCTCCCCTTTGTACCCAGTTTTCCAAAGAATCTCCATACTGCTTTCCAAATTGGCAGCACCAACTTGCAGTTTCACCAGCAATATATGAGTGTACCTTTTCCCCCACACCCTCACCAACACTTATAGTTGTTTGTCTTCTTAATAGCTGCCATTCTGACTGGAGTGAGATGATATCTTAGAGTGGTTTTGATTTGCATTTCTCTGATTGCTGGAGATGATGAGCATTTTTTCATATATTTATTGATTGATTGTATACCGTCTTCTGAGAAGTGTCCACTGAGGTCCTTGGCCCATAAGTTGTTTGGGTTATTTCTTCCCTTGTCTTTTCATGTTGTGTGTGTGTTTTTTTCCAATTCTATTAGACTGATGTGTTATTGTTTTTACCCTATAGATTTGTAGTGCTCTTATATGGTTCCAAGATCCTCCCTTTGTAGGAAAGGACAATGTTAACAGATCCTAGTATCAACAGTACATCACCTATGAACAAATTATTGTTATTAAGACATTTATAGTGGTCTCAATGTCCAGAAATGTTGGGTTCAATTATTATTTAAAATATAATCAATAGTTTCATAAAAGGTGTACAGTTTCTGGTGGTGGACAATGAAACTGGGGTCAGGCATAGGACTATATGCTAAGGGGGAAAGATGTGAGGGTATGGGGTTAATATAACTTAGGAAATTTAAAGGAGAACTCCAATGAAGAGGGTTAGAAGCAAAGGAATAGACAGGAGGTAATTAAGAGTAGACAAGTACTTGGGAGGACAGTAGAGTACATAAAAATAGACACACATGTGTATTTAGAAAATTACAGACTGTTAAAATAGTATAATTTGGAGGATACAAAAAGAAGAAAGAAGAAAAAAGGGAAAGAAAGAGAGAGAGAGAGAGCGAAAGAAAAAAGGGAGAGGAGAAAGAGAAAAAAAGAAAAGAGAATTAAAAAAAGAGGGGCCTTATTCAATTCATCTATATTATATTATTCATGTGACTCAGTTCTCATAGTTCTATTCCAAGTAAAGTTCTTGGTTTCACATATGTTGGGGTTATGAGGACCAGAGGATAGAAGGGTAGAGGAGGAAGAATAAGGAGGAAAATAACAACAACAACAAAAAAAACCAAAAGCTCTTAGAATTCCATTTCTTTTCTGCTTCTCTTCTCTTCCAGAAGGTGGAGTTGTCTTAACCAGGGTGAGAAGACTTGAGCCCCCCAGTATCCTCTCCCTCTCCTGCCTGGAGCTTCCCAATCCTGGTCTCTCTGATTTGCTCTGGGTTTTTCTCTCTTTAGTCACTAAACCCTCCCCTTCTGTGCTCATTAGGTCCCAACTTCAGGACCTCTCATCCTCAGGCTCCTGAGAAGTGTCTACTGAGGTCCTTGCCCCATATGTTGTTTGGGTTATTTCTTCCCTTGTCTTTATTTAGTTTTGAAACAATTGTTGACTTAATGAAAAGGTTTAAAAAAAGTTGAGAGGCTACATAATATCTTGCATAATTCGAGTACAACCATCAAAACTAATAAAACATATTGCAGACTACTATAGTATTATTATTAGATTAATATTACTAATTAAATTATTTGAAATACTATTAGTTACCTACTTTATTCCAAGATTATAGTTTTTCCACTACCTTTTTTCTGTTCGGGTCCAATCCAGGTTCTCACATTGCAATTCACTGCTGTATATCTAGTTTCCTCCTTCCTGTAATATTATTATTGGACTTTTTTTCCTCATAATCTTGACACCATTGAAGATACCAATCAGTTTATTTGTGTAATGCATCTCATTATATTTGTTTGGTGTTTTCTCCTGATTACATTGAAGTCCTGCCTTCTGAGAAAAATATCACAGCAGTAAAGGGCCTATTCAGTGCATGGTATCAGGGGTGTGTGATGTTGGTGCATTTCATTGCTAATGATGTCAGCCTTGGCGGAGGTGATATTTGCCAGGATGTCAATGTAGAGTTATCATTTTCCCTTTGTAATTAAGACATATCTTGGGAGACAAACTTGGGTTATGCAAATATCCTGTTTGTTCTTAAATTTGTATTGATGAATTTTGACATCCACATTTGGAACATGTTGTAATTGGTGTTATGTCAATCTAAGGATGGGTGTTTTAAAAATGGTTAATTTTTTATGCAGTTTTAAATTTTCCTGGAAGAAAGATTTTTCCCTTCTCCTTCATTTATTAAACTGTTATACTAGTATTGATTCATGGAAGATTATTTTATTATATGGAATACAATCAACTATTAATATTATCTGATTCACTGTTCACATTGTTCCACCAAAATCTCTTCTTTCAGACTGTGCCCTGTGACATTTGTGTTTAATAGATTTGTAACCTAATAAGTATATCTCTACAGAATGGTATTACCTCAAATTTCATATCCTAGAGAGGACCTGATTGTAATTAGCAATTTACATTCAGTCTTTTAAGGTTAAGGAGATAAATTTGGCAGGACTTAAAAAGAATTTTTAAAAGTTCCATGTTTATCCCAAATGATGACTTCTAAGTGTTTACAGAACAAACAGTGTACACACGAGCAGCTTATTAGTCACTGGTAATAAAGCCAGAATATTTTATTAATTAGTAGCTGGATTAAACTATATGCTGACTAATAAATAATTGTATTTAAAGGGAAAATATAAAAAACATTCTGTCCTTGAAATGTTTAAAGAATTCTCAAATGAATTATGATGTCTGGACCCCACAGCCACCCAGCCCTGTCATCTTAGGGCAAGTCTGTGAGCCTGCGTCCTCATTCTGGAAATAAAAGCTTTAGGCAATGGTTTTGTTCCTGTGCTTTTCTTGCATACTTAAAATATCCCTTCATATCCAAAATATTTAGAGTACTACCTCTATTTTAGTTTTAATTTTAGTATCTGCTGATTGAATGCATAGTGCTAAATAAATTCAGTTAAACTTCAAATCCATATTTATCTTAGGCATAATACATTGATGTTAGTGATGCTATCAATTCTATACTCCTGCATACATACTGAGACACCATTTGATTTGAGACAATGCCACTGCTCATAGATTATAGGGTCTTATATAATAATTTAGACCAATCTGCGGTTTTCTGGAGTTTATGCACTTGAACAATAGACACATACAGACACAGAAAACACGTGTACACACACTTTTGTACTTTTGTTTACTGGGTTATAATGGGAATTCCTTCATTATTTCAATATTTTGTGGTGCTAGGGATTCAATCCAGGACATCATTCATATTAGGAAACAACTCTACCACTGAGTTCTACCCACACTCTTTTTTTTAAAAAAAATTATTATTTTCAGTTTTGAGACTAGATCTTGCTAAATTGCTGAGGCTTGTTTCATATATTTTAAGAAATAAAAAAAGTGTTAGTTATTTTATCAAGTCTTTTTTTGGGGGGGGCAATTTTTTTTTTATTTTCAGTATGGGTCTTGTTAAATCCCCGAGGCTGGCTTCCTGTCTCACATTCCTAAGCACCTGGGCTCATAGTTGTGCATCACTGCCCTCAGTTCAAATACATTTGTTGCTGCAGTTCTGCTCAGAATTTTGAGATAATAGTGCTGTTGTTCTCTCCTGAGTTTCTGTTCACAATAAGTGGTGGTTATGATGATAATTGAATTATAAACTGGAAGGAAACAGGAATGTTGACCTTAATGTGGAGACATGTGTGGAAATGTTACCAATCAGCCAATCCAGGGATTTTCCCTGGATCTCTGCTGAACAGATTAGGCTGCTCACCCACATAAAAGTGAATGATGAAAAAATGAATTTTATGTACACTAGCCCGAATCTCTTGTTTTCCCCTTGGATCTCCAGATTGTAGTCTCTAACAATGACTTCCCTGGGGTTTTCATGAAAGGAATGAAAAATGCCTGTTTCTTGAGTTTGTTGAAGATCTCTGCCTATTCCCATAAATAGAGAGAGAGAGAGGAAAAGAGGGAGGGAGAGAGAGAGAGAGAGAGAGAGAGAGAGAGAGAGAGAGAGAGATAGTCCTCCTTTTTATTATCCTATTTCACTTCCTCATTATTTGTATACTATATTTGTACCTCTCTACTCCCCTGGAGTTGAGAAACTGATAAAACTGGGGAGAAGGAGCTAGGTTGCTGGCTTTTCTGCTGGTGCCACAAAAGGTGTACAATTTATAGAAAAGAGAGGTAAAAAGGGGTACAATTTATAGAAAAGAGAGGTAAGCAATATACATATGTACATATACCTAGGCTGTACATAGCCAAAGAATCTGTCAGTCTTAGTTTCCTTGACATCTATCTTCAGCCTGTGGGAGTTTTTGTTCTCAGGTGAAATTCAGGAGTTCTCTATTTCAGAAGGACTGGGTTTTACATCCTATGCTGTAAAGTTACTGGTAAATTCTAACTCAAGCACTCAGATTGACCTTAGACTGTTCCTCTTGTTTTCCCCTTGGATCTCCAGATTCTAAAATTTTGTAACCACCCCTCTCTGCTGTTGGTCATCTGGTCACACTGCCAGATTAGTGAGGCCAGACTTGGGAAAGCAGAAGAGAATGGGCGAGATGATTGATAATAGATGTGAGTGGTGGAAACATAGGGTTCAGGGGGCAATTCTATAAACTGTGCTGACCTCCACATGATTTCTTTTTAGAAGCAATTTACCTGCAGTTCTGTCTAGCCTAAGTGTAATAAGATTCCTCAGTTAACAACCTGTTATCTGCAGGAGAAATGCAGGGCCAAAGACTCCTGCCTGCTGGTAAGAAGAACACAAGTTCTCTGAAGGAGGGCTTTTGTGACGTCCATTTAGTCCAGATTCCAAAAACCAATGAGATAGAGTAATTAAAAGCAAAGTATACTACCATAAAATCTATAGAACAAGTTCTATTTAGAAGTGATTAGCATGGGCCAAGGTGATCCAGAGTTGCTTTGAATTTTTAATATGTCATTATAATATTGAAATCTCTCCTCATGGGGAAAGACCCTGTGCAGTGGCGACTTGAAAGTCGAATGCAATCCTTCTCTCAGCGAAAAGTCAAAAGGTGGACCTTGTATGACTCTCTGAAAACTTCCCTGGGATCCCAAATAAACTTAGAGGTCAGGAGGGCTGCACCCTCTCTCTCTTCTTTGAGAGAATCCATTGTCTCCCTCGAGAGTCTTCCTTTTTCCCGTTGCTTCTATTAAACTCATGCCTGAGCTATTCTGAGAACCTCATCTGAAATCTTTCCAGAGAATGATCACACAAAAAAAAAAAAAAAAAAAAAACAGTGACCAAGGACATCTAGGGTGGCTTTGACTCCAAAGATGGCCTTGATCTCTAACAATGACTTTCCCTGAGGTTTTCATAAAAGGAGTAAAAATGGGGAGCACTTGAGTTTGTTGAAGATCTCTACCTATTCCCATAAAAATAAAGACATGCATATTCATTCTTTTTAATAAACTATCTTCTTTTCTCATTATTTGTAATGTACATTTGTAACCTCTCAACTCCCTGGGAGTTGAGAAACTGATTTGTGAGTAAATATTTCCCTTCTCCATTCTTTGACCTCTGAATAAAATCATCTCCTGGATACTGTTTTAACTTGGGATGAATAACTCTACAAGAATCTAACATCCCTAGTGAAGTTCTGCAAATCTAATTCTTAACATTATTGCTAGTGACTTCTTGTTAGGGATTGTAAGATTTGTGTTTCATTGTGATTCAGTCTTTTATTCAATAGGAATCTTTGAAAATAGTGTATGGGAAGATCTGAAGGACTGAAATAACTAGACATTATAACATTAAATGTTACATTTAATTTTCAAATGCAAATATGATCTTCAGAATTGTTGTTTGCAAGAAAAGGCTAAAAGAGATGCTTCTATGAATATTATTCTTTTATTTACATAGAGGAGACAGGTGAGACCAAAGCAAAAGATAAGTTCTTACTTGTGACGTGAGTTGAAGAACACTTTAATGCTAAATTGTTGGAGTCATAATATAAACACTGGAATAAATGCTTGGGAGTATTTAGGACTTTTCTAGGAAAGCCCTGGGTTTAAGGCTTCCTGAGATGTTCTAGTTACTGAAATTGTTCTTGTTATGTTTTCTCTTTTTTTTTGGCCTGTTGTTATTGGAAATTTTGAAAACAAAAATATGAAACTCAGTTCAGGAATAAAAATAATATGAATTCTATTTAGAAATCAGATATAATTCTTTGGGATTTATTTCATTTATTTTCCTTGAAGAAAAGTATTGCATTTAGTTAATAGAAGACAGTTCTGAAACAACAGGAGCATTGCAACACTTGCTAATGTTATATGTTTATTATTTTCAAACTGATGTATACAGCATTTTTGTTATCATTACTGCAGTTTCCTTTGTTTCCCCAAACTAAAATCAGGCAGAAATACTGTTTGGCATGAACGAGTCTTTTATTCTTAAGCTGTAATATAAAGAAGGCAGCATGTGGGAATGGGATTCACAGGCCAATTCCATAAGAGAGAAATACATTTTTTGTTTGTTGTTTTTGTTTTGTTTTATTTTTTTTTATATCATATATAGGGCAGGCATGGTTTCTGTTGGTGGACACAACCAAATCAGTCAGAGTCACTCCAGTGAATTGTG